>NW_026042322.1:806792-1112467 GCF_023856365.1 Brienomyrus brachyistius
AAAGTAGCGCACCTTTTGGTGTTAAAATAACCGTTTGATTAACTACGTTTTAAACGCTTTATCTTAAAGCACCATAACACTTAAATGCTTAATTATGATGTGACTGATTTCTCTGTGTCTCCAAACACCGAAATCACCTGTGAATATATTATATATCGTCCCTGCAATATGTTACTGTTAAAATAAACAGCTGACTTCTTTCGATTCCCTTCAGACTTTTAAGCGTGACTTTTATTTTAGAACATTGCACCAGGGACAGACAGGTCACTTACAAGACTTCATGGTGTCGTGTACTCAGATTAGGCTGCAGCTCAACTCTGTCCCCAGCTCAAAAGGTCAGTGAACGAACAAGGGATGGCTAGGTCAGTATTTTTGGTAGATCGATAATAAAAAAAATAATAACAAATTTTAATGGTGGGACATGCATGTATACCGTTCGTTTTTAATGTACTTTTCTAATTTTATTATGTTTATAATAATAAACATTTCATGGGAAAATCTATTCTTAGCTCGGCAAAGAGAAATAGTATAGATTTACGGCATTGACTCGCAAATAATCAGGCTTATAGACGTGCTGTATTATCAGACTAATCACCTGGACCGTCCTCAGTCATTAATGGAGAGGGGGGTGTGGGTTAGATGATCCCTGATGGATCTCGGTTACAGAAAAAAAAGATTGTCCGCGAATAAATGGTATAACCACGACATCCCACTCATTCACGGACACGCGGTCAAATGTCTTCATCGCCCGGCCGCAAACGACGCAAATATGAAATTCGGTGTTTCACGTGCTGATATTTTCCAGTATGTAATTCGGGGCAATTAACGGGGGGCAGGGGCTGGTGGTGTGGCATCAGCGGGGACAGAGAGCGGAAACGAGATTCGGGAGTCTGCCTGTCCCACCGCCTTCCGACGGGTGACATTAACACACTTGATGTCGCTGACTCATCAACAACTTTTCGAATGACTATTAAAACGCACAATTTAAAGCAATACCGGAAATCTGCATTCTCGTCACGGGTATGCTTTTAATACATTTCCGTACAGTTCAACATCTTTTCTTTCTTGTATTAAATTATACTAGCTAATAAATAATAATGATAAGTAAAGTCATGGGTTATAAATTGCTGTATAAATAACTATACAGTAAAATCGGCAAGAATTTTAATATACATACATTTATTATGTAGTGACAACAAAAACCGAGATCTGTATTAATAAATTGCCAGCGTATGTTTTAGTCATTTTAATCATTGGACGTATTTAAAATTCCCTCCTTCACAAACTCCCTACAGAGACGCGAAGTCAGTGAAGAAATAAAAAGAGTCTCCTGAAACTCAACTGGGGCCGTAATTGTGCGGGAGGGGGGCTGGTAGGGGGGTGGGGGGGGGGGCGGAAGGAGCGTAACAAGGAGAGCATGGTGCAAAGGCACCGGCCGCGGTCATTAATTACCCGCCACCCATCTTTCTCCTATTTGCTCGTCGGCTCCATTTACCAGCAATACGCATCATCCTGAAGAGCGAAGACGCCCCCCTATTAACCCTTCCCAACAGCCGATTTCCTCAAAAACAGAAAAGATTTTTTAGGAGTACTGAGAATTCCGCACATACCGGAGTTACACACACACACACACACACACACATATATACTCCGATCGTAACTAGGCTGCAAAATTACTTCAAGATCGTCCGAGGGACCGTAAACCTGAACCAGGCACGGCATCCCTTATCACTCATATCCCTTGTGCTCGTTCGGGACGTTTCTCCGCTCTCCGCTTCTGCCACATGAAGTCAATTAGTGGCAAGCTGGGGACCCCCCTCCCCTTCCCCCGCAGGCGTAATATACAGCCCCGATTACAACAAAGTGCAAAAAGCCGATCAAGGCGGGCGGTGATAATTCAATTTTAGTTGCGCCACATTACAAACGTCAACACCTTTCGTTCTGTATTATTAAAGCGGTTGATGACGGGAGGGATGCTGCGTGGCGAGGTGAGGACGCGCGGCAGCGACAAGTCCCGCTGCGGTGCACGCACGTGCGTTAAAGGGCTTAAAAAGTTTCGAACCTGCATGCTGCTACAAAGCAAACGAAAAACGGCAGTGTAAAAGGTCACAACCCACGGAATCCCGATAACACACACATACACACACACGCACAGGCATCATCGCGCACACACGCCGGCAAACACACATATGGGCATACACGTGCGCGCGCGTGCACGCTCCGTCGGCGAGCTGCGCCCGGGCGCGCGCGCTCCCTACCTGCTGGGACATTCTGAAGAGAAGCGTGCTGTCACTGCCGCTCTGCCATGTCCCCATGAAGCCGGACTCGGCGCTCGCAGGACGCGCTCCGAACTGCATGGAGCTCTGGTGGCTGACAGCTCTCCAAGCGGACTCTCCTGCCCTCTCTCGCTCTCTGTCTCTCACATCCACTTCTGCTTCCTCTGACTGGAAGTAAAGGTGGATTCGTGTTGGACTTTTTTTTTGCCTCTCTCAAAGAGCGAGAGGGAGTGAGAGAGAGGGGGAGGGAGGGAGAGAGAGAGGGAGGGAGGGAGGGATGGATGGATGGGGGAGGGTGAGATGTTCCTGGTTGCGAAGGAGTGTGTGGAGTTAATTCAGGATCAGGCAGCTGTGTGCGCGTCCTGGGTGTGTGTGGCGGGAGGAGGGCAGGTTGAGGGTAGCACTGAAGGTAAGTGGGGGAGTGGAGATGACGAGGGAGGGTTATATCTCTGCTCAGAATCCGCCCACCCACCCCACCCACCCCGAAAAGCCATCACATTGTACAGAATTTCAGATGCCACTCTGCATTAAACCCTCTGCGATCAACCACCGCCCCCATTCCCACAGCACTCACATTATCTGTAGCCAGTAACAGCATCGCTCTTTGAATCAACCCCCCCCGCATCCCTAGCACGCCCCCCCCCCAATCCCAGCATCCTCGCACACACATACCAACCTTACATATGTCCCCAATCAGCCAGTGAGCCCAGGTGCACCGGTGCGCCCACCACCCCCAATCACTGCCCCCCCCCCCCCCCCCCCCCCCCCCCCACTCAAAATGCCGTGGCCAAACAGGCTGGAGCGTGGCTGAGTCAGCCATATCGCCACTCACCCTGCCACAGAATGGCACCACCCCCCCTGCCCTTGCTGCCATGGGGCCCTGCTCCCCCCAGAGTAGCAGAGTTGGATAAGCTACAATTGGGGGCGGGGGGCGTCACTGCCTTATTAAGTGTAGGCTGATCTCTGCTCCGGGCCCCTGAATTAAGACAGGGAAGGGGTCCCACCAGACAATGTCAGCCCCACTGCGCATACGAGGCTGATAGTCCCTTGCTTCCCTTACCCAGCCCACACCTCCAAGTGTGGCCCATCATGCCTTGCACAGCCTAATTTTCACTACCTTTGTCAGTGTGCCCTCACACCAAAGCGTGCTCCCAGTACGATATGTCCCAGCAGGCCTCCCTGCCCTGTTCACCTGTCACACACGGAGGTCCCCACCTTTCCCAGCCTGTCACCTGGCTGCTCTAGAGGGGAGGCGAGCCCAGCGACATCAGGTAAGGGTCACCTCAGAGCCCACCAATCACCACAATTAATACAGAGAGAGGCGTGACCAGTGAACAGAGCGGCACAGCAGGCGGTCACATGATCACTGCCTAAGCTTTTTCAACTCCGTCTCACAGATGAGGAACTTCAGGGAAAAATCTGAGGCCATACACATCTTTAAAAAAAAAATTTATACCGCGCTAATATGATGTTTTTCGAAAACCTTTTTTCCAGCGGCAGACAGTAATCCTCGGCCCCTCTCCGGTGGACGTATCGCCGTAATCTCCGGGTACGAGAAGGTAAGGGTATTAACTTCTCTTCCAGCCGGCGCTAAATGACTGCCGATATGCGGAGTCCCTTTAAAGGTGCGCGGTAAATTGTAGGAGACGCCAATTTCTGCCGTTAAAAGCCTCCGTCAGGGGCTAATGACAGCTGGTGGTAACCTTTACGGAGATTATCAGGCTGCTGTTTTTCACCGGCGGCGGGGGGGAGGGGTGGGAGGAGGGGACTCCCCTCGAACCCGGCCGCTTCTGACATAGGAACTTAATACCCCCTCTTTCTCCCTCTCGCTCTCACTCTCTTGAGGTGCCCTCCGCGGAGACAGTGGTGTGGTGAGGCTCGGGCAGGATGGGAAACCCCACCCTACCCGTTCCAGCCTCCCTTCCCCCTCCCATACCCGAGGTGAGCATGTGGATGCACAGGAACAGACAAACACGACACAAAGGGTTTTTTATATCATAGCTGTGCCTAAATTAAGAGCGTTAAGATGAAATATCGTTGTTCTGTGTTGGTGGACTGAGCAGGTCTGTGTCGGATTCCCCCGTATTCACTCCTTCATCTTTACAGTTCTCTCCCTCTCTCTCTCTCTCTCCCTCAATTTTCCAAGGGAGGTGGGTCACTCAGCCACTGCCCCCGCCCTCCCCGTTAATGGCCATTATTTGTGGGAGGTTTGAGAGCTCTGCCAATAGCAAACTCTGCCCTCTCTCTTTCTCTCTCTCTCCCTCTTGGTCTCTCTCCCTCACTCGCTCTTTCTACTCATCCATCCCGCACTCCCCCTCGGTCAGCAGGCAACGGGGGTAGTGTACGGTGCCAGGTAGTGTACCAGGCGAGAAGCGGGGGCCCCTGGTAATAGACTCCTTTATTAAAACTATTATTCTGCAGGACTCTGAATTCCCCCCGGGTCAGGAGGGGGGGGGGGGGGGGGGGGGCACGTCAAAGGCCCACATAATTAACTAGAGGCTCAGCTACGGATCAATTACCAGACAAGCAAGTGATAGTGAAATCAATGGAAGATCATCAGCGACATTAGCAAGGCAGCAACTCATTAGAGGTAAAACTGAAGGTGCAGCTGAGAGACCAACAGTGGGGTGGCACTTTGCTGGGGGGGTGACAGGGTGATGGGGGGACATTCTATAACCTATTCCACAGTCTGCACTCCCCCCCCCCATACCTGCTCCTTGGACCTTCAATTTATTCCCCCTATCTGCCCCCCCAGTCTGGGATCCGTCCATCCGTAACTAAGTGTGACTGTGCAAAGCAGTTTGTTCTTGGACCAATTTCAGGTTTATTTAGCTGATAAACTCACCCCCCCATCCCACCTCCCCCAGGATCGATGGGTACCACCAGGGTCTGGTGCGGCCATGTGCTCCTTCCACGGCATTGCTGAGGTAACGATGGCAGTGGGGGGGGGGGGGGGTTTCAATGCTAAACTTAACCAGGGTGGCAAGTAATTAATTTAATATGTACTCGTTGCATTGTCTTGGGACAATCTTGGGAATTTTTTTATTGTTTAAAATTTACCAACAAATGCAATACAAATTCCTGGAACAAAAGGCGTGAGATCTACTAACGTCACCTGCCTGTGTGTGTGTGTGTGTGTGTATGGGGGGGGATTAGGTTTATATTACATTTTGGGGACCAAATGTCCCACACAATGTAATAAAAACCTGTACATTTTCCAGGTCCCCACAACGATCTGTGAATACAGTCAAAAAAACGAATTTAGTTTGCTTACTTATGGTTAAGGTTAGGGCTGGGTAGGGGTTAAGGTCGTCATGTTGGGATTAGAGATTTCCCCATAGAGTTCCCACAAAGATAATTACAACCCCGTGTGCATGTGTGTGTGTGTGTGTGTGTGTGTGCGTGTTTGTGTGTGTGTGTGCGTGTTTGTGTTTTCCTTTGGGGATAATATATCAGCCCACCATCAGGGGGCAGTGTTACTGTCAGCATATATGCACAGAACACAAGCAAGGTCTGACAAAAGTAACCACTGACCTTCACGCATCTCACTCAGCAGAAGAGGCGGGCGTTTCAGAAACAGAAGACAGTAAGGATTCATCCACAGTCTCAGATGGGCACGTCTAACCATTCACCTCTGACTTTCAACCTTTCGCCTCTAAGAGGTGAGCACTGCACTCTGTTGTGAACCAGCGACCCGCTGGGTTTGGGACTTAAGTTTCCACATTGCATAGTGGGATTCCGGCAGCCTTGCCACGCTTATTCCATCTGAAACTTCCTCCCTACCAATAAAAGACAAGCTATGCCCATGCAAAGTTGCAAAGTAAACGGCACAGAAGTCTTTGAAGTTGGCTTTGTCGAGCGCCCAATCAGAAAGCGCGACGCCTACGATCGGCTAAACGTCACGACGGCCTCCGGACTCTGCCGCCTGGCCGCCAGCCCGGTCCGACTCATGAAAAAAAGAGAAATAAGATTTAAACAACAGATTAAATTAACAGCGCCATCTGTCACCTCCTCGTTATCTTCATCGGGGGCTCTTAAACGTTTCTGAAGACGTGCGTTTACTACGGTGCTCCCTAACAACAAGAGGTCAATGGTCACCGCGGACTGGGGCCCGGCCCCCCAAAAACAGGGTAGTTTTTCCTGTTTTCATCTTAACATCGACAGCGTCCGCGTGGAGCTCGTAAGTTTTATCTCCGAGCAGCTCCTCAAGGGGCCGGGGATTAAAGAATCCTCTTCCAGGGCGAATCGGCACGCCTCCGATGTAAACGGATGACCTCATCTTTGAAGTTAACGGACACCTGGTCAAGGGAAAAATAGGCGTAACAATCCTGATGGAGTTATCTGTTATATAAACAGAGCGCGTCAAGGGGCGGGCGGGTGGTTGCACTGCGACCCCGGCGGGCAAACGGAGAAGCACGAGCTGGATTTGGGCCACAGAGAAGCTCCAGTACAGGAAGGATCTCTGTGAGAACCTGTCCTTTGCCACCGGCAGGGAGGCGGCTTATTTCAGGACTTAGGGGTCCCCCCCCCGGCTCCCGAGTCAAACAGGATTGCCCTCTTGGTCTGACGGAGGGTGGGATGGAAGCATGCCAGGAATTAGGATTTTAGGGAAATGTTAATGCGCGAAGCGATTAGGAATCGCGGCCGTACGTTGGCAGGAGCTGGAGGGTTAGGCGTTCTTCGAGATCGCATTCCCGAAGGAACGCATCACAGAGAGAGAGAGACCTGGTCCACGGGGTCGTGCAATACCCCCACCCCCAGCTTCGGATCCCCCTGCCTCGCGCCAGCGGTTTCTCCATATGACAGTGGGTTTGGTCAGGTGGCCGCGGCAGGACAGAAGTGTCCCTGTTCCCAAGAGGCGTTCATGCCAGATACAGAGAGTCATATGAGGCGCAGGAATGACACGGGGGGGGGGGGGGGGAGGCCCACACTAACCCTGTAGCCAAAGGGCACATGCCTCGACTTATGTGTGCAAACCCGACAAAAAAAACAATCCGAATAACCCTCCATTTCTGAACTTCTTTAAGGGGCTGGAAACCAGAGTAGCTTTTTAATATTTCACTCAACATATCACTTACAGTTTTACAATTTGCAAATGATATTTTGAATTATACTAGACTTAAGCTATACACACCAGTTAAAAGTCCAATTCCTTAACTACTACACACCCTACTGGCTATAACCAAGTATTGCAGAGATTTTTCACCGAAAGGGAAGATGAGGGAGTCATGAACCTTCACCGAGGCCCCAGGTGGACCTTCGACTCTCGTTCCAGAGGCTGAGCTTCAGCTAATCTGTGCCCCCCTGGTTTTACCGTCTCCCGCCAAAGGAACAATTCGTATACCGGGTCCCCCTTTCTTCCTGCTCCCCCCGAGTGTGGAGGCAGCAGCCCCGTCACCCAGGGGGGGGGGGGCTGTGCTCGCTCTTCATTGCCCTTAAGCGACGGATTCGCCAGGCCCCCACTGACCACTAGGTCACCGTGCACCATGGGCTTCGCACCAGCACTGCCGACAGTAGGAGAACAGACTGCCGACCCAGAACCCCCCCCCCCCCGATATCAAGCAGGACCCCAACACAGTCAGGGAAATCAAGCAGGTCCTCAGAGGGTCAGTTAATCCTCCTGTTCCTTGTAGACTCTTTGGCCCAAAATTTAACCGATAAACCGATGGGAGGCGACGCCGCAGCAAAAGTACAAGCTACGCTGAACTGGACGGCTGCAGGAATTATGGGTACAATTCCGATCGGGCTGCTTACATCACGGCGAGCAGCAGGTACCTAAGTGGCCGTATAAATCAACCGAAAAGCCCGGAGTTTTACTCTGCTTACCTCACCGCCGTCCGAATGGCCCAAAGGCGGGGAAGTGTGTAAAAAAAACACAAAAATCGAGGAAAACATCACTCACATAACACGCTTTTTTCACAACATCCATTACAGACAATGTGCACAATTACAGGAGAAATTAGCTTAAAAAGCCTGGATTTTTAATTAGTCGTTTAGCGCTGAGTCAGGCCCTCCATTGTCCTGAAGTCTCTAATGGATTTCTGAACAGATCTCTTAATCTGTCAAGTGTAATTTCATTTTTAATATGGCTTTGCTAGGGATTCGCCATAAAAATGAAAACTTCTTCTGAAGAGTTGGAGACTTTGATTGTGGTTCGTTAAACGGAGACTCGGCTGTGGAATCCCCCCCCCCCCCCCATATAAAAGCTTGCAGGTGTCAGATGATCTAGTGAGACATACCAGCAGGGATACAGGCATCCCACAGGACTCCTAAGCTCACGGCCCGCCCTGTCGTTTTATTACTGCTTTTCACAAACTCTGTCATCTTTAATATCTGTTGCCGATAAACGACTGGATTGAGAGGAAACTTAACTCGAACTGGCTTGATTGTAGCCTCAGGAATCCCAAACAGGAACGAAAAAACAAAGAGCCACACAGCTGCAAGGCCGTGTTGTGGCTATTATTATGTGTGTCTGTGTGTTTGTACACAAGGAGGGAGATGATGTCATCCTAAAAGCAGCCAATCAGAGGCCCTCTGAGCAAATGGTAAACGGACTCAGAGCGCTTTACATTTTATGCCTCACATTCACCCATTCACACACACATTCATACACCGGTGGCAGAGGCTGCCATGCAAGGCGCCAACCTGCTCACCGGGGGCAATTTGGGGTTCAGTGTCTTGCTCAAGGACACTTTGATGGGGTCAGGAGGAACCAAGGCTCGAACCGGCAACCTTCCAGTTGCCGAACGGCAGCACTACCTCCTGCGACACCATCTTCTCCAAAGGAGCACCGTGAGTGAGCCTCATGTAGCATCATCAGACATACAGGTAAACCAGCGTTTCTGTGGGTCTGAGGGGGGTGTTTTAGGCCTCACTGACAGGGGCCCCCCTAAGCCACCAGGAATCACTCGATTTGCTCCACCCCTTTCCCTGCTTCTCTTCAGCAAATTGTTTTGCGTTTCGATGACTGGAGCCCGTAAGGTTGAGCTGTTACAATGAAAAACATGGCAGGGAAATGTGCTGACACTCTCCGCCACTTGGCATGCAGAGCGTCCATGGCGTGCCGGTGCAGAGGTACGCCTGACTGTGAGACCAGGCTTTGCTGGTGCCGCCCGACTCCCGAACCTGCTCACATGGGCCATATCGCCACCTAGAGGTGGGCGCCAAAATGAGCGCGAAGACAATGCCGTTTATTGGACCTTTGATGTCCAGACATGACCACATATCCAGGATAGGGACACGGAAGCCTGGAGCCCATCCCAGGAATTACAGAGCACAAAGCAGGAGGAATAATCCAGGGCAGGGCACCAGTCCATTGCAGGCCACTTACGTGCTAACCCATGGTTTGGCTTCACTCATTTACCTAAACTGCATGTTTTCACATTCAAAGAGGAACCTCCGTGAGGATCCCACCTTCACACACAGAGTGGGCAGCGGGATTCAAACCCCAGCCTCAGCGTTCTCCCATCCACTGAGCCGTGGCCCCGCCCACTGAACCGTGGCCCCACCCACTGAGCCGTGGCCACGCCCACTTGTGTTACATCACAGATAAGAAGCAGTAAACAGACATTTCTGTTGCCGGAAGCTTAAGGAAAGGTGGGTGTGAGGCTTCACCCCAGATCCCCAGCTGGCCCCTGAGCACGGGGCTTAACGCAAAAAACGGCGCAGAAAAACAGAAGTGTAAAGCTCCGCGCCGTTTCGGCTAAATGTCAGCGCTAAAGCATATTTAAAAAGTGCACGAAGAATAAGTTAAATTCGACGACTGAGGTAACACTCTCCTGGGGAGGGGGGGCAGGTTATTATTTGGAGATAAAGTGCCAAACCTTAAAAAGTTGTATTTTCCGAACAGTATCAGACGATAGAGAAGGAGCCTAAACGCGAATGGTTCCCGTGGTGACGGGCTAGCTCTTTAATGCTAGGGGATACCTGCCCTTCCTCTTCAAGGCCCTAATTGAATACCATCCCGCTCTGCAGCAGAAATCGGCTTAGCGGACACAAAATTATTATTATTCACCCATCAGGTTTCAATTACCGGGGTTTAAGCGCACATGGAGTCATATTAAAGCGCGCAGGCCGAGCTGCTGGGAGCCGGCTTAGCTGAAAGCTCTCAATTTTAACACACTCTCCCAGTGAGGCGGGTCGTGCCGCTCTGTCATTAGGCGCTACCGCACTTCAGAAGCCGTTACCGGGGCGGAGTGGCGGCGGCAGGGGGGGAGGGGGGAACAGACTACACCTCAGTGCATATGCTGCAGCTACGAAGGCGCTACGCTCCACCTGAAGTCCATTCTCTCTCTCTCTCTCTCTCTCTCTCTCTCTCTCTTCTTGCCATCGCTCTAATTTTGGCACAGCCTGTGGTCCCAAGGAACCCGCCCCCCCCCGGGATTGCTACATGGGGAGCACTTTGGCGGAATGTGTCGAAACACAACAAGAGCCATTATTCGTACGACGCTGCGTGAGAGGCAGACGCGCAGTGCCCCGCCAGTCGCCGCCCGGAGCTCTGCTCAGCCGTGAAAACGGGCCCTTCCTGACGCGGGCGTCCGTGCTCCTCGCCTGTCAGAGTGACGGCCGGGGCCTCGCCGAGTGCGATTGCCCACACCTCTCCCCAGGGGATGCCTAAATTATT
Source organism: Brienomyrus brachyistius (assembly GCF_023856365.1). NCBI lineage: Eukaryota > Metazoa > Chordata > Actinopteri > Osteoglossiformes > Mormyridae > Brienomyrus > Brienomyrus brachyistius. Next base: position 817,692 of record NW_026042322.1, read on the forward strand.
AAGCAGCGCTTTACACGAGTGGGGAGCTGTTGAGAGCAGAGCCATTAAGGCCAGCGAGCGACACGCCGCTCTCTCAAGCTCCCCGTCAATGTCATCAAACCGCCGGCGCTTTTAAACATTTTATGGCTGCATTTTTTTGGTTTTTAATGTCAGCGCTTCTGTCACAGTTCGAAATAAATAAATAAACATGCATATAAATGCATAAATGGGTGAGATTGGCCCACGTAAAACACCGCCATCCAGCTGGATAATACAGTAAACAGGCGTGGAGAAAAGGCCCTTTCAGTGCCTCTATGAGCAGGACCACCCCCCCGACCATGCTTTATGTGCCCCCCCCCACCGGCCCCCCCACCAACTTTGATTTACTGGGGTGAGAGTAAAAGACATAAAGTTTCCCATGTTTTTAATCGGGCGTAAAAGGATGACAAGTCTTTATGTCTCTGTAACTGCAGCTTCAGTCCTGGGGGGTGGGGCACTTCCTTCATGGGGGTGTCAACGTGTGAAGAGCTGGCAGACGCCACGGCAGTGGGCCCCGGAGAGGGGCCCCTCAGACCACAGTTAGCTGATGGAGCCCTGTCACTTGGCGAGTGTCATATGGCAGTGGGGGGGGGGGGGGTTATACAGGGGGGGGCATTCTAGCCTGTGTTACCATGGAGAAATTCCTCTTACACTATGAGGCCCAAAACAGGAGTCATATAAAGGGTCGTCGCATTTGGGATGCGAGCGGGCCCACTAATTGCGGCAGGGCGCTTCTAATTAACACAGGAGAGGTCTCCGGGGGGGGGGGGGGGGGGAGGCCAGAAGCTTATAACTTCCCAACCTGTCTGATTCATTGGCTTAATCAAAGCTCCCTAAGCCTCGCATTTATTACACTCATTTATCTATTTAAGAGACGCCACCGTGGTCCCCCGCTAAGCCTGGGAGACCCTGCCCCCCCCACCGGCCGGGACACACCGACCTCTCAAAAAAGACCCTCCACACATCTACAGCCCTCGCCTGTGAGCAAGAGACTCGGCAAAAGGCGGCGGATTGGCTGCATTTCCAACACGGAGGGTCCGATTTCAACACGACTCGGCCCGTAAACAGAGGCCGGCCGACGATCGGCCTAAACAAAGAGGTGAGGCGAGTCCCTGAGCGAGTCCGCCCTCACGGAGCAGCCAAGGTCTGTGAAACGTCCCGTGGAAATGAAGTCTACCGAACGGTGTCACACCCGGTTCAGCTGCTGCTGCGGACCACCCTGCCTTCCCTCCAGAACCATCAAAAGCCCCCCCGTGGCCCTTAAAGTCTCCCTCATAAATGCATATATAAACCCAGATGTCAATCCCCATATCGCACCGCAGATAAAACATGACCCGGTCAGGTGGGCAAAGCTGGACTGCATATCCAGCTGATTGATAGGGTCCCTGGCCAATGAGCAGCTTCTCCTCAAACCCCGCCCTCCAAAGCCCCACCCCCCATAGCTGCTCCCACTGGTCCCAATTTAGACGCGCACCAGGCTAAGATAGTTTACATGAATCGGCGCTGTGGCCCTTCCGAATTTAGGCTACAATTAGCTGTCAGACGCCTGTTTTAAAAGACGGATGCAACCTGAGCAAAGGGATGACCAGGAAGGATGACTGAGGTCTGGGAGGCCGTGGCTATCCCACGATGCACCAGAACTACAGTAGAGATCTGGCCCAGCAACCGATCATCACCAGGGGCCCATGGATGCTGACTTCAGAGGGCAGCTAATAATGACATCATTACCCCAAAGTGATTGTTGCCCTTGCGACCTTTTCTTCTTGTGTCGACACATTCAGTCAGGGATTTTACATACGAGGGCCACAGGTGCTACCGATTAGCGCGAACCAGCGGCGCCGACTTAAGGGACACGTGACCCGAAAGCTTAATGGGGCGGAGTTATGGAGCGTATTCATAGCCGGAGCACGTGCACGTATCAAAATAAAAGTGTCACTATTAATCTGAGGACCTGGGGACTGAGCTTGGAGCTGGGATCGTATGCTCTGATCTCTAGGAGCGCTGCGCAGGTCCAGTGCGTGTGAGATATGCGCTGCCCTGGCTGGCTATTCCTGGATTAACGTCTGTCCAAAATCGGCATGTGTGTTACAGGCACACATCAAAAAAACAATAATAACGATAATAAATCACTAACGGACCGGCGCTTTCATCATGAAGGAAAACAAGCCCAGCATCCTGTGCTGCGGCCGCCAGGCCCCAGGAGCATCTCCTCTTGGGAGACGGCGCCACGTTCGCAAGAAGCCCGGAACTTTCCGGATGAGCAGTGCCACGCTGTGTGGCTATTTATCTGGACAGAGATCAAAACAAAAGATCCAACCACCTGTCCGAAGTGGATCTCGCTTTTCAGCACACGAAGGGAAGATCTTACCCAAAATTGGACGAAACGTTTGCATTACAAAATACATTTTTTGACTTAAATACATACTTTGGTACAAGTATGGACGCAATTATTTAGCGTTTATTGGTCGGAAAGCATGTCAAAATAATGACGGGTTTCTCACAATCGGCGGAATTCTCGGCAATATGTTTTCTGGGAAATATTCCAAGCGCTGCCATCAGGGTCACTTGTGTCGTATCGGAGCAGCGAGAATTCCCAAACAGTGAGGGAGCGCGCCAAGGTCACGGCACAGACGACCACAAGACTAAACAACGGCCCGGGATACGGCACAGTGTGGGTTTTCTCCCCTCGGCGCGATTATGGCGTGGACGGGACTGGCCCGGACCAGGACAGGCCTGATCGTGAACTTTGGGCCTGGCGTACTAGTCTCAAAAATAAAATACTCCCAGCCTACTTGGAACTCATGGAAAGTTGATTATTTGGCAAGAAAACAATTATCTGACAGACCCCAGTACAGCTAGAAAATTCAGCTTTAGCTACGTGATCTTGCTTCAGCCAGAAGATCTAACTTCAGCAGAAAAGTCCTACCTACAGCTCAAGAATTTAACTTCAGAGGTTTGTTTCTGTTTCTGTTCCGTCGATTGACATGACAACATTTTGCATAGCTTGATACAAGCAGCACCACTCTACGTTACCCATAAGCATGTTAGCCTTCATCCTTTAGCCTCCTGCCATTGTCAGCCATTAGTCAGCTGATCCGCAGAAGCCTCCCCATCTCAGTTATGTCCCACCACAGCTCTATAGGCGAGGGGGGAATGTACAGTCAGTCCGGCGCATTCTTCCTTACGTGAACATTGCACTGGCAAAGCCACAGTGCAAAGGCCCCACCGCAACCGCTGCATTTTAATGACCGGCTTTGTCATGCAAGGGAACACCAGGCCGGGCCGGGGGCCATTTGGGTGGGGGGGGGGGGGAGACCCACAGTACACGGGGAGCCTAATTAGCCACGCGATTTCTGCGGCTGGTTTGCTTAAATTCGCAATGTGTGATCTGAATTAAAATACAGCTCAGTACTCACCCCTAATAAAAATAATAAAAAGGTAAACCTCACCCCCCCCTTTTCTTTTTTCCTGCTCATACTAAAGTAATTTAGCCTCAGAAAAATGCGCATTCCTCTGGCCCGTTCCCCTCGGTGGGTGTCTACAGGCTCTCCCAGGCGGTGATTGCTTCCATGCAGGAACGTGCGAGACCCAAGACCACTGGACGGATTTGGGGGCCTCATGTTGGCTCGGGGGCCAGGCTGGGTGAGGGCAATTAAAGCTATTAATATAAGTTTCAGGGAGTTTTATCTGTAGATGATCGTAGATGCTGTAGCCGGACGCTACCGCAGTAGCTAGTTAGCATTAGCCGCCGCGGCGCCTAGCTTGCAGTTCTTCTCAGGCTGCTGTACTAAAGCTTACTCTGACCCAGGGCCACAGAGCTGATATCCGACATTGACAAACAGACCTAGGCAGGGATGCATATGCCTCTACCCAAAATTCCCTATAACCTGCATGCTAATTGACAACTAGCCTGGGATAGCTTAGCATTCTGCCTGGCTGCCGGCCTACCTGTCTCCACAGGCAACGGATTGGGGTTTCCTACCCTTGCTCTCTGAAATAAAACACTGCCCTGTTCTATGTTCTTTGGTTGATGACCGACGGTACAGTAAGCATCCACAAGGAAGCGTGATAAAAACATAATGAATGGAGAAGGCAGCCCATCTTTTATGATTGACAGAGAATCAACGTGTGATTCCCACTGACCATCGGGGAACCCCCCACATTCCTTTTAATGATGCAGCAGCGAGGGGGACAGGGGACTTTATGACAGTCCTTAAGGACTACACCAAGGTGTCTGTAGCCGGGACACCCAGGGGGAGGGAGAGAGAAGGAGGGATGAGGAAGAAGAGAGGGAGATGAGAGACAGACAGATGGAGAGAGGGAGAAAGAGGGAGAGACGGAGTAAAAGGAAGAGATGGAGAGACTGGGAAAGAGTGGGAGAGGACAGAGAAAGAGACACAGAGAATGGGGTGATGGAGAAAAAGAGAGAGAGAGAAGGACAGAGACATTTAGCATGAGAGAAGAACCCAGAGATAGGGAGGGGAAAAAAGGCAGAAAGGAAGAGTGAGACAGAGAGAAAGAGAATGGGTGACAGGGAAAAACAGATAGAGGCCCTGGCCAACGACAGACGGGGAAAAGCATCTGATTTTGTAATGCTGCTTTTCTGAAATCTACAGCAACTTGTGCATTTATACCGGAAGGGAGGGGCGAGGCTTAAGTACCGTAAATATAGGAATATAGCGCCCACAGGCGTGTTTCCCTCCAGGGCTCACCCAGCCTCGTGACTCACAGCTTTCACGTAATGTGCAGTGATTCTTTAATAAATGGAAAAAGAGGCAGCAGTAGGTTTCACGCCCCCCCCCCCAGCTGGGACCACACAGAGTTTACTGGGGAGAACTTCCCTTCTGCAGGGCATTTACAGCCAGCCCAGTCAGCCCCCCCTCCCCTGCACCCCGGGGTCTGGTGGTGCTCGCAACAAATTAGCTCTATGCTAGAATCACCTGGCTGTGTTTTGTCGAATCCATCCATCCATCATTCCATCCGTCCATCATTCCATCCATCTTTAAGCCTCTTATCTTTGTCATTGGGACTATGAGTTTCAGTTTAAGGCACTTAGTGATTCTACATTCTCTCAATTGCATGTGGTTTTATAAGGGGGGTGTCATATTTTACAGCATTTTAGAATGAGATTTAACATGCACCGGCTTGTAAAGGGTCGGATATCAGTGGCAGAAAGAGCTTTAAATATCTTTTAAAAAATGTCTAATCTCTGAGGGAGCTCATTCTGAAAGGGGAGCGTTTTCAGGTGCCGGGTTGGATTCTGTGTTTAAATAACCGATGGGCCCAGTAAACAACGTAATCCTGGGGGGGGGGGGGGGGGGGGGCAAAACAAACCAGATGGAGAGCAGCAAGCTGCGGTTTGGGGGTTAGGGGGGGTGCAAGATCAGGGGAGGTGAGACCCCGCCCCCCCACCCTCAGTGTTGCTTGTATTGTGGCTTTGTCGGGCGGTAAACAAGTGTAGTGGTAGACTTGGGGTGGGGGGGGTCACAGAAAGGGATCGTGGGAACTGGGCCTAGCGAACAGCGTGATCGAACTGAGCTCTTTGGGGGCTTTTTACTGTACTGGGGGCAGGAAAGGCCTCAGACACTGTACTGCAGCCTGTGAAGTCACAGTCACCGGCCGCTGCTGGCCACTAGGGGGTGCTCTGTCGGACCCTCCAACCGAACAGCGCATGGCACGCCTGCACTCGCCCAGCTGTGCCGTAAAAATATTTCAGCGGCTGGTGCTGCTGCCTTCCGTCCTGGGGAGGTTCATTCCCTTGTGATCTCCCCAGGTTTCCTGCAGCTACTCCGGTTTCTCCCGACGACGGGCCCTGCGATGGACCCCCTCCACACACACACACACCCCACCCCCATCTTGTGCCCTGTGCTTCCTAGGAAGGCCTCCAGGCTTCCAGGCTCCCCGGGACCCTGTTTTTGGATGGATGGACCCAGCCAGGGCTCACGTTTCCAGCCCCCAGCAAGGGTCCTCGTGTTACAGTGGCAGAATGAGACCACACAAGCGAGTGTGCAAGCAGCCTCCGAGGCCAAAAGAGCGGTGAAATCAAGGAGTAACAGAAGCAGGCACGTCGTGCACGAACGCGCCTGGAGTGCACTTACGGTAACGCCGCGCTCTGTTTACTCAGGCTGGGCCTACGCCCTGGACCGCGTCGCCGTTCTGTCGCAATAGCACACCGCGAGATTTCTGCTGCTCGCCGGGGCTCCCGGTCGAGCTCCGGTCCCCCTTTTCATGAGGATAAAACGGCCCGCTGCTCCCGCAAGTGACTCACCGCCCAATAATTAGCCCCGAGCTCCTGGAGCACTTTCCAGAAGGGCCCAGGAACCGACACGCTCAGACAGCCAGCCATGACGTTCGGAGGCTACGCCAGCAGGCCAGCAGGGGCCGCTAGCGTACTCCCACCCCAGACCCCGTGCTAAAGATCAGGGGCCATGCTAGAGATCCTTGAGCCCCATGAAAGCATGTCATATTGGGCCCTCAACCTAGACCAATCAAGTTATGTTCCAAAATTTTAGCGCCCCTGCCTTTCAGCGGCCCCTGGAATCATCCTAAATCCCTTACAGCATCCCTGTTAATGGCATCCATTAACCTGGTATCTCAAATCCCCCCCCCCCCAGCTCCATTTTGCCAGAGCGCCGACTCTGGTTACGTCCCCACCGCTCCCGCTGGGATTCTCGCCATCGAAAAGGGACCCTCTCATCCGGCGATTCCGGGAAAGAAGACTGCCGCGGTGTGACATCAGAGAGGGGACGACGACTCGCAGATTATATCAGTTACACGATGCCGCCATCCCGAGGTGCTCGTCGCTGCTTCGCGACCCCACGCGTCAACAGATGTCCTGTCGGCACGACGCCGGGCCGCTCTTGACTGAAAGCGCCGAGACGAGATGACCTTAGCCGGCCCCTAATATAAGAAAGACCAAATGAGAGATTTTAGCCCAGAAAATAATGCTTTAAATTGTTTAAAACTCCTGTTATAAAAGCAGGAGTCTTTGAACTTGTTGTTGGAACACCGTGCGTGTTGGATAATGATAAAATACTTGGAAAAACCACATCGTTTGATACTTTGGCAGGAGAATAAGGACTGGGGGAGGGGTTACTCAGATGCTAGTAGGTAAAGTCTGCACACATCTCTAAAGTCCCGTGACCGCATCAGCCCGGTCTTCTTACACACGAAGCATCCATTATCTGATCCGGTAACATTAACTAGCATACAGACTCTGAAGTCCACCAGCTACCGAGTTCATTCGCGATGGTTCAATGGCAGCGGGTCAAGAGCCAGACTCGGACGGAAACCAGGTCGAGTCTGAGCCGGACGTTGGGTGTGGTGACCATATAGTGACTAACAACAAAATTCCCCCAATAAAATTTCCTGGCGAAGAGACAGTCATCATGTTAAGGTGCCTTTTGAGGTTTCAACATCTAGAACATTCCATCTGAGAAGAGGAGACGCGCGTCGCTTTAATTTTCCTGTGGCGATCGCGATGAAATCGAAGACGTGGCGAAGAAAAGGAGCATGCACTGATTACAGCACGTTGCCGCCCCCACCACGCGACAAACCACCTCAGGGATGAGAACCTGAGTGCAGCCGTGCGGCAGGTGATACCTCAACACCACCCTAGTCCTAATGGACCAGTGTGAGTTTTTTTCCAGTGGCTGGAGTGTCAATCCTATCGCCAACCCCCAGGTTATTCGCTGTACGTTGGAGGACCTCCTTATAGGGCTGGATGTAGATTAACGTCACACCCAGGATGAAGCAATCGCAGTTTAAGGGTCTTGCTCAACGGCCCAATGAAGTAGAATAACTCTGGGCATTTAAGGGATTTGAACCAACAACCTTCCAATTACTGGCACAGATCCCTAGCCTCGGAGCCACCACTCCATCCAAACCATCTTCAAGCAAGCGAGGGGAAAAAAGAAACATAACCGGAGCAAGGAGAAATCTGTAAATTAGATATAAACCGCAAACAGGGGGGCAGGCCAGCCATCCTTGGTTACGTTGACCGTGCATAACGTTGAAAGCGTGTGATTCGCCACTGGAGGGGGGAGGGGTGATGAATAAAAGCCTGAGTGTCTCGCCTCCGACGTCGTGCCCGGGACGCAGCACGGAGGCACCGGGGGGGGGGGACACTCCTGCGAGCGCATGTCATGCTCAGTCGGACTGGGATGGAAAGGTAATAATTATTAGCGACTAGCTATTAGAGGAACGGTCCATGCCGACTAATGGACTGGCAGTCCACTGTCAGGCCTCCCCCCCCCCGGCCATTTAGCATTGAAAGGGGGGGGGGGACAATGCAGGCTGAAGGAGGGTCAGGAGAAGCTCGAACCTCCCAGGCAGCTCCTGTATGGTAAGGGTGTTTGCGGTTGAGGATAAAATGATAGGGATGAGAAGACAGGCTTTCAGGACGGAGTCCGCCATTAAGCGTGTTTACCTGACGCCCATCCCCAGGGGCCTTCGGTCATTTTTATGGCTAAACGTTCCCATCAGAAAATTCTGCCTAAACACCCCAGGAAGTGAAGCCAGCTTTCGGGATAGAGGTTACCTCGAATCCTTAGCCCATGTCGGCCTAACAACCTAGTGTTGCTTCCCCTGCTCCCACTGAGCTCCCCCGACTGAACCTCTACCCCCCCCACAAGATCATTCTCCTTCAGCTCCCTCACCACGGCTCCCCCGTCCCAGGCTCTGCTACAGGTTCGAGATCTGCCCCCCCCTTAGCTCCTTGAGGAGACGAGGAGGAGGAACATACCAAACACTTTGACTAAGCGGACGTGTTTCAGGGAAACAGACGCGGAGGTTGGCAGGAGCATGGCACATTAAAACGTAAAAATAAAAGCAGTACATCTAAATGAGAGAACTGAAGGTATGACATCATATCTGTGCGGGAGATTAATGCGCTGGAACAGTTCCCGGTTAGTGTCTCACAGCCACCTGTGGTCACCTGCTGGTTTACTGCGGATTACCTAGTCAGCTCCAGGGTACGGTTAACGATCAGGTCAGTGAATGGGTCAGGCTGCTGACCTGCCAGGGGATGGGGGTGGGGGTGGGGGTGGGGGGGTTAGGGGAGGGGAACGAAATGGAACACTTACCTTTTTAGGATATGGTGGTGGGCGGGGCCGTCGTCACGGCAGCAAGGGAAGCACAGGTAACCGGGAAAGAGAGGAGTGGGGATTAGTGTGAGCATAAACATCATTATGGGGGACAGTGATTGGGGTCGCGGGGGGCATGTTTCAATTGTTTTTCTCTTATATTGAAAGCACCAGACAGTCATCGACATAAATCCCTAAAAGCGTCTTTAAAAATGCAGCTGCAATTTACGACGCGGTATATTTGTCTTATTAACTTAAATACCCTAATTCCGCTTTTCCCTGCATGTACAATTCCCTAATATTTGGCCTGTTCACATTTTTATGTAACATGGAACACACGAAGTCTCTAGGAAAAGAGACGATGGATACGAATCCACCACACGCTCCCCGTGTAAATGAAACATACGACGTCACGCGCGCAGGCACGCGCACGCGGAGCGGTTAATGACGGCCATTAAACGGGAGGCCGTCAACGGGTTAAATGCCATTGAAACAGCCATTGAATCGGGGGGGGGGGGGCATTAAGCATATTCATAGATGGAGAAGATTCGGTTTAACATGAACATAAAACAGAAAAGGTCTACCTCCCTGAAACAGTGTTATTACCCCGACATAATAATAATAACAATATTAATAACAATACTAATAAAGATTATTATTATTATTAAAGAATTAGAAGAGGAATGTACGCCTGTTTATATAATGGATCCTGACTGAACTGAATGCATTTAATATAGCTTAATATAACCGCTACATGATTACGAAGGAGTTTACAAACTCTAATTTCCTATAAACTGTATGTTATTAAACTGTTGCTTCTAATTAGGGCTGTAATTATGTAAGGACTGTAGTCAGCCCCCCCTACCCGGCTTCCACGCGGCCCGGATCCGGGCTGAGGCGCCGTTTGTTCGGCGGGATCCGCTTATGGTCGTGGGCTCTCCGGCAGACTCGGAGCCGACAGGACGGATTTCGGAGCTAATTAGCGGGGCGCCCCCTCCCTCACTCCCTGCAGCCGTCCGACAACAGCTTTTATTATTTACAATTATAGTCTGATAAACACGCCTCTCAGCCGCGAATTTAATTATCACGATTCATTGGTTGTGATATTTTCATTGTAAATTTTCATTGTAATTATATGGAAATAAAAGGATCCGGAAGAACAGTTTAGCCAATGAGACTGGGGCCTGGGGGTAGGAGGGCACGCCGGCGAAAGAATACTACGGCGGTGACCGAGTTTTACGCAGAATTTCGGTTTATTGTAAAAAAAAAAATAATAATAATAAAATTTTAAAAACCTAGAAAATAAGCAAAATAATTAGCAGCCGCTCAGAAATAATATCTAGAATAACGTTAAAATGTCAAAATTTTATTGTCATCAAAATATTATTTTTTAGAGTGAATGTCACAATAAAATTAACCGATTCAATGAAACGAAATTTTACGGTTTCCTTCCTGTCCGAGGCGTACCTCATTGATGGAGGGCGCATTTCTGACAGAAACGGAGTAAAGTAAAAAGCTGAATGAGGGCTTGCGTGTCAGCCCCGGCTTTAATCACTACCCCCACCCCCCTTTTTAAGATGGGGGTGGGGGGTGCACACCTTGCTTACAGATATTATAGGAAAAGAAATGCGCGTTTCTGAAACACGCCTGATTGATGTGGCTCGACTCACTTCTCGACGTGTGGAGACGATTTCGGCGCCCAAGGCCGAGGCAACCTGTATTAAAGGAGCGAGGCGGGGGGTTTGAAAAAAGCGCCGCGCTTTCAATTTGACATTTGCCTCCAACATTAAAGCGCTGATTTGAAACGCAGCCTGTTACACTTCCCTAAGAGACCTTCTTAATTAGGATGAAAGAGTCAGAAGTACAAAAAAACCAAAAAGTGTAGACCCCCCCCCCCCACACACACACAGACAGACGCTGTTTTTATTTACCAGTTTTAAAAGAGGGTTGACTTCACAGGTCCTCTGTGATCCAGCGTTTACAGGTGTTTTTTCTAATAAGAGGGCTGATGGGAGAGAGTGTCCCCCCCCCATGGGGGGGAGGTAATGGGAGAGCAGCCGACGGCGACCATCTGTAAGCGAGAGGCCCACTAAGTGAGCTATAAGCTCACCGTTCTGACCTCACCTGCTAACAGCTGACGCGACAGCGGAATATCACGAGCTGTGTGGGCAGTTCACTCAAAAGGTCACTCTGATGCCCCCCGAAACTAAATAAATAGCTAACGAGTGAAGTCAAAACATGGCTAGCTAGCTGATTTAATGTTTAGTTTGTTTAATATTTAGTGTAGCAACTGTTTTTGGCCAATAAGGACGCAGATCTCGTCAGCCCTATGTAAATACACCGCTGCTGGGTTTAGGTAATTTAGGGTTAGGGTTAAGGTGACGTAATTTGCGCCCCGCATGCTAATATTTGGACCCATTCTTTTAGCGTTATGTAGCCTAGCACATCAACACGAGAGTAGCTACACTGAGCATTAGCCAAGATATGGCTGGTTAGGGGGCGGGGTCACTGGCACTGCATTAGCGTCACCACTGCGTCCGTGAGTCTGTGGCGTGACTTCCCAGGAGCATGGGCGAGTCGGGGCATTCCCCCCTAAAGGGACGCACATCTGTCAGCCCTGCCACGACAAGACGGGGCGAGGCGGCCTGCCCCTCCGACAGGGGGACGTGCCGACGGGGGCGGCCTTATGCTCAATCTACGAGAAAGAAAAACAAACATGGATAAACAGCAACCGTGCATGTGCGTGCGGCGCGGAGACGACCGCGGGAACAGACTCCGATACGGCTACCACGCAGACGAACGTGCCTCAATAATGAATGAATGAATGAATGCTAGTCATTAATTAACCGTAACTCATACACCAGCTCGGTTGCCCAGATGCGACGTCCTGTCAGCCTAAATGAGGGCCAGCTATTTGGGGACATCCTTTTCAGAGGGACGAGCAGCGATGGTGGTCTACATGCCCGAAACACAATCTCGGGCTGATCAAGGCAGTCAGTTCAGGGAAATCTGGACGTCACATACAATCCTAAGCTCTCTCCTTCCCTCTTGTCATTAGGGGACACCCCCCCCCAAAGCCAATCTGGCGCCCCCTGGTGGCTCCTGGCTGAAGGCCGTCAGCGGTAGTGCCAGGATGCCCCCCGGTGGCGAGTTCCCAGCTCTGAGGAGAACATCCTCAGGCAGTTACCTTCTGATTGCGAATAAGTGGCAAGCAATTGGCTCATGGTCACGCCCAGGGGTGACCCTCAGGGCAGGCAGACATTGGAGATAAGATCTTTAAGCCGCTGTCCATGCAGAGCAATGGAGCTCGTGACTTCAAGCTGCCATTTGTGTTAGTGCCATGTGAGTCTCCACTATTCAACACCCCAGGTCCCCACACGATACCACTTGGATGCTTCCAGTTGACCAATAGCAGTTAGAAGCGCTCACACAATCCGCTGGTTCCTTGAATTGCTGCTACGCCTCCTACCCTCTGTTCAGGCCAAGAGTGATTTTTTTTTTTGGGATTGTGGGAGCATACGTGTCAGGTCAGCTGACAGGGAGCGACCCTGGATGATTCAGGGGGGCAGATGTAGACAGAGGCCCTGGAACCTGCCAGCAGGGGGCGTCAGGGTGAGGTTTTGTGCCTCGCTACTGTATCCCGCACCACCGACCGCAGGCTGTCATTCCGCCCAATGGAAGCTTTTCCCGCGAAACTACCAACTGAAAACGTTAAAAGCCGAGCACAGACACCAAGAAGCCGCTCCTGGAGGGAAGGGGGTGTGCTCCCCCCTGGTTCAAAAAGTGCCCGAAGGCCCAGATATTCCAGTAGTGAGAGTCTAGACAGTCCAATCAAAAAGGGGGCAACCCTGAGCCACACCGCAGAGGGAAGAAACAGTCCAACATGTGTGTATTCATATCTTTGTGGGGACTCTCCATTCATTTCTATGGGGAAACCCTAACCCCAACATGGCAACCTTAACCCTTATCCAGCCCTAACCTCAACCTTAAGTTAACAAACAAAATACAGGACTTTCTTTTTTGATTGCAGTCACGGATTCTTATACAATTGAGGGGATGTGGAAAATGTCCTCACAAGCTAAAAAGTAACAATTTTTTTCCTGTGATGGGGTAAATACAGACCTGCACACACACACACACACGCACACGCACACACACACACATACATACGCACACACACACAAAACAATACAGAACCTGTTGAACTCACTGCCTATTCTTGGTTCTTTTTCGTTCCTTCGAGCTCCTGGTGCCTAACCAACTGAACCCAGGACTGGGGTGGGGGGGCACTTCCTGCCCGCTGGCACGCGCACCGGGCTGTCAGGGGTACGCTGTCGCCGGCCGCCGCTTCGCCTAGGCCCCGGCACATTCTCAATCGCAGGAAATCCCTGAGATGTTTTCTGTTCTCGCAGCAACAATCTGTAGCGCCTGGCGAGATGGTCCAGTTCCACTCTCCACCCCCATCCGCCCCCGCACCCTTTGCCCCCCCCCCACCCCACACCATGATTTGCTGTGGTCTGTAATTCCTAGTCTTTTTCAGCTGGCTCAGGAATAGCGTTCCCACTCGGCTCTGGAATTCTCCCGCGATAAGTTTTCAGGTGTTGGGAGGGGGAGGAAATGCGGGTCTGATCACGACAGGAGGTACACCCCCCCCCAGCCCCCAGGCTCCCCTGACCCCCACTGTCCTCTCTGAGGCCCTACCCCTGCAAGAACAAAATGAACCGGCGTGACGGAGGGTGGCTCTTTTCAGACGCTCCCTAACCTGTGAAATACTCCTCAGTGTATTCTGTATACTGCGATTTATCAAAATTAACATCCATATTATTCGAATTAATAACATGCATTAAAGCACATTAGAAAGCAGGACAGCGGAGCACCAAGGGGCTCTCTGAGTTTTCCCCCATAATCACTAAAACACACACGTTTAAGTGCTTAACCAGCATTTTCTTAATCACACGTGCAGCTGGATGTCTGCGGGGGGGCGGGGCCTTCAGGTCAAACACCCCATCCGGCTGATCTCCTGGGACGCAGCTTAGTGACTCCACCTCCATAACCCCCAATCAGCCAGTTTTCCAAACCCTCCCAGTTCCCCTGAAAGTTTTACGGTAGGACAGCATTAGTGGGATGAAAATGCCCCCCCTCCTGTCAGCCCAAATGGGGGGGCTTGGGATGGGACAGAGAGAAGAGGGAATGTGATGTCACCTGTGACGCACACCTCCTCCCCCCCCCCCCCCCCCCCGCCCCAATACATCTACATCTCAGCTTTTCCGGAAAAGGACAACAGGGCCAACAAACGTGGGGGGCAGTGAGGGTGCGAGCGGGGAAGTGCAGCTCTGGCAGCTCACGTTTAACGCATCGCACTTAAATGGGTTGGGGGGGGGGGGGGGGTGGGTAACCGGCGGAGCTGACAGAACGCCGGAGCCAAGACGAGGTGGGTGGGGGGGGAGCGCATCATCATCAGCTGACAGGCCGCGTCAAAACAGCACCATTGAGCACGGAGCAAAATGAATGGGTTTGCTCTGAGCTCAAGTGCCGCAGCCGGCGGCTGGAGAGGCTGGGGGGGCGGCAGGGGGGGTTAAGAATGGAAAAAGGAGCACTGCTGGTGGGGGGTAGGCAGGGGGAGAGCGAAACACATTTCACCACATCCACTCGCGTCACCTTGGAGGGGGGGGATTTATAACCCCTTAATTTATAACTTAAAGGGGACACCCCCTCCCCTCGAGGTGAAAAAGCACATTCGATTTCCCTCTTTTTCCACACTAAATATCTGCAAACTCGTTAATATCAAATTTAACGTTTTATTTGTCACGTGTGCAAACATTCAGACGCACGTCTGTGTCGAAAAGAGAAATAGTATTAAAAAGGTATAAACAAGATGAACGCGACGAAAAAAAGCAGATATTTTTCTGCACTGGTAGATAAACGTGCGTGATGCTGTAGAGACGTGTTTCACATGTACGTGTACGACGTGCACGTTGTCGGTGGCGACTTGGTGTGTGACGCACTGGCGTGTGACGCACTGGCGTGTGACGCACTGGCGTGTGACGCACTGGTGTGTGACGCACCACATTTTCCTGAATCGCTCCGAAACAGAGCCTCGCTGAAAAAGCCTACGATACTGAGAATGTCAATGACCAAGATAGGATGGGTAACGTCAAGCCCCCCCCCCCCATTCCCGCCGGCTGTGAGATGTCCAAGCCTGGATATACAGAGAGGTACACCCCCCCAATCCACCCCCTGCTGCACTATGGACTGAAACGGTGCATTCCAGGACCCCAGGGCACTAATCCCTCACAGCTGTGTCCCCCCCCCGCCTCAGACGAGTCACCTCCCCTTAGCGTCCCGCTTCTCCATGACACGCCAATTGGTGGGGCAGGGGTGGGGGGGGGAGCTTCATATCCAAGACGGAGGGGACTTTCCGCTGGATTCCTGTTGCCGCTAAGGTGTGGCCCCAACACTTTGGGGAACTCTAACAGCGCCGCCCTTGTGTCAGCCCATTTAACACGTTTGCCCCGCTGGAAAATGTGTGCCGAGTATCGATCGGAGGGGCTGGAATCTCGGGCCGGCTCCATCTAGACTGTCGCTACGTGCCCTGTGTCTGCCCGGAGAGGCGTGATTATTTAAACAAAAACGAAATGTCACATAAATATTTGCCTGCTCACGAGAGGATCACGGGGACATCTGTTAAAGACACACTTAGACTTAATCCTCCACGTACCGTTTCAGGGCTTATAAAACCATTCCGGCAGGCGCGACGTAAATACAGCCATTTTAATAACGCGCCTCCGTTGGTGCTCGTCACGCGTGAAGGAAGGCGACCAAACGGTAGCCGTGTCAATTACTCGAAGAGGCCCGTTCCCTAATTATGCTAATTTCGGCAGCGTTAATTGCCCCAGGGGCCGTGGTAAGGGAAACACTCCGCGGGTCCAAGTCGACGTACGGTACAAAAGGCCCCTGTTACAAATGTCACCACTATAAAGTTAACTGCTCGCCGAGCAGTCATAATTCCTGGGAGGGGGGAGAGAGAGAGAGAGAGAGAGAGAGAGAGGCGGGCGAGCGTTCCAGCTACATGACTACGCTGAAGAATGTCTGAGAGCTGTCCCCCCCAGTCTGTGACACGCAGCTGTGCAGTTAATAACCAGAGGCTTCTTGGGAACACGGCCGGGGTGGGGGGACAAGGCTGCACTGGGTAAATTAAAACCTGCTTTAATAAAGTGGCCTGAGACACATCCCCCCCAGGATCGCACTACCCCCGGGGGACGGGACGAGGGTATCCCGGCATAAAGAATGCCGAGGTCCGACATGCAGAGATACGGAAGGGGGGGGGGGAGCACCGGCCAGGGGGGGTAGGAACCAGGGGAGACGAGCGAGAGCCTTTCCAGATAAGCACTCGTCCCTCACTAAAGCCACTAAAAAAGCCATTTTTGAGAACTTATGATAACCATTCCGTGACTCACGGGCTGAGAAAAGAAAATAAGACAAGAAAAATGAATAAAAAGGTCCTTGGACTTTAATCAGAGGGACTTCCCTGCAGTGGCTGAGCGAGGGCCAAAGGAGGGCCCCACGAGAGGGCCCCACGGGGGGGGGGCGTATAATGACACTACGCAGAGGCTCCCCTGAGCCAGGCCCCCGCCAAAAAGCAAGACTTGTGAAGCATGTGATTCTCCCCCCCCCCCCCCCCCAAAAAAAAAGGCCAACCCACCACATAGAAACTGAGTCAGCGTCATTAGTCTGTATCGCCTTGGCAACAAAATACCACCGGAGGAAAAATGCACGTGTCACGTTCTGTCGCCTCCACAGCCCAGAGAAACCAGCCCAGACAGGCATGTCCCGGGGGGGGCAGATTAAACGCCGGTTTCCCGTCCCGTTCCGATTCATCTGAAGGCAATGTAAATCATCAGGTGTTGTTTTGTTTTCCCCCCGCCCTCCTTTTTACGTTCAGCGATTTGGATCACCGTTGGCGGTGGATGGGGAGAGGGAGACATGTTTTAACACCGATACGAAGATGGGCCAGGCTCTTTGAATGAGGCCCTGGGCAGGACCTAGTGGCTCCAACGGGAGGGGGGTATGGGCTTCGGAGACACCCCTCCCCCCCTAAGGACTGGGGCGGGGCCCGGTTTTGTGTAGGTGCCCTCATGGTCACTTCCTATAGCGAGAGAGGAGAAATGTTCAGAAAGAGGACACTATGTCAATACAAGTCCACGTCAAACCCACTTCTGGGGAACGCTGTTCCCTCAAAGCAAACAGCCAACACACCGGCGCAGAGTGAGAAGCCTCCTATTTCACACTGCTGACCCACCCCTAAGGGCAAAATATGAGATCTTTTAAAAAAACAAAGTGCCATTTTCATATTCTCTGTGGTGTGGCCGCTTTCATACTGTTTCAATTTATGCTTTTTTTTCCCCCTGTAATTGTTAACACATAACAAATTTCAAGACTCAAACTCAAAGACAAATTACACTTAAAAAAACACAAGAAGCATAAGAAACATTTTAAATGTCAGCCAGATCAAACGGGGATGTAATCATATCCGCAATCACGGGGATGTACTGCAGCAGGGACAGCTGGGTCAGACCGGCATACAGCAGGAGATCCAGAGGGAGATCGACAGTGCACGGGACAACCGACAGCACAGGAGAATCTACAGGTCGCTGCAGAATCTACAGGACAGGAGGAACTACAGGACCCAGGAGGACCTAGAGCACAGGAGAATCTACAGGTCGCTGGAGAATCTACAGGGCAGGAGGAACTACAGGACCCAGGAGGACCTACAGCACAGGAGAATCTACAGGTCGCTGGAGAATCTACAGGACAGGAGGAACTACAGGACCCAGGAGGACCTACAGCACAGGAGAATCTACAGGTCGCTGGAGAATCTACAGGACAGGAGGAACTACAGGACCCAGGACGACCGACAGCACAGGAGAGTCTACAGGTCGCTGCAGAATCTACAGGACAGGAGGAACTACAGGACCCAGGAGGACCTACAGCACAGGAGAATCTATAGGTCGCTGGAGAATCTACAGGACAGGAGGAACTACAGGACCCAGGAGGACCTACAGCACAGGAGAATCTACAGGTCGCTGGAGAATCTACAGCCCAGGAGGAACTACAGTACAGGAGGAACTAAAGAACCCAGGACCAACAACAGGACCCAGGAGAACTTATGGGACAGGAGGAGCTACAGGACCCAAGAGGACCTACAGGACAGAAGGAACTATGGCACCCAGGAGGACCTACAGGACAGGAGGAACTACAGGACCCAGGGAGATCACAGGAGAATCTACAAGTCACGGGATGATCTACAGGTCGCAGGAGAATCTACAGCCCAGTAGGACCTACAAGATAGAAGAAGCAGGACCCAGGAAGACCGAAAGATCACAGGTGGATGTACAGGTCACAGCAGGACCTGCAGGACAGAAGGAACCACAGGACACTCCAGGTCACTGGAGGATCTACAGGTCACGGGGGACCTACAGCACAGAAGGAGCAATAGGTCCCAGGAAGACAGAAAGATCCCTGGAGGATCTACAATTTATAGGAGAATCGACAGCCCAGGAAAACCTACAGGACAGGATTATCTGCAGGACCCCAAAAGATCCATAGGTCACTAGTGAACCTGTAGCTTACAGGAGATCCTAAAGGGCACAGAAGCCTTAATACAGGGAGACCCTCAGCAAACACAACAGCGCAAACGCTACAAATGGGGTATCTGACAACTCCCACCGTCCCGCCGTGACCTTCCAGGCTCCATGGAAACAGCAGCAGGTCTCCGGGGACACCAAGCAGCCAGTAACGACTTTATTAAAGTAATTATGCAGAGAGACGGGCCTCCTCGTCACTGGCCCGGTGTCGGGTGCTAATTAACATTCTGAAGGCTGCAGGCGCGGGCCCACCAAGGGCCGAGGTTAGGGCCAGGACATCAGAAAGTGTGTCCCCTTGTGATTCTGGGTCGGAGCGTTCCTTTGAAAGGACACAAAATGGGGAAGTTTCGAAAAACAAGGCAGAAGGACAAGCCACTCAACGGCGCCAGTGTGACTCCAGCACCCGGTTCTGCGCGTTAGGGGGAGAGCGAGGGCGTGGAACGCCGCCATGTCAAATACTGAGGCACCCGCTATTCGAGATTCAATAAACAGAGCAGCTCGCTGCTCCGGATATGTCAAGCAAGGGGCGTTAGCACCGCTCTGAGGACCCTGCTCGGGGTGCGGCGCAGGGGGGGCATTGGGACGGGAGATGCGATGGACCAGGGGGCAGCGCTGACACACACATAACGAACTGGAACGGTCCAAGAAGGGTGCAAAGGCGCCCCCAAGGCCATGTGGGGGTTTTCTTCTAGGTACAACCTCCAAAAAAAATAGGGGTCTACTACTGGACTCCCTGCATATCTGGGATTGGAGGGGGGGGGCACTCATTAGAATGCACCATGTGGAAGTTAAAGAGAACCTCTGCCACTGATCATGCTCAGAGGCATGGCACAAACAACCATTTCAGTGATGGAGAATAAGACCAAGGCGAGCCCTGATTGGTCAGGAGCCCTTGCGCCATTCCGAGCCGCGCACATCCGATTGGACACAAAAGCCTGCAGCAAAGCATAATGTAATCCAAGATCCTTAAAGCGATCTAGGGGTAGAACACCACAGCCGGCCAGATTGAGAGGCGCGCATTTTGCACCACGCGTGCTAATTACGTGTTTATTTTCACGCAGCCCCGGCGTTCGCCTACGCGGCGGGAACATTCCGGAGGCCCACGCGAGTAAATGGGCCAGCCTTAAATGAAGCGTGCGCTCCATTACCTACACAAGGCCCAGTTCGATAAAATAACTCGCACTTATTCCCGCTTAGAACAACAAACGACTTATCTATGTATCGCTCTAACCCCCCCCCCCCCCCCCCCCACCCCATCCCAACCTCCTGCAGGTATGCGGCGAATGGACGACATCTGGTTAAACACAAGTGACCCCCCCTCTGCCGGGGGTGGGGGGGAATGCGGGAAATTAATTCCTGTGTAAGGGCACTAAGAGGGCGATATTCGTGCGTACGAAGTTGACGTGGTCGCAATGCGTGAAACACGGGGGGGGGGGGGGCAAGGGGGTGTGGAACACACAGCTGCGTGCACGGCGAGGTAAAAGGTGTCACTACTTTGCCTCATTACACCTCAGACCCATCGCCTGGGGGGGGGGGGGGAGACTGCATAATTAGTTTGCTCCCTCAAAGAAGCCTCTTTCTAATCTCGTTGACTTTTGTCCCCCCCACCCCACCACTGCACCATGCCCCCCCCCCCGCCCAGCTCTCCCCCAGCTAGCTCCGGCAATTTCTGTCATGCAACTTGAAAATCACTGGAGGGGAGAGGATCGCCATAACAACGGCTGGAATGATCTGCTGGAATGTGTCTAGTGGCACTGGAGCGACCTGAATATGCACTCCAGATGTGTCCGCTGTCACGGAAAAAGTAAACACATCTGATGTGCAACGTATGACTGGGGGAGCGGGCTGGGGGGGGGGGCGTGGAGGCGGATGGGGGGCTGGAGTCGGCACGCAGGGCCGAGAGAGTCACCCTGAGGACCTGTGCAGCCGGGCAGGCTGGGGCAAGAGGACTGGGCCCGATTGTCTCCCCCCCCAGCCTGTCCCTCCTCGGTGTGGCCTCCTCCACCTTCTTCTCCAACAACGAAGGGGCCTCCTGCAGCCTCGGCGAGTTTCCGTCTGGCACGGACCTGCGAGCTCCTGGGAGCAAACTGAAATATGAACTGCAGGAAGGGAAGATGGGGAGGGGGAGAAGGAGGCCTGGGACGTGCCCCCCCTGCCCCCCCGAGCCCCCCCACACACGCACACACACTCACCACCTCACGGGATCCACGAATACAATCCTTTTCCTTATGCAACCTCCACTCCGGAGTATTATTTCAACTGGGCCCCGTATTTTCATAATCGCCGCCATTACACCCGGGTGTGTGTAGCCGCTGTGCATGCCACCCCACCCCGCCCTACCCCCAGGGGGCGATCTCGCGAAGCCATACACATACGATGCCTCATTGTGGCGCCACAGATACCAAACAGCACGGTGGACGACTGAAACATTTTTTTTCTTTTAAAATCTAGGAAAAGCCGCGAGAAGGTCAGAGGATCCACAGCTGCGCTTTATATCTGCTCTGCGCTCGAGCCAAACGCAAGTCATGGAGAGCCGGACAGCGAGTCCAAGGCTGCCGGGTAAACACTCGCATTCGGCATCCCCACGTCCTCACCGACGCGTCATTCCTATTTGCTATCGGCAGCCGGTGACCCTGAAAGGGGCGTAAAATACAAGCGTGTCCAAACGGAGGACCCGTGACAGCAGGCAGGACTGCAAACAGGCTCTCCAGATGTTACAAGACAGACGGGGAATCCCGCATGTTTCCGCGCGCGGACGTGCCCACCTGGCCTCCGAGAGCTGCTTCTCCGAGTTACGCTGCCTGAATGGTGGATCCCTCCCATTTTCCGTCCTCGCCGGCGACATCCTGGCCCAACATTTCTGCTGGATACAGACCACCAGGCCGTCCAAACAGCCTCGACGAGCAAACAGGGGAACGTAAGCATTTTTCAAGCCCCTGCACGTTGTGGTGAGAAACCCGCCACCACACAGAACAAAATAAACTGTCACCCACCCCCGCCCCCCTCAACAGTAAGCGGTAAAACAAGACAGGACGCAATGAAAACAAACACCACAGCGTTAAGTGAGCTTGGCGAGTTAGGCCACGCCATCGGATGGATGCGACCAATGGGAACCGAGCTTTCTTCGAAACATCGCCTGCCACTGATGCCGCTGCATCGAAATGAAATTGTAAGAGGTGTCTTTTGAAGGAGCTGTCGCCTGCTACAGCCGTAGTGGTTAGCCAGAGTCACATGGCCACGTTGACACATCGAGGGTTACCGCTAAAAACGAAATTTAATCCCACACTTGAGCGAGGGGGTGTTATCCACCTAATAAAGTGTAATTGGAGATCATTTAGTCAATTATAGCTCATATTATCCATCTAAGGACTAAGGTATGAAGCCAAAATACGTATGATTATATCACATAGGGTTGGGTAGGTAGTTACAAACACACAACTCCTTCTGCTAAGCGCAACTTCCGAGTGACGTTGCGAAATCATTTAGTCTAAGATTCCGTTAAGGTAAATCCCAAAAAATCCAGTCCTGGATAATGGGTGAAACGGACACATGCTGCCAAATTAGCCGCGACGTGCGAAATCCCAAAAAGCAGCCTTGATCCGGCACTCCGGAGGCGAATCGTCACTGTCGTCGCCAGGCTTACTTTTCCGAAGTGAATCCCCTTCCTCAAAGGAGTGTCTGTAGCCGAAATAAGGACATTATACTGACAGGCAGCATGTCAAGATAACAGGCCATCGTTGCCTCTCCCTAGATACATTCAGGAAGCACAGCATTAATGGATCTAGCACCAGCCCCCACCCCTCCGTACATAATCCCCGAACCCGGGACAAAATTACTTCAGCTGGAGCATCCATGTCCAGATATGAACGGCTCCAAGTTTGAAAATAAGCTGAAGCAGTGTTTCCCAACCCAGTCCCTGGGGACCCATAGACGTTACATGTTTTTGCTCCCTCCCAGCACCCGGTAGGAGCAGAAACATGTTCTGTCTGTGAGGACTTTGCGAAACACGGAGCCAAAACGTATGATTCAGCACCAGGAAAGACTCATGAAACCAGCAGCAGTATAACGGTACACAAACTTTTTGAGGATAAAGGCCAAACGCAAAGTTTTTGCCACTTTAACGCAATTCAGAACCAGACACCTGGATATTTGATTTCATTGGTTACAATGTGTGGCTTTTGTCGAATTTGATCACGTGACTTCTCAGACAGTCCTGAAATGTGGCCCCCAGATGGCAGAGGGGCTGCTTCTGGGGACCCGGAGCTGCCCCTCCAACAGACGCGGAACAGTAAATCTCTTTAGTCTTCGACATCAAATTTCAACCACAAAATTGCACATCTCGGCCGAGGCGGACCTCTGGTATTCCCGGATAAAACGGTCAACCAAACCAGGCTCCACATCCACGGGGTCGAGATTCTCCCGATACAGCGAGGCGAACTGCAGCCCGAACACAGGAGACGTAGCGAATCTCGGTAAAACGTGCCAGGACCACCACCATGCGGTAAGAGAAGTTCCCTCACCGTGGTCTTCAAATCGACCCATGGACCCAGACTGGAGACTGAAAAGCAAGAAGCCATTCACTCCTGCACCCGAAAGAGGGGTGCTGTCTCCTGCCCCGTCATAGCTGGTTAAGACCCCACAATGGAATTTGTCTCGCCAATCTGGAGCCAGCTCATCCTTTTCCGGAACTTTCACAGCCCATCATGCCCAGTGTGGTTCACCCATCTCACCATGGACTGTACTGATACTGGGGGGGGGGTTGTGTAAGGCAAAAAATTGTAAAATGGGGTAGAACTGAATCATTTTAAGAGTAACCCCACCCCAGGCATGTATTTTCTCACCTATGGGGGGGGGTCCCTGACCCAGTCCCAGGACCCCCCCTTTCCGATCCCTTTCAATTTAAACACTGGTTGGCAGCATTAATTAACCCAAGGTGACGTTTTGTCAAAGGGCCCAGAATCCCCCAGGGTTGGAGGTGGGGGGGTCATGGCTGTTTACATGCTGCCATGTGGGTTGGCTATACTGCACCCATAACTCAGCCTGAGGTCTTCAAGAACGACAATCTTATTATTTTTTTCCTTTTTGGTAAGTTAAGGACTCCTTTGTGAATTAACTTGGTTGCAGTGGGTCACCTAGTCACCATATAGGCATCTGCGGATGGAGTCCAGCCCCGGTCCATCTGTCACTGTGCTGATTCTGCTGTAAGATTAGCCCACGTACAAATGTCTGCATGCTGACTAACTCATAAAAAAAGTAAATATTCCTTTATGTCACTATGCATCAGCAAAAGAATCCCTAGAAGTACAGGTTAAATATTTTGGAAGTTCCCATTTGCCAGGGGAAAATTTCAGGGAGTTGAACACAAATATAGACCATTTCCTATATTTTGGGGGGCTGTCACCCCCGCATGCATCAGGTTTAAAATGGGCCGTTCCATTACACAGTGGGCATCACCTAGAGAGTCCCTTTCCGCCGTCGTGAAAAGCTCTCCGGCACCACAGCTGTGCTTCTGCGCTGGGGGGGGTGTGTCCCGCGTCGCCTGACGGGTGCCTTGTATATTTAAAAAGCAGGTTAGAAAAATGGAAAAAAAAATGGTCGGGTGCCAAAGAAAAGCCCCTGAAAGCTGAAATCAGCATTCGGCACCTGGAAACACGCAGCGTGTTCATGACAAGACAAAAAAAGAAATAATAAAAATCAGCCCCAGATGAAACTGGGCAAAAGCGGCAGAGCTACACAAACAAACGCACGGCCCCTCGTGTTAAAACATGAAGCCGCGGTGCGCTGCAGTTATAGGGGGAAATAAAGCCGCCCGGTTCAATCTCGGCGCACCAAAGAGACGTATGAACGTCCCTATTCTCATGCCGAAGGCTCCAGACTCACGGGACTCCAAAGTGACTTTTCCACTCAAGTTACATCCCCCTATATGGCAAATTATTACACTGCTGAAAGCATCTAATTAGGAGTATTTATGGGACAGGGCGGTAGGCTGTAATCGGGGCCCGCTGTGGGATGGCACTCTCTCTCCAAGGCGTCCCGTTTCACGTTTCGCCCCTTTTGTCCCGGCTGACAGGTACGCTTAAGCGGGAGGTCTACGACGGCGGTTTTTTTATTACATAATCATGGGTGTCACACAGAGAGTGGTCTGGCACCCCACCCCTCCCAAGCACAGGCAGCAAGCCCACAGAGCGATCATCACGTCCACAATCAGTTCCCCCCCCTCTACCATGTCCCTTTTCGGCACAAATATAGCAGACTGTCTCCCATCCATATTCTCGCTGACGGGTTATTTTGATCGACACTGCCGTTACCCAGAATCCCCCTGTGCAGACAGGCCGCCGAGCCAGACAAGGTCAGAACAAAACAGTCGAGAGTAATGTTAACACAGCAGCACCTGATTCGTGTGGCAAACAAAGACGGGGCCCGCGGATCTGGACTGCGTGGTGAGTAGCACGGGACCATAGAGGGGAAGATCTCTGATCTCTGAAGGACTGCCCCTGAGACCAGCCTGGGTTATTAACCGGAATCTTCCGCCAAGGCATTCTTCAGAACAGACTTTGGGCCAAACTTAGAAACTCAATAAGAGATTATTGATTATGTGCAACTTGGCAATATTACAGCAAAAAAAAAAAAAAACATTTTAAACGAGGAGGGAAGACCTGGCATCGGGGGAATGTGTGTTAAAACGACGGAAATTACGGCATGACGGTCGACTGTAAAACCGACAGGAGATCCACTGACAAAATGGGCAAGGAGTCGGACCGGCAGAAAGTATGAAAATAAACAGGAATGCGATTCTCTCCTTGGGTAACCGTGGGTGACTCGCCGGAGTCTTGCACAATTTACCTACATCTGCAACTGGAAGAACGGACAGCAGTAATTCCCAACTGTTATTGTGAAATCCAGGGAATCTCTTTAAGATTCCTAAAAAGGAGAGACTGCATTAAACCACAACAGTTTAGCGAAAGAACCGTGCAAGTAATTACTCAGTCGGTATCAGATCAAACATGAAAAAAAAAAAAGAAAATGGCGTGTGTTAACTTGACAGAGAGGAAACGTGGAAACCTTTTAAGCAAGTATGGTCTACGGATGCTGCAGGCTTTGGGGATCACAGACTACTCAGTCTTGCCCAAAGAGTCATGAAAGTAACTGAGCCTCAGGTAAAAAAAAAAAAAAAAAAAGAAAGAAACAACAAAAGCAAGGACACACCCTTCAAGAAAAGTCACATGGTTGCCCCTCCGGCTCCCAGCCAATCATATGTCTGCAGTCTGCCTCATCAGCCAATGAGCTCCTAGCTCGACCAAGGCCACGGAACCTTCAAAAGGCTTTTGCGGGGAAGAACTGTGGAATGGGGAAAGTGCTGTTTATTTGGTCTTTCTTCTAAATATATAGCACCGGTGGGGTGTGTGTGTGGGGGGGGGGGGGTGTTATAATTGCAAACATGTAAGGTTCACCTACTTGGGAAAGAAAACAGGGCCTGTAATTCAGTGAGTCTTTTCTCGAGGACATCACAGCGGAGGGTTTCGGTCTTTCGCCGGCTCGGGTGTAAAAACGAGGCCTGCGCCCCTAATTTCATGTTAAAGCGACAGGTAAAGGGGAGCTGGCATCACCCCCCCCCCCTCCAACTCCCACCCTCCCACATTCTATTATAAAAAGTCACTGATGGACAAAATCACCCATCATAACCAGAATAGTCAAAGGGATTATTCAGTGCACACTAGGCTGGTGTATTAGGGCTCAGTCTGCAAGTTACAGTCGAACCTCGTTACTACGTACAAGACGGGATATCAAAAACATGTACGTTATAAGCATAGAACGTTGTAACCACTTAGTGCAAGATGGATGAAAGAACTCACGAAATATCCACGTAAATGATAAAAGTTTAATAGAACAGACTCTTAAATTGACTACAAAACAAACGAACACATTATTACTTGTTAAATAATTCGACATTTGGATCCATGAAATTTTTTTTTAATTACTCACGATTACGGCCGGCGATAAACGGCAACGAAAATACACAACGGCTGGTCAAAATGGATCTTTAAAATAAACATTCGCATCCAAATTGGCATTTGGCCTGAAAATATTAATGAAATATTGGTCAAATTAAATCAAGGCAAGTGTGCATTGTTGGGCGAAGATCAGGTAGATACAGGTAGACGTAGCGACACAAGTTGTGGTGGGCGGGGAGAGCGCTGTACGTTGTAACGATGGTTAGTTTTCATATTTTCTCTAGAAATTTGGATGTTGTATCGAAGTTTACGCTGTAAGGGTGTACGCTGTAAACAATGGCTGCTATTGGAATAATACATAGGCTAAAAACGGGAATTAGAAACCTGTACGTTGAAAAGGTGAAAACGTTGTATCCGGGGTACGTAGTAACGAGGTTCGACTGTACCTACAGTGATGACTGTGGAATATGAATAGTTACCTTGGTGAAAGTTATGACCAGAATGCGCCTGTGTTACTCTCTATATGTACAAGGGAATGGGGGTTATATCCCCCCCCTGGGTAATTCTGAATCCTGCAAAGGG
The DNA here is from genome assembly GCF_023856365.1 of Brienomyrus brachyistius. Classification (NCBI taxonomy): domain Eukaryota; kingdom Metazoa; phylum Chordata; class Actinopteri; order Osteoglossiformes; family Mormyridae; genus Brienomyrus; species Brienomyrus brachyistius. The sequence goes on from NW_026042322.1 coordinate 844,971, forward strand.
CCCCCCTGACACAACCGGTCCATGTTTCAGGCTTACACTGACTGGTGGGGGGGTTTGCAGATAGATGGGCTTCATCAAAGGTCCGGGAAACGGGTTCGACACCTGGTGAGCACACATCCACCCCCCCACCCCCGCCGACCCCCCAGCCTGGTCCACCTTTTAAAACATTCTCCATAACTTCTCGGGGGCAATTAGTTACCTCCAGGTGACAAGCCCCCCCCCACCATCAGTGAGAATTCTGATATACAGCCACGCAGTTTGGCAAGACCGCGAGAACCCCCCCCCCCCCAGCTCGGACCCAGGGGATGTCTCTACCGCGTTCCCCCTCCCATCCTGCCCTCGTCGATTCTGCCGCCTCTTCAGAAATGTTCAACGTCGAAAGCATCCGAATTAATATAAAAATAAACGTGAACCGTGAAATAAAATTAGATATCGTTGGCCAGGGTTCAAATCTCAAAGACAAATAGACGTACGCATAGATCGCCCAGCTTAATAGCTTAACTCCATTAGAGTTAAGTAGCTTTGAAAAGCACTTCTTACGCCATATGACTTTCCAAGTGAAATGAACCTCTGCTTCACTCCGGAACAACACTGCCTTGTTTTACTTTTCACTTTCAGGATCTGAGATATAGCTCCATTATAAAACTAATTGCCAATTAGTAACTATAGTAACTATAATTGCCAATTAGTTACTATAGTAACTTTACCTAACGGATAACTCAGAAGTACCAGGTTAGATATCCCAGGTAGAGCTATGTTATCTATTACACTGAGAAAACCAAAACATGGTTGTCGCCATAGATTTAGCAAATGCATTTGTTTGAATTGATCCTCAGCATGTTGCATAATGCCAGGGTTGAGGGTTCGAATCCCGCCCTCGTTCTCTGTGTACAGCTTTCATTTTCTCCCTGGCTGCACTCAGATTACCTCCCGCAGAACAAAAGCATGTGGTTAGGTGAATAAGGGTCTGTGGATTAGTCATGCGACTGTGTGTGAGGGAATGTGCCTGGCAAAGGACTGGCATCCCATCCCCTTCTCGGGATGGGGTCAAGGCTCGTCACAACCCTGTGGAAGATGGATGGATGGATGGATGGATGGATGGATGGATGGATGGACGGACAATAGTATCCTTTTGGGCCAGTAGTTCCTATTCACACCAGTAAGCCACTCATGTTTCCCATCTGGTTTAGTGGGCTGGTCTGAGTCAACCACCCCCACCACCTGAAAAATTGTCCCCACGTCAAAATAACAGGTTTTATTACATTGTGGGGAACATTTTGTCCCCACAATGTAATATAAACATAACCCCCACACACACAGACCTGTAATCATATCTTTGTGGGGACCGCTCATTCATTTCTATTTGAAAAATGCTAATGCTAACTATGACAACCTTAACGCCTACCCAGCCGTAACCATAACCATGAGTAAACAATTAAATACAAGAGTTTTTTGTATTTTTAGCTTTTTTCACTAACTGTTTGTGTCCCGTAAGCTCCTCTAAAGTGGCGTTTCTTTGGGATCCTACACACCGTCGGCACACGCCACACGGCCCAATCAGGCCAGCCAATCGTGTTAGCCAATCGTGTTAGCCAATCGTGTCAGCCAATCAAGTCAGCCTATCGGCCGGTTGACTCCCCTCCTTGGCCCCAGGGTTACGGTGATGATACCCGCCTCTCCTGTCCGGTTGCCGGGTGGAGGGACGAGGAATCTAATAACTGGGGGAGAGAGGGGGCTGCTGGCATAGCTTCACCGTAGTAGCCGGGCGGTGCGGGGGCACTAATGAAAGGTTAAATGAATAGGACGAGCTGGGGGGGGGGTGGGGCACCATGATAATCCACAGGCCCTGGGAGCCGGGATGCCCCCGGCCATGTTGGCCCCGGCCGGCACCAGTGTGCGTCTGCACGCAGCCGTGTGCATGTGAGCGTCTGCGCAGACGCATGAGGCGCAGGGGTTCCCTCGCTAAGATCATCGGTAGCTGGGCGGCGGCCGCCTTGCGAGCCTCATCTTGCGCGCCTTGCTGCGCTCTCCCCCGCTGGAATGCTCCGTCACATGACCGAGGCCTCCGAGCGCCTCTTTTCCCTCAGACGCTGCCCCCACCCAGCCACCCCCAGTGGGGATTACCTGTCAGTGTTACCCAGCCACAGGGACCCCACCCTCTGCGATTAATGTGTCCCAATCCCCTCCCAGACAGACAAGGAGACCCAAGCGAAGCGAACAGTGAAACTGCAGAGGCTGTGCTGATCTAGGGTCAGATCCCACCCCCCCTATGCAGAATCACAGCTGTATTAAAATACAGTTTTGACTTAATAGCGATGCCTGAAAACACAAACCCCGCACACTGGCTGGACACTGGTGTGAAAGCATCTATCCATCCGTGTCTCTCTGTTTGCGGCTGCAAAAGACGCAGACCCCCTTTTTTATCCCCTGCGAGGGAAAATGTAAGTTTAAAAATCATTAATCACGCTGCTGCATGTTGCTCTTTTTTACGAGGTGGTCAGAAGCACATAGAGCGGCGTGAGCAGCACGGCTCCCAATCAGAGTTTCACCCCATAAAACCAGAAGCGTAGAGATTTTTTTGCACTTTTAAAGATGCCTGCTGTATTTGTTCTGCCGATATTTGCAGCTGCGATTCGTAATTTGAGGTAAACCAGAGCCTCTTCCCCGTGGCCTGCTCTCCGGCGGGACTAACAGACGCAAGCAGGCAGCCGTTCCCACAGAAATGCATCCCTGCGCCGTTGCCTGGGGTCACACCTTACGGAGAAGCAGGCCGCACCTTCCCAGAAACACCTTCAGATGCAAAGGGAGCTAGCTAGCCACTGGCGCTGACGCTGGCTAGGTGATTTACGCTACGCTAATGGTATAATAACGCTAAGTGTCCTCTCCATGGCCACAGTGTGCTGACACAGAACAGAAACTTCCCAGCATTTATCGCTTGCGACGATTTGTTCTGGAGGCATTTAAGTGCATTAAAAAGTAACCACATCACCTAACTGTCCACCATCTTCAACCTGGTACAGATTTGCGAGAAAATTTTTTTTTTTAATCTTATAATAAAAAAAAAAATCTCAGTTTTTTTCTTCCCTCATAACAAATTCTTCTCCAGCTAGAGAAAACGTCTCTGAAAATAGCAATAAGGGGCGAAAATTAAATCAGCGAATGATTCGAGGCCTTTTGTTGATGCCAGCGAGAGCGAGGCATGTTTCTGCAGAAGGTACCGAGTGCTGCTCCTGCATGCCGGGGCCCGGTGTGTCAGTCGTACACAGTAGCACGTAGTGTAGTGTGCCGGGGGAAAGGGGGGGGGGCTTGGCGGATTTTGGGGGGGCGCACAGGGCCGCCTGTGTCTCACATCATTTTGCAGCGCATTCCGGGCCGCATGGTGTTCAGGACGGACATTAAATGCAGCACCACACAACCATACTCGTCCCCAGTGAATAATTCACCGAGGTGGGGGCTTTCTCACCACCAGCAGCCTGCCTCTAACCCCCCCCCCTCCCCCCCCCCAGCCCCCCAGCTTCTCAAAATCTGTTGTCGGCATGAATTACTTCCACACCCTTTAAGAAAGCATAGATTCGGAGCCGAGCGACGATCTCGGTACCGATCGGGTTCAAGCCACCGGGCCACACAATGGGCTGTTTATTTAACTGCAGAGAGTGTAACCGATTCGGCTGGAGAAGAAGGAAAAAAAAATCATTTCCCACTGAATGTAAAAGTGCAAGGGAGGGGAATATCTACACTGAGAGGAGACAGAGGGGCATTTATCGGTGGTTGGGTTCCGTAGCTCTATATCACAATCAATTTCTGCGATACCTGAATATGAAATAATAAATGGGGAAATGGAATCGGAGCTTTAAAGATTTACAATTTTCTCCATAAAAAAAAAAAACAGAAAAAAATTAAACTTTAGAGTGGGGTGACTTTTATTTATTTTTTTTGTTTGTTTGTTTGTTTTACTGGATGTTTAAAAATTAGTAGAGCAAGACAGAAGTACGAATGGCCTTTATCGAGGGCCTGTTAACGAAAATGTAAATCCCCCTATCGCTTTCCCTCATTTACATACCTCACATCACTTAGTGTGAAGCTCCACTGAGATTAAATTAAATTTCTACTTCATCTCTTCACGAAGAGTCTGATAAACAAATTTGATAATGGTCCCTTTAACGGATATTTACAGTCGCAACGCTTAATATTGCACAAATAATTCAAGACCGGGGAACCGTGCCATTAAAAAAAAAAGAACGTAAAGCTTCTGTACTTTTTTTTAGATTTAAAATAAGAAAATGATTTCGGCCTCAAGGGGGGAACTTAAGGCCTGAGCTGTTTTAGTTACTAAGTTAAAGTATATGCATGTTTGATTTCGATTTCAGCAGGGCTACAAACAAGTGCCATTAACATCCGCCTGAAGTATATTGTTTCAGCTCTGAGACCTCTCCCACTGCGCCTTTTATCAGATTACTTACTGAATTTGCTTCTCCTCAGTTCAGCATCGTGCCTCTAGTTTGACTTATGGTGTCCTACATAAATACACTTTATCTGCCATTTCCCAAAGAGCGCCGGCTAATGCTACACGCTAGGTTGGGACTGAGCTTATCTCTGTAGCGCTGACGGCACTCGGGTGAACGAGGTCTAGCTCCGTCTCTTACATGGTGGCAGGCGAGGGGGGGGGGGCAAAATGGCCCCCAGTGAGGGTCCGCCGATGGTCATCCTGAGAGAGTAAAGCGCTGGTCCAAAACGTAATGGGAACCACTCATTCTCATTTTAAAAAGTCCCCTCTCTCGCCGCGATTCCTGTAGCGACAGCTAAGCGGGCCATGTTTATGTTAAACTCAAGGACCCTTTATGAGATTGCGGAGGGGGGGGGGGGGGGCGCTGGCTTTTCTGGCGGCTCTCGCCCTATGGCGAGTGCCTCCTGGAGTGAGTACGACTCTGGCCAGTGGATGAGACTCGGGATTCGGAGAGGGAATCGGAAAGGGGTCTGGCAGCCAGTAATAATATTATTATTATTATTATTATTATTATTATTATTATCATCATTATTATTGTTGCAGTTTCATTTTCCCATTAAAACTCTTGATATTTATATATTTACCAAAACTTTCAAACATCTACTACGTTTGCAGACATGAGTGAGAACAGTGATTTCCTCTTAAGGCCATCAGACAGGTCATCCTGGGGTGAGGAGACACTTCTAGTAAATCCAGCAGGAGTAAACGTTTGGAGGTCGGCAGTGTTACTCAGCAGTGTTACTCCGTGGTGTTACTTCATGGTGTTACTGCTAGACTATTACGGGGAGGGGCCGGCTGTAGCTCGGCAGGGAGAAACTACAGGGGCAGTGTGAGGCTTGGGGAATTAAGCTATATTACTCTTAATTAAAGATGCAGCTCACGAGGATGGGGGAGTTTAGGCGAACTGTCCGGTTGAAGTCTTTAACCGTTCTCTGCCCTCTCACCTCCGCTGGGGGGGGGGGGGGTGGGGGTGGGGCTCCCTGGCAAATCGAGTAGGCCTGCAAAAAGCCTACAAAATGAAAAGGGGCCTACTTCCCCCTCCAGTCACACTCCTCCAACACACACACAGAGCCCCTCCTTCCCTCCTCTAAATCCTTACTGAAAGTGGGGGGGGGGGGGGGGTGACGAGGTGGGGTGGACACCCCCCCTTAACTTGTGACACAGCGAGATGAAGGGTGGAGGTCTGGACCAGAGATAAAAGTCATCAAACGACAGTACAGGAATGCAAAGTGGCAGTCTCAACCGCTGCACAGCAAAATGTCCCTGACAGCGAACCCAGATCGGGACTGAATGTCATGTAAAGCAGGATCACCATAAACTCTGCCTGAAGACTCGCACAGAGCGTGCCTTGTGATTTCTGTAAGAACCCTACGTGTTCGAATCTGTTACCCTTTCATGAAATATTTCCCCAGGATGATCCGCTCTCGCCATCCTTCGCACTCCGCTCCTCTCTGACACATTCACCCATCCCCAGTCAGCACACTAAAAACCTGCTGACTACCTAATAACCGTACAAGCAAAAATAAAAAAACATACAGCACAAGTGATAAGGAAAAATAGTTACGATTTCAAGGATTTTTTTTTACTGTGTTTGTGTGCTTAAACTTGTTTGTCAAACCATTAACTTTCTGCAAATTTACTGTAATATATGTGTTTGTTTTAAATGACTGTGCCTGATGTGATGTAACCCTATTTGTTGTTTCCAAGTGTGCAGTAAAATATAACTTGTTTTATGTTATTATAATAACTAGATTCAATGACTGTTTTCAAAAAATAAAGGCCGCATTTTTAATTTGCTAAAATAGAAGAAATTCATTATGCCGTAAATTCTAACTGTAATAGTCAAATTACTTGTGGACTTTTGGTTACCGGATTCATATGGAAAATATTTAATAAATGTAAGTTTTCCGGTTTTTTTTGTCCTTTACCAAATAAAAATGTACCCTACGGAGATATAAAGAGTGTTTTAAATTGCAAGTAAAGTATCAGTAAACATAAATAATTATTTTTGTAAAATCAACCATCGTAGAGACATCAAAATTATTGTATTTAACTCAAACTTTACTAAAAAAAAATGTGTAACCCTTAAGTACGTGACTATATAAGAGAGACGTTTAACATCACAAATTAATTTAACATAAACTTATCGTAGCCTTCGAAAGTACCATAATGCTTCGTAGAAGTAGCAGATTTCCTTAAAAATGAGAAGACGGAGGGGGGGGGAAATACGCCGTTACAGGCATTCAGAAAAGTGTCATGTTGTTGCGCGTGTCTTCGCGTGGCAGGCAGTAAAATCTTAAACGATTCTGAGCGTTTGTTTTGCACTAATCTGGGAGCGTGCAGAAGAAGAGGCCGGGGCTCATGGTGCGAAGAGACAGGGCGCTGCACTTATCAATGCGCGCATTTACTGCGCTTCGCGAAGCCGTCCGAAAACGTCCCGAGCGGTCACGCCGCGCCTTGGCGCTACGCTCCCTGCATTTCGCCAGGAAGGACTCCAGAAACCCCCGGGAGACGCCGCGTCGGATCAGCGAATCAATGCGAAGGAATTACCAAATAATTAATCACGCAATTAATAACATAATAATAAACTACAAATTTGTTTCAAATTTCTTGGTGTTTCACTGCAACCATAAAGTCGGCTGAAATAAGAAAAATCACATTTTTCGCTTTGGCTACCAACTCTTACATTTTCCAATAATTTCACAATTGACTTTGACCTGGTGCGTTCTTGGTAAATTTGTGTTCACTTACAATTTTGTTAAAAATGTAAGAAAACGGGATAAGCACGTGCATGTATGTTTCTTGAGGAAAATATCAATGTGTCTAATAACTGTAGCGTGTCTGATCTGTGACCATAAGGAAATGTGATGTGGGTAAGAAATGATCGCAGTTAGTTCAATTGGCCTTATCTTTAGGATATCCACAAACACAACGGGCCGAGCAAATCTTAGAAAAAAAAACTTTTGTCAGAGTTTTCAACCGGCATTGTCACATCTGGTAGGACATTCAAGAGATCTGGATCTATGTACAGCAACAGCGCACTGCACGCATATTTACCATTTCTGCATGTTGTATCTTGAGTTGACCGGGTCCCGTCGCTTTCAAACTTGCGGTCCTCAAAAGTCTGATTTCGCCCTCAAGTGGGGAACTTTTTTTTTTCCTTCCCACCTTTCAAATCTCTGCAGAAGCTGGAAACTCTCGAGCTGCCCCGGCAACACTTACTGGGTCGTAGCCGCAATACAGGTTTTACGGGCTGGGAAGCAGCTGGGGAGGAAGGTCCGCGATTCTGACGGCTTACCGCACCGTAACACACGGCGAGCGTCCTCGGTTTTACCAGCGCACCACTCTGTCCCCCTTTCCAGATGCCGAAACCGAGATCACTGACACAGATCGCCTGCCTGGCGTTGCCCCTTCGTTTCCAGAAAATGGCAAGTCAGCCTTCTTTCTCTAGTCTTTGCGAGCGAAAGCGGAGGATTGCCGTCTCCGGCACACCGCGGCGTCTCTGCCTGCCGAGTGCCCTGAAGTCGAGTGAGAAAACCCGGGGAATTAGGCGATTCCTGGAAGCTTGGAAGCGATCGCTGTCTGACACGATCCTCCGGACCCTGTGCGCCTTCGCAGTGTGACACGGCTGGATCCCGGACTGCAGTGTGGGGTACAGTCACATATGTCTGTGACAGAGAGCCAAGTAACTGAACCCAGCCCTGCAGACATGAAAACCACGCCGCAATTATTACTGCTTCCGATCTACTCACAGCTACTTTACTTTCATTGCGGGGACTTGCGGGTGCTTCCGAAAAGCCCTGAACCTCTAGCACATTTCGTACTCTTTACATTTATTTTTTTTTCCACCAGACTCGATATCTGAGCACTTGCTGACTCGAAAAGCTTAAGTTTTTTTTTTTTTTTTTAACGCTGATCGTCTCAGTTTTAAACGTGCGAGAACAGCAGAGCTTTCGCGCGCGCGTGTGTGTGTGTGTATATATGCGTATGTGTATGTGTGTGTTTGTGTGTGTATTAATTCAAAACGCAATGTTCAATTTATAGCCAATTTTTAAAGAACTGAAGTCCAATGTGAATCGATTTTGTGGAGAAACCCGAGTAAATGGTGATAACGTGGCCACACAATACATAAACGTGTTTGTTGCCCATAACGTGTTTGTTGCCCATAGTGGTTAAATTGATTTATTATTTCGTTACAATTAATTCGTTGTCTGTGTCCCTGTTTTATTGACCATCACACTGGAAATGATCATGTGAGCTGCAGCCCTGGTGTGCATACCGGAGTACTGTAATCGAAGAATGCACTTCGGGTTTCTCAGTGTTACGTTAAATTTCACTTCACTTTAATTTCTGTTAAAAGTAGGACTGCTTTTCTGACTTATGTCCCACGCACCACCGTCTATGTTGGTAATCCGAGATTTAAAAAAAAAGTACCTGGTAGATCCACACTTTGTAACTAGTGTGTTTTTTTGCGTTACTTTCTCCACACAACATACGCCGACCGATAAACAGCAAATTTTGTTCCCCCGTTTCAGATAAGGTCGGAAAATACAGCGCTTGATCTCCTGGCCATATTTCAGTATGTATTTCACTTTTCTTTTAAAGTTTTGGGGACTCATCTTTAACCCTTTCAGCGCTCTGTGGTCGAGAGAACACATAATGTGTGGAGATGTTAAATTTAATCTAAGGTTATTTTACGTTTATGACTTTGGGGCTTGTTTTTCTCTCCGTTGTTATTGATGTACTCGTCGTTGCGTCTACTTAATGATTATTTGTTTACTGTTACATGTCGACTAAACCCCACCAGGAATGAAAGAGCAAAGAAAGAAACGGATTGAGCAGTTTCCTTGGCACCCAGAGCAGAGTTTAATCTATAAAAGTGGTTTTGATCATGCTGGGTTTTTGTCTGCCATCCTGACACTTAAGTTTGGTCAAGAGGTAAATATTAGATGAAGGATTAAAGTAATGTAGAATTAATTTACGAGAAACAAGCTACTCAGTGAAGGATTTGCATATTTATTTTTCGTCTGAAGATTTATTAGCGCAAATACGGTGTGCTAGATTGCTAGAAATAACTATCAAAGAATCGTTGCTCCCATAATTAAAATGTTGTATTTTTATTGAGGTGAGATGTAAATAAGACAGAATGGGTGACGCATTTTTGGCTTCCGTCTGTGTGTATTTATTACTGGCTGTTAATTTGGGGCACATTTTTTGATTAGGTTGAAGAGTAGTGTTTTTTCTTAAAAAAACAAAAAAAAGATAATAGCAATAATTGCTTCTGAGATATATCATTTTTATGTCGTTGTCTCAGAGAAGCCGTTAGTGATGTTTGAATTTGAGGCCAACACGATATTGGCCGTAGATGCAGCGCTGGACTGTTGAGTAACTTTAAATACTTGCTTGTAAATAAAGTGATTTTTCCTGGGAAACAATTTTATTGCTTTTTTTCATCTAACTCCTCAAACAGCAATCAGCGCAAGCCCAAGAGCCCCAGAACTGCTAAAATGTCCTGGGTGCATTCACATTTGTGCATCGGTATTGACGGGGCAATTGAGATTATTTTAATAGTGTTTTCTGAAGGTGCTCGGTTAATGAAATCTGCTCCCCATCTTAGATCCGTGTCCCAGCTCGACTGTAATGACTCTACTGGTAATCCCCCAACAGGGGAAGGAGAAAAAAAGCAGTAATGGTTTATCGCTGTCCCCTTTCTACTGTTGGCAGGGCTCCTTTCCCCCTTAATTACCTTGAGGGATTTTAATGATGAGCTATTGAACCGATCAGAGCCGAGTTCATCTGCTGGAATTTTTGCCTGGTGTCGCTACATCAGCGGCTTGCTGCTTTGGAAGGTGTGGCGTGTGGGAAGGGGGGAAAGGCCGTCGCCACCCCGTTATTTGATCCGGGTGGGGGGGGGGGGGGGTGGGCGATGGAGCCGTTGTTGCGTTTATACGTTTCACGGGCACGGAGCCAGGAACTCGATGGAAATCAACATTCGTAAAGAGCACTTCAGATATATGTTGACTGAATATATTCTCGTTTGTGTTCATTATCAGTACATTTCCACCCGCGTTTTGATTTATGTTACTGCCGCTGATAAAAAAAAAATCTTGAATATCAAGACAAAACCATTTAAACGTCGTAACCAGTAGAAACGCGGCAATCTTATTACGCATGCGAGACGCAGGGTGGATTTACCCTCCTTGAGCAACTCCATGTGTTATTTTACTAGCGTGTAGCCCTCATACAAAGCTGTAGGGTTTGTAGGGGTGTGTGCCCCCTAGTATTTAATTTGGCTTCATTCACCCCCCCCCCCCCTTTATAAACAGACCTTTGCATTTATATGATTGAATTGTGTCCCCCAGACCCCCAACATCAAATTCTCTCCTACATCTTTAGCTGCAATCATCCTTTTCCTTAGCACGTAGATTATGCACTAAAACGTGACACCAAATTCTGAATGTCAGATCAAAATAAGTAAGTGAACTTTATTGTCATTCACACCATACATCAGTAAAACAACGGATGCATAGCTGAACGAAAATCCATCATAAGCAGACAATACTTACACATAAAAATATTTTTAAAGCTATCACTGTAACTTTTCCACTGGGCACTTTGATTGCGGTATAACTGGACGTTTTTCTTAATGCAGTAGCCAAAAACACAAACAGTGTAGGTGATTGATGGCTTATAACTACATTCTCAGAAAAAAAAGGGTAAAAAAAATGTACTTTTGCTGTTTACTGATGCTGTACCCTTGTAATTGTACCTTTTAAGGTACCGAAATGGACTCTGAGGAACATCCAAAAGGTACAAAGAGTATCAATGTACCATCAATGGTACGGAAATGTTCCTCAGAGTCCATTTCTGTACCTTAAAAGGTACAATTACCTACAGCTAAGGGTATAATTGGCAGAACCTTGAGGTTACAGCCTCAGTGACAAGCAAAGGTACAGATTTTCACCCTTTTTTTTGAGTGCGTACATCGTCTCAGCACTTGCTGCTGGCTCTCAGGTTTGCTGGGGGCAGTGATCCTTATGTTCCCTGGGATAATTTCCTTTCTCTTTCGGGTGAAGTTAGGTTTTTTTGCTTCTCTGGGGAAATGTCAGTTTATGGAGCTCTGCCACCCAATATTTTAGGCCCCCAACCCTGGAAGATCTGGGGGGAAATGTCTGAGCCTGTCGTTCCCACGCATCTCGGAGGGCACAGCCAGTGGCCCACCGGCGCGATCCCGTCCTCTCAGCAGGAAGTCACACTCGTCTTATCAACCCTCCCATTATGACTTGAGCCTGCCAGCTGAGGACAGCTCCAGAAGGTCATCAGATGAAGTTCTGCATATCTCCAGGGCTGACTGGGGAGGACGGGCGTGATTGTGCAAGGACGTGCAAGGTCTTGTGGGAACTCTGCGCATGATGTGGGGTCTTTGAGAGGGAGTGGGTGGTGTGACACCTAATCAGCTGATTTAGAGGGAGAGGTCTCAGGATAACTCCAGGGGGCGATGGTGGGTATTTGGTGCAGCTTACAGAACGACAGGGATCTGCTAAAGGTGTTGTCTGCGAGACACGTATTGGATAGTGTTTTTTTTTTTTTTTTAATATAACGTGGACTACTTAGATAAATTATTACAATAAACCAGATAATTTAATTTGTTCAGCTCAAGAAAAACAAAAGGATTTTTGTATGTGATATTTACTTTTAATTCCAACTTCTCCTTTAATGTAGATTCGTGTTACAGTTTTTATTTGCAAATCACTATATTTTGGAAAGCACAGGCACAATCCATCCATCCATTCATCTTTTACAAGGTTGTTATGGAGGGGCAAGAGGGAGGACAGACTGGGTAGGATGCCAGCCCTTGATGGAGCACAAATGCTCCCACAGTTTTGAATCTAGTTTGCCCATCTTTGAACCGTAGGTGGAAGCTAGAGGACCTGGAGAAAACTCATTCAACAGAGGAAGGACACACAACATACACGCAGACACAGAACAGGGGTGGGATTCGAACCCACAACCTTCTGGGAGTGAGGAAACAGTGCCACCCTGTGCTCACAATTCTGCAATTAATCCATTCGCACAAGCCCGCTTCATGAATGACATCCATGACATCTCCATTGACTCTGCGGCATTAATTTGTAAAACCAGTGTTCCTCAAAACGCACCGCTTTTTCCTGTTTAGCTTACCGTAAGCCCTGCAGGGGTTTTTCCTGCAGGAAATCAAAGCTACTTATTCAGACGACAGTCCTCCGGCGTGCGACGGCAGGCGGAGACGTCTGTGCCTCGCAAATCCTTCCCCGCGCGTTGATCTCCCACATCGCGCTCCTAGCCGTAATGCAGCGTGTCACTCGCTTGCTGAACAGATCTGCGTTCAGCTTCTTTTTTTGTCTAGTAAGGACTCCTGGCTGTGCATTTTTCAGTTTATTTCAGAACGACATGCCCCGGGAGGGACCATTGAGGCCACCGTAATGTCCCCAAACGACGTGGCTCCCACCATACCGGCGAAACCCAGAGCTCAGGTGACAGTAACCTTTGTCCCACGCGTTTAACGCGAAATTCTGCAGATGCCTCCTTTAAACGTGTTTCTACCTGCAACAAACCTGGGGCTACGCACACTGAAATGCGTACTTTGTCCACACCGTTAGTACCTCACACACAGAGTTTCATAAGACTTTTATAAGATATAGTACGTTTAACACGTATTGCTTACATTTAAACCAGATATGTGATATTGAAAGAAATCCTAGTTCAATGGCTGCAATTTTTATATGACCAGACTTCATCTCAATCCTCCATCCATTGATCTTTAACTAGGCTACAGCCCTGCATCCATCCAAACATCCATCTCTTACAGCAGGTTCAGGAGGTTATATGGTCGATGTCAGCAAATATAATGGATTATAATGAATACGTAGCTAGCACACCTCTGATGACTCAAAATGGTTGAAAGAACTAGACAATTATGGCATGTGCAAAAAAAATCTGCCAAGATTATCCGAGAAAGGGAGGGAGGGGAAGTTAGCTTCAGAATCATCTCTCGCCTGTGGATTCGGAACTGGCTGATCCCCTTGGGGGGGGGGGGGTGTCCACGGTCCTGGAGGTTTTTAGAGACACTTGTCAACTGACGCCCAGTTCATACCAGGCAACCCAGCCGATCTGGCGCGCTATCTAAAAAACGACTTCAATCAAGTTATTAAAAACGGAGTAAAATTCACTTCGGGGAACGCATTAGCCCCGGAGAAAAAAGACTATCCATCCCACAAGCAGATGCTTATTGGCTAAGTTTCTCCAGAAATCATTGCTTCAAACAAAAAAGTGCAAAATACACGCACAGAACACCTTCTCTGCTTTCCGTAATTGTCTTAAATAAAACGTTAAACCTACGCCGGTATCTAAAGGTACTCTGATTAAAAAGCGCCGCGAACAGAAACGTAACAAGGAAAATAAAACCATAAACCCAAGACCTTAAAATTGCTCTTTTTATGTTGACAGTAAATCACGTTGACGATTGGAAACAAACAAGCAGAAGGTGTTTTAAGGTTAGAAAATGCCTTTGTATATGTATGAATATGTCATTAAAACAACGGCCTAGAAATATACCGCAGAGAAGCTGGACAAATATAAAATGACGTATAACCGAGCAGAACTGGGCTCCTATGTCCCACAGGAAACAAATGCATGTTAGCATGGCCGATAACAATTAGAATTTTATATTCGTAAGCAAGGAAATTAAAAGCTAGTGCTAGATTTGCAAAGCAGGAAATGGGGGACTCGTTAGAGCCACAATAGGGCTGTTGGATTGGTTTCCTACATCAAGTCGAAGAAGCGCAGAGCTATCAGTGGTATAGATACGAGGCTCCGCGGCCGGCCTCAAGCAGCAACAGCCTATAAAATCCGCATCAAGCGCTCGGCGGTTTACAGAGAGGGCAACGTTTCCCAGATCACGAGGCTGAAAGGAAATATTAACACTAACAGCCTCTGTAAAAGGCACTACAATTAATATTCACATCGCTTTGTGCGTGCATTATGTCATATTGCGTAAATGTGTAAAATGCAGCATTAATTCAATCCTGAGATTTCAAATCGCACACTAGTGACGCAAATGATGATGCAATTAGCAGTATATAGATTTTCTATATAGTTTTGACTTTTCAAAGGAATAGGTACTTTTTTCCTCTCTTATTATTGAAAAATATTTAGATGCAATACTAGTCTGGGTGTTAAACCGTGATTATGGATGATTTTGAAAAGCAACGTACGAGATTATTTAATCTGCTTGGAATAAAATATATCGGAATAAGCAACTACAGTTTGTAACCTGTTTGATTTCTCTTGCTTATCGTGGCCTGCGTTTGCTAGTCAAAAACATTATTTCTTCAAAATGTGTTAAATCACTAAAAGATTGGTTAATTGTGCTGTTGTAATAACCTTATTGCAGTACGTTTCACGTGGGCATTTATATCAGAAGCAGCGCATATAGTCCTGCTAGGAATTAATTATAAACAAAAGGCTTCGTTAAGGGTAAGTAAGAAAAGCTGATTCATAAATGCCATGTGTCTTGCAAGTAATGGGGCAGATGTTGCAAATTATGAGTCAGTCTACTGCCTCTGAAATTGTTCTGCAAATGAATGTCTTAATGAAAGGCACTGCTTGTGGGTCGAGGAACAAGCTAATCACGCTAAGTCGATTGACTTATTTTCATGAAGTCAGGAGCAAGGGGCCAGGCGTCCGTTCAAACGGGATGAGATACTGCTTTTTTGGGTTTCTCCATTTGGCTTCCAAATCTGGCCAAACATCAGCGTACACCGCCATCCGGTCCGGAGCAGTCATCTCTCCGGAAAATAAGACGTCGTGCATATGGTGCCCAGACCTCTTCGTCTCGTCTTTAATCATCGCATGTAAAACAAAAGCGTTTCAGACTTTACCGAAGCTGCCATGACCCAGCTGCGGATAACGCATCACGGGAATAATGAGGAAGTACAATTTGAGCATCATCACGTTTATTGTCATGTGCACACTCTACAGTGAAATTCCTACCTCCAAGCTAAAATAAAAATAGGCTAATGTGAATATATTTATAATATTTGTAGGCCTATGTTGTATACAGAACACTTTCCAACCATTAACACACAGGTTAGTGAGAGCGCCAGGCATTTCTTGACTTTTCATATGATTTAATTCAAGTAACGTTAGCTGCACATCTTTCCCAGTCTTAAGGCATAAAGGAATTTGGATGTGCACACGAGATCCGCAGCAATTTGATACAAAATTCTTTAACTGCACATGAATGACAAAAGAACGAACAAGTGCATAATTAAGACACAATAATGCAAATATGAGTATATCAGTTTAGTTCTAAGTTCGGTTTATTTTGTGGGCAGCGTGATGATTCTTTTTAATGAATTATTATTATTTTAGAGAGGCAGCATGGTGGTGCAGTGGTTAGTACTGTTGCCTCCCACCTCTAGGACCCGGGTTTAAGTTTCCGCCTGGGTCACATGTGTGCGGAGTTTGCATGTTCTCCCCATGTCGTCGTGGGGTTTCCTCCGAGTACTCCGGTTTCCCCCCACAGTCCAAAGACACGCTGAGACTAATTGGACTTGCTAAATTGCCGGTAGGAGTGTGAGTGTGCCCTGCGATGGGTTGCCCCCCCCCCCCGTGTTCCCTGCCTCGTGCCCATTGCTTCCGGAATAGGCTCTGGACCCCCTGCGACCCAGTAGGATAAGCGGTTTGGAGGATGGATGGATTAATTTTTGAAGGACATTCTATACGCCCACTAGGGGAAAGTATTTTTCTTTGATATTGCAAACTCCTATGAAAGTATTGGGACACCAACTTGACTTTGTTTTACTAGCCAATTATTTTTAAACTGCTTTTATTGGCATCTCAGCATTCACCAATTCATTTAACGCCTCGCGCGCAGTAGCCTTCAACACTACGCCGACGTTCGCGAGCAACATGTAGTTGCTACGCAGTCCGTCGCTAGGGCCGTATGCCAGCTGGGCCGTAGTAAAATGTCGTGAAATCGAACATATGTGAAAGGAAACGCTTTGCGGTAGAAACCAGCGCGCTGTTTAAAAAATACAGCGCGTACAGTTTATTGTATAGCAGCAAGCTAACTTGTAAAGTACGCTATGGGTTCCCTTTCACTAATACAACTTTGGAATATGGTGGAAATCTTTAAGAAAACTTATACGTCTCTGTAAGGAGTTTCCAACGTGTAGGTAATGCTACTGTTGATTGTCGTGAACGTTAAATCCACAACATATCTCCGTTTCTAAGGAAGCTAAGATGCTAGGTAGCTGGCTAACGAAAGTTGTATATAGTAATATTTAAAATCACGAGCTACTCTTGAAGTATAAACCTACATTTGCAACTAGTTGTAAGCTACTCTAGTGATATGACTTTCATGCAGATTATCAAGTGACATCTATTATAAAGGCGCTGGACAAATTGTTTTCGTTAGCTTTAATTGCACATGCCGATCAGACACGGATTTATGGCATGCTGAAGGCAATTTGGCTACCAACAGTTATTATTTTACAGCGAATGTTTTTTTTTAAATATATAATTAGTAACATAAACACCATATTTAAAAATACTTTTCGTGTACAGTATAGATGAATTCCTGACTTTATTTAATACAGCATAGAAATTGGAGCCAGATGAAAGGAATTTTTCAAGCGCCTCTATAGTACTTGGGGCTAGAGTTAGCTGGTTCTTTTATAAATCACCTAACTACCAGCGCTACCTAATATTAAATATAGCTTATTTGGCTAATGAGGTGTAACAGGTGGTGTGACGTCACCCAAGGTGTCTTACAGTCCGTGCCAAAGTTAGCACTGCGTTCTGGTTGCCTGTTTTCGCAGAGGCACCATGGCCGCGCAGGACAGCAGCCGTGTTTTCCTCCTGGAAGAGGAGATCCGGAGCCTCACTGAGGAGCTGGTGCAGTGTCAGGTAACCACTCTGGTCTTCATGCCAGGATATGTGGGTGGGTTTGTGGGGTCAGTGTCCTGCCTGTATCCATGGTATCTGGTTGGGTTCTCTGACCACTTCATAATGTTGAATCTTGCTTTTTGTGCCTCATGTGCAGGTAGCTCTTCACAAGCTGGTTAGTGGTCTCCGGTCTTTTTTCTTTTCTTTTTTTTTACAGTGAGTTAATAACTTAATAATCAATAATACCTGGGGGGCTCCTCAGTAGATATTTATAACAGTAAACTAACGCTGTAGGTCAGGGTTATTCGAATCATGGTCTTCTAGCCCTGCTGATTTTCCAGCTTTTTTTAATGCCTGTGAGCCAGGTGACCAATCAGAATAAGTAATTATTAAACTAACTACCTGGGAGAACAGAAAACAAGGCTTGGATTTGGAATCGAGGTGCAGATTTGAAGAGCCCTGCTCTAGGTGCTCTTGTATGTTGCTCCTCCTAAATTTTGGCCCATGGGCAGACTTGTTGTTTCTGGGGCCAATCTTCCATCCACCCCCGTTGTAGTGACTTGCGTTGGCCAGCAGGGGGCTCCCAATACCTTGGAGGCCCACTTTAAAGACAGTGGTTTGAGCTGTGGTGAACACCACTGCTGGCTACGTCGCTTGCAGTGCTTCTAGGAGTTTTTCTATAATAGGGAGTGAGGTGCCGTGAATATAGCACGGACTTGCAGGAAAACCTCAGGGTGAGAGTCTTCCCAAATGAGAGCAACAGACAGCGGACCACCTCCCCAATTTGGCTGGAGCAGTCCGGGGGGCCCGAGCCCTGAGCCGCAAAAGTCTGTCCACTGCTTGGATCCAGCACTGATTGGATCCAGGCTGGAAGAGCAGTCGCGACCTCGTGTGTCCACTGGCTCCCGTTGGGTGGTGACTGAAAACTCAGAAGTCGTCAGAATGTCGCCTCATTTATCCCTCATCATCCGGTCGTCCTATTTGATAAGATTCACGGACCGATGTTAGGCGGACGGAGTCATGATTGTGGCACGTGCATTACTTTAAGACAGTGTCACATACAAACTGAAGTCCGCCATTCTTTTGGCACCATTGCAGCAGTGTGGAGCACCTGGAGCCCAACAGAGAGATAACGACTCTGCCAAGTGCAGAATTTGAACTGGTCACCGACTGGGCACGAGCACAGACTGCTGACTCAGTGAGCCGCATATGGCTGTGTGTCACATGTTAATGTTTAATGTCATGTCTTGGTTTAATGTAATGTAGTATGACGTCGTGTGTGGCTCAGCGAGCGAGAACTCTGTGCCTGTGATCAGAAGGTCGCTGGTTCAAATCCCAGGGTCAGCTAAGTGATGTCACTTTCGGGCCCTTGAGCAAGGCCCTTAACCCCCAAATGATCCAGGGACTGTCTGGACTTGATTTCTCTAAACGTGTGTTGGTTTGGGTAAAGGCATCTTCTAAGTAAATAAAACATGAATAATTTAATATTAATGGTTAGATAGCAACACCTGAGTTTGGGTAAATGATTTAGTTGCAGTGTGTTGTACAGTCATTAAGAATGGACAGCGCTTTTTGTCCTGGGTATAGGGGAAAGCTTTATTCCTCTGCCATTTCTGATCCCAGTCCGCTCCACAGCTTCAGAAGATGCTGGTTGCTGTGTGGAGGCTATCTTCTCTGTATCCCGTGTGGTCGAGCTGGGTCTGCTTCTTCCAGGAATGAATATTAATGAATTAATTATACCAATGAATCACTGATCTGACACTTTTTGAATAAATAGTTCAAAACGCGTGGGTTAATTTGTCAGCCTTGGAGTAAAGTGTAGGGTGGTGACTCATTATGTAAAAAAAAAAAAAAAGGGGTTTTCTTGTCATTAAAAGATCCTCTGTACCTGGCCTGGGTCTGATAGTGCATCGCACTGTGTAGATGCGGAGTGATTTTAGTCTGCGTGTGTGAGCGCTCTGGAGAACACAACCGCGGTTGCTGAGAGCGAACACTGAGGTCTGCTCTTTCCTAAGTCGTCGCTAATGGCCATGTTTAGGCCTCACGAACGCGATTCTGAAATCTTCATTTCAGCCTCTCTGCTCTCCGCTTCCTATGTTCAGCCCCTGTCCTGTCAACGTCTGCCTCAGCAATTTAGTAAATAATTGATTAGACACTTTTGAATGGGGCTCAGGATTCGTGTGCTAATTGGCGACCAGTAGGTCCCGATGGGACTGATGACTTTTATCTTATGATGAGGCGAACATAATTTAGCAGATAATTTAAAATTAAGTCGATTTGATATAATTCTCCTTTTGATTGCAGAAGCTGTAGCTTCAGATGTGTCTCATTAAATGCGATGCATCTTAAACATGTTTGAAAGACAATTTGAATTTGAAATGGGCAGAATTTCTGTGTCTTTCTCTCACAAAACGGGACCCATAAGTTCCGGGTTACTGGCGAACTCCTTGGATTCTTTTCCTTCTAAAAATTAGTACAACTCATAAAAAGTCTTGGGTCAAAGGTCATCTATGACTGTCATAGGAATGGGGAACAGAGGTGCCTGTTGACCTCACAATGTAAGAGGTTCGCCTGTAAAAACCTTACATTTCACCCCAAAACTGAAAAAAGCTTTGTTTGAGACACATCGGAGTTTTATATCCATCTAGGTTGTTCTGCTGGGAGTTGCCTAGTTTTGGAGATATCGACCGCAGAAATATCAGGCTCCTTTTGAATGTAATGGGACCGAATAACATTCTCTCGCTGGTGATTAAAGCACCAAAGCGCAATTAAAGCATGAGCATGAGGTGGTATGATTGACGTGTAGAATTTGCTAGAAGAAAGTAGTTCCTACATTAAACTGCTTACCACAAAGTCTGTGGATTATCTTGAGTGACCGGGTTGTGATTTTTGGTAAGAGATGCTGCTGTTGGATTTTTCAAATGTATGTCTTTGGCCGCAGAAAGAATGGCCATTCATTACTGTTGTATTGGACAGAAGACAACTTTTCTACGGCCGACGTCTCCAAAACTAAGCAACTTCCAGCAGAACATCTTAGATGTGTAGATAGCACTAAAACCCCTCTAAGGCATGTATTTTTTCAGATTTGGGGTGATCTTCCCCTTTAAGTCTGGTGAAAGTCTCATCTAAGACAAAATTTCGTAAATATCGGCCCAGAACTTTTTGCGGCCAGCTTAACTCGGGAATCAGGGAGGGTTTTAACTCATCTCTTCTCCCCTGTCAGGCCGACAAAGACTTTGTGTGGTCTTTGTGGAAACGGCTCCAAGTCGCCAACCCAGAGCTGACGGAGGCGGTGAGCTTGGTGGTAGAGAGGTGAGTTTTACGCTAAATCCACTGGAACGTTTTCTGCAGGAACTGTGCCGTCGTACCGTGCAGTAGCAGAGTAAAATAAATTCAGCAGACATAAAATTCATTTGCAATAGTGGCTCTTCCTTTCATCCAGTAACTTTTCCCATATTTACCAATTATTATCGATTAGAATTTTGCAAACAAAATTGCAAAGCAAACAAAGATGAAATTTTGCGAACAAAATTTGTTGCACTTTATTTATAACGCATAAAATCAAATCGTTTCAGTGCTGGACTATTCTGCCAACAATGGCCGACTGTAATGTCGCGGTGAGTGAGGTACTATGTATGGAGGCTGGGACTCATTTTTATCAAACGCTTCTTGATAGATTGATCATTAGTGACAGCTAATGTGGATAAATGATCTGGATGGCTCCCCTTAGCATCCCAGGTTAGCGTTAGCGCTTCAACGAAATCGCTACGGGATCAAGGCTGTGTGAAAACACATAACCTTCTGTTGGGGTTAAATGAGTTTAGCTGCCGACTGTAAATGTAATTATCTAGCGCTCGGCTCTTGTTTGTACTAGGCAGAGAGAGCGTATGCATTTTTAATCATCGCTCACAGAGGCACTGAAAGAGTGATGTACCATTCTACCTCCCCCGGAGCTGACAGGGCCCCTTCCAGCACACGGCGATCCGCGGGGAGCCGTTTCGCGTCATGCCTGTAAAACGGAGCGCCCGGCGACGTCAATAACACTTAGAGACCGGTGCACATTTCAAGTGCAGCAGCAAACGTTTCCTAGCTCATGTGAGAGCAGTTAATTAGTCTTGCCTTATACTGCCAGACGTGGCAGTCGTTTGGGCTTGGAGTCGCATAAATTTGCCAGGAACTTGGTGAAATCGTGGGGGTTTTCTGCTCATCCCTAGATGATGCACTGCAAGCCTTCCTCCAACTCAATGGTCCCATCAGCTCTCAAACCATAAACGGCCGCTAGATGTACTTTCAGATGCACAAAGTATATGTACAGTGATGCCACCAACAGGCATTTGTGTTTTTATACAGCCTAACTGCTGCCTTAAAGGGAGGTGTAGTGCACCTTTAAGATGTTTATTTTAACGTAGGTGACATATCCAATTGGAGATTTCTGCAAACTGGGTGTCTTACGCTGATACCTGCAGCTGGTGGAACACAAAACCTCTTTTGTGATCCTCTTAAGCTTAAAAGTCCATCTGGTAATTAAAAAAAAAAATCGTTGGTATAATCTTCACTACGACGGGAGAGGAGTTCCCTGTGAAAATGGCTTAAACGCTTCCAGAGTCGGCGCGTGGCACGTACGAATTTTTTTGGGGTTAAGGAAGAATCCGAGGCCGGTGGAGACGCAAAGCCGCCTGATCCTCAGCAGAGGCACCCGGCCGTGGAAGGACTTTAATAAGAACATTACCTTCTGCCGAGAAGCCAGTGATATCCTTGGTAGTGTCTTACTTAATGGGACAGTGTGTTCAGCTGAGGGCGACCTTTGACACAGGCGGGCGGTTTGGAGGCCTGTGGGGGGGGAAGACGCGTCGACAAATGGAGGATCTTGATCTGAAGCTTCCAAGATCCACGGCATCACAACGACGTTTGCTGAACCTCACCGGACGTTCGTTGCGATCGATTCCATATAAGACGCTTAAAGCGATCCGCGGATTGATCTCCGCTCAGTCGATCTCTATTGATCGCTTGTTACGCGTCGTATTTAACGACGAGTCGCCTCCAATTAACCCAAAGCCTCAAGCCCTGACTAGTATAACGACTCCATGTTCTGGCCACCGCCAGAGCCTTTTAATTTTGATGCTTGCGAGTTCATAGGTGATCGAGCTTGTGTGTGTTTTGTTTACAACGCTGTCTGCAGTTAAAAAAACAAAAGGATCTTTTTTAAAAAAAAAAAAACACTTTTTAAACATTCATTCCTGCATTAAAGCCTGAGATTTTGCCTCAGGGAAAGTCTTCAGGGCAGGTCAGGGAACCTTAATCTGACTCACAAAACCGGCGTTGACGCAGTAACACTGAGCGGCCACCGGGGAACTGGCATGCGAGGCTGCATCAGCGTGTCAGAGCGCGAGATACTGACACGATAATTGCATCCCGTCCAGCCGGAGAACAGACCTTAAGGAATCGTGACGGCACTCGGGCGATTGGAGTCTAGGTCGCCATTTTACATGACGGGGTGTGGAGCAGTGTTTGGGGTTCAGGCAAGATATTTGTGCACTTTATTCTGCTGGGATGGCTAGGGCGTGGCTGGGGGGGCGGGTTCAGCTGAAATAAACAAAAACCCAAGTAGTGCACTGGAGGGCGGATGTAGAGGATGAATTGCCGAAACGTCATTTTGAGCTGGAATATGGAAATCCGGATCCAGCCGCTAAGTCCGTCGGCGAGCGAATCCGTGGTGGGAAACTTTCGCTGTGCACCTGCTGAATGGGCTTGTCATCTCGCTTCCCGCCTGATGAGTTAATTCACTGTCGTCCGCCATATGCTCGATTTATTCAGCGGCACGCCTGTCAATGAGCTGCGATGTTAATACCTCGGAACGCTGCTGGTCGTTAGACAATGCCAGCCCTCATTATGGGGCACTAATCACGCTCACCGAGGATCTTTCATTGTCTTTTTTTTTTCTTCTTTTTCTAGGGAAAAACAAAAAGCAGAAATGAAATACCAGAAAGTCCTGCACATCCTTCAGGTGAAAGATGCCAAGATACTGCAGCTGGAGGAGGTATGGTGCCGTCTGTGTGGTGCCATGCGCTGGTATTTTATTTTTTAGTCACCGGTCGCTTCTCTTTTGACGTTTCCCACACTGTTGAAGTCGCCCAGGAGTCTTCCATCAGGGGCGTATACAGAGGGCGGGGCCACAGGAGTACTGGCTAAAAGCTGATTGGCCTGCGGAGTGTCCACTCCCCTGTCAATCACCAATTCAAAACATATCATTGGCTAAAAATTAGGTTGGCTTTTCTCTGTGAATTATGGCCCCTCTTGTGCTCCCCACCTTAAAAGAATCTCCCCTGGTTCCTCACAGTACAGACTCTCATTTAATGTGTGAGGATTCCGGGTTGTTAATGGCGCCATCTGAACGGACCGTGTTAGAACCTGGTCTGAATCTAGTTAACGTTCTCGATTCTCCACGGGGTCCTGTGGGGCCGCTGATATCTCGTACAGACGGTATCCGAACCAACACAAACGGGCATTAACTAGTTTCCCGATTCTTCTGGGATATGGGGTCCACAGGGTCTCGTGTCTTGTTCCCGTAGTAACTATTTCCAGCCATACTCCTTTGCCTTTTTTTTCGTTACATAATTAGCTTTCATATTTCGAACTGCACAGGGAACACGTTACGCTAATTTTTCCATCCAGGATTGCGTAGATTCTTCAGACCTTCTCTTACACTTCTGAGGTTTAAATTGTTCTTGCCTACCTCATTATCAGCGTTTGAATCCCCCCCCTGGCCCCCCTACCTTCTGTATAAATCTTTATTAAAGCCACTTTTGCATGTTGAACGGAAACAGGAGTAAATCCCCTATCTGGAAGATTCAAGTGATTTTTCTCCCCGTGTGGCAATTAATGTCGTTTCAGGGCTCGGTCTTCTTACTAAAGTATCAGTCTGGGTGGCAGAGAAGCCTAAAGAGGTGTCAGTGTCAGCCTCTGCAGGGCAGCCACTCGCGGGTCGGTCGGCTCGGACAGCGCCCCCTACATGGCGTGCGTGGAGCGGCTGTGAGGAGCCAAGCTTATATCAAGCTATAATAAAATGTAAATGTGTGCTTCCCCACTTTAAAATACATTTTTACCTGTTTTTTTGTATCTCGGAATGGATCCTTCAGGTGATGGTGAGATGCTGAGGTCTCACATGGGCCCCCTGCCCATAAGTTCTTGTGACTGCATTCTCGATCAGGTAGTCATGTGCCCATTTCACCAGCATCTTGCTTGGAGTGGACATACTGGACTGGGCAGGGCCCTAAAGACCTCCCAGTTCTCCCCCCCCCTGCACCTTATTGATGACTTACCAGCGTCACCTTACAGTGACCCGGTAGCTTACAGCATTGGGTTGAGAAACTGATAAAGCCAATCGTCACATGTGTTGACAGACGTCTGGTTAAACATTGCCCCCTTCCCTCCCTAGCAAGCGAGCCGCCAGCAGCGGATGATCGACGACATCGCCCAGAGGAAGGTATCCGCGGACCAGGAACTGGGCGAGATCCGTGGGAAGCTGAGAGAGGCGAGCCAGGAGCTCAAGGTCGGTGTCCAACTCTCAGTGATTCCACTCTGCCTTTAAGCAGCCGGGGGGGGGGGCGGGATGACAGATCCCACGGGAAGATTAGGCCTCAGAGTCCGCGGGGGGTGCGGGTGGGGTGCAGGGGGGGGGGGGCATGGTTTGTTCTTGGCAGATTCGCGGAGAAACCTACATAAAAGCAGGGGACGGCGGCCGCGCAGTTCGCCGATGAATAGTTAATGACAGCGATGGAGGGAGCAGGCGCTCTGCGTGGATGTGGCCTCCGCTAATTACATTCTGATGGGACTCGCATTATTAATTGATAAAGGCGAGGACGGCTCGGAAGTGTCTTAGCGGGACGTGGCAAAATAACAGAGGACAGCATCAAAGGGGAAGATGGCACGCTCTACGAGCCCATTAGAGCCATCTCATTAGAGACACCGTAAAGGCCGGGACCAGACCTTTGGCCTGTATGGGGGGGGCGGCTTTGAGAGAATGGGGGTCACCTTGGCCACCGGGGGCCCGTCCAAAGGCCGCTGACGATGAGCCACGTGAATACGGCCACTTATGATTCCGTTTGAACCCTGTGATCTCTATCGCCCCCTACAGGAGCTGAAGGAGAAGCGGGATAAGGGCGACGAGGAGCAGCGGCGCACCATCAGGCTCCTGGAGGAGGCGAGGGGGGGTCTGGACACGCGCTGCTCCGAGCTCTCGGCCAACCTGGAGAGGCTGCGGCAAGAAGCAGCCCGGCGAGAGGCGGAGAAGTGTAGTGTGGAGTCCCAAGTCCAGGTGGGGAGTGGGGGTGGGCTGGGGGCAGTCAGCATTCACTGCAGACCACACGGAAGGAGACAGGCCCCCCCCCCCCCCAATCCCCGAACATCCTTAACAAACATTATCTAAATTGACTCACTTTTCAGAGCTCTTTTTAAAAATTAATCGTCTCTTTTGTAAAAGTGGGGTCGTAATTGCTTTTTAACTTTGGTGCGAGTCCAGTTAATTTGCGTCGTGTGGGCTTACTGCCTGCGTGCGCTCACAGCCATTAACATCGCTAATTTGAGGGTCACGCAAGCGCTTCTTTTCACCGGCGGCTTGTCGTTTAAACCCACCTCCTCCTGCCGTCCATTTATCGGCTTCGACATAGCCGGTTTCCAGAGGGGAGTTTTCTCTTTCCGTCCTCAAGAAACTGGCCACCCCCCAGACCCGATGACCCACTCAATCCTTCCCTGTGCCATCTGAACACCCGGGTCACTTCTGATTGGTTGCTCACAGGATACATGTTCCCTGACATGTGTGAGCCACGTGTCTGTATCTCCAGAGTGTTTGTACATACATGTCTGTATCCCCGGTCTGTTTGCCTTTCCTGCAGAGTGTAGAGCATGACCTCAGTGAGGCCAAGCTGCAGGCCGCAGACGCGCGGAGCCGTTGTGCAGAGCTGGCAGTGCGGCTCTCTGTTAGAGATGACGACCTGGAGGAGAGAGAACGGCGCCTCCTAGGGCTCGGGTGAGTGCGCTGCACATGCGGCGGCATGTGTGAACCCCCCTGTGAATAACAGTAACTGGACATTGTAGATTGAGACACTACAATTTTTTGTTTCATTCATTTCTTAATTTATGGGTGTGCAACTGTAAATAATATATATTTTTTGCAAACTGCAGTCTGGCTCTTCCCTGTTTCTCATTAATAAAGGCCTGCTTCCTTGCTTGCTTCCTTGCTTTATGGGACTTCAGTCCTGCTTCTAGGAGCCTGACACACACTGTCCTAACAGTGCACTTCACACCTGCACTTAATGTCTCCCATTCCTTCTGAAGGTCACTTGATGTCATCCTGCGATTCATGAGAAACTGTCAGATAAGTTAACGGTGAAGTCACTTCCGCCCCCTATCTGGCTGGTTTCTGGTCGTTCCCAGAGTCTCCTGCTTCACCTTATGCTTGTTTGCTGCTGTCTTAGTAACTTTGAACCTGGGAGAACCTGCCGCTCAACGTAGCCTCTTGCCAGCAGAACCACGATTAAACCAGGATTTAAAAATTCAGATTTGTTTAAAAAATAGAGTGCTCTCAATTTATTATGTACCTAAGGTTAAGGAATTAAAAAAGTGTTAATAGTGGTCGTTAAATATATTGGATACTTTCCTCAAAATGGCCACAAATCAGGTTTCCTTTGCTTTATTGTCTCCTGCCAGGTGAGTGTAGAGGCTGCTAACATTTTGCCCAATTAGATACTTCATTCTTGTGTAAATCTCCGAGGAGATAAACCCACCAGATGAGGCTGGTCTTTCTAAAGCGCTCAGGAGAGACCTCGAAAGTGCCACCCACGTGATAAGAATCCGCAAAGCGGAGCTTCTGGACCAATCCGCGGCTTTGGCGGGGGCCTGATTAAAGACGGTACCTGTGGAGTGCATGATCTTGCATGGTGGTCATGTGACTCTGGCCCACGGCGGTGTGGGTGGGGTCTGTTTGGTCTATTTCTGCATGTTGTTCAGGGGTGACTGTCTCCTATAGACACCCACCCTGTGATCAGGGACTACCTGAGTCTACACCATCCAGTACAGTGCTGTGTAAATGAGGAAAACCGCCAACAGGGGGCGCAGCGGTTAAAATGCCGTGTACAGTGCTGGATCCTGCCTTCAGAAGGCTGTGCTATGGTTAATATTATGCTAACGACAAGAGGCAGCCGTGCGGGGTCTAAGGTAGCACCCTCGTGTGTGCAGGCGGGAGTTGCAGGAGGCGCAGGAGCTGTACCGGCAGAGCGAGGCGCATGCCGCTGAGCAGGCCCAGCTCATCACACAGCTGGAGGGGCTCCACCGCGATGCCCAGCGGCTGCTGAGGAGCCAGGAGGAGGCGCACGCCACCGAGAGCGCCGCCCAGCGCAAGGTGACTCGCCGGGGCGGCGACGTTTACAGTAAATAACACGCCGGTTCGCTTCAGCCTGAAAGGCGTAAGTCTGTTTGTGTGCATGCAGCTGTACGCCGAGCTGAGCTCCTGCTTCGAGGCGCTGAAGGCCAGCGAGGCGCAGCTGCGGCAGAACCACGCCTCCTCAGCCGCGCAGCTGCACCGCAGGGAGCAGGCGATCCGGCAGCTGCAGGCCCGGCTCTCTGCCGCCTACGGGGGCCCCACCCGGCAGACCAACTCCCAGCTCCTCCAGGTCAGATCCCCTCCCGGCTTGTGGACATGGGACCCGCTTCTGCCTCGGCTGCATTACCAAACGGGTGCCGTTTGTAGTCCTCTGTCCTGCAGTAGAACTTTTTCGGAATCTCAGCTAACTCAGAGAATCGTAACTCGGAGGGCTCTGCTTCATCGCTCCCCCACCCACGCGGTTTAACTCAGTGGGTTTCCAGGCATGAAAAATTCATTTAAGGTGAAGGACAGCGTGCATGCCGGCACCTCCCGCGGTCACGCCGCGGCCCCCAGCAGGACGGCCCGAACACGGACAGATCAACAATAAACAGCCTCTCCTTTCAGCCCCTTTAGCTGATGTTTGCTGCCGTCGGTTGCGACGTGAGACACTGGGCGCATGTAGCGGAAGGCTGGGCTTTCCTTCCTGAATGTTCTCGCACTGATTTCAGGCACATTCTGCAATGACGTGTCATTTCGTTAGAAGTGAATTAAATAAAAATAGCTCGATAGCCCAAATTCGGAACTGTGTCTAAACATGCTGAAGGGGTCGTTATGGTCGCATGATCCATCAGTGAAAAACCGAGTGATCCGGTGATCTGTAAATGCCTGTTTCTTCGCCGTGAAGGATGACTACCTCTTTTGCGGCGGAGCGGGAGATGCTTGGAGGCCTCGTTTTGGTGGGGGGGGGGGGGGGGGGGGGGCGTCGGCGAGCCTGTTGCCGCCTTAATATTAAATCCTGTTTATCGAACACGTGTATTCGCTCTCCCACTTGCTTTGTTTCCTAACTTCACCGTCCGCTGACATCAAAGCCGGCAGATCAGGTATCCCGAGGAACGGCGAGGCCACCAGAGCCGGCGAGTCCATAATTGGGCGTCGTGCAATTTTGGCATCTGCAATTCCGTAACAACCCCCCCACACCGCAGCACCTGCTAAATTCTAATGCCGTCTTGGCCGGGAAGGTTTATTTTAATTGTAAATGTCCGCAAGTTACCGGCAGCGATGATCAAAGCAGGTCCCGGGCTGGGAGAGCGCGGCAGTTCGCCTCGAGTTTGAATACAAGGTAGAGGCGGCTTTGAACGCGCCGAGGTGCATCAAGGCCCACAACCAGCGGTTGCCGCGGTTCCACGCGGTGCGTCGACGTACATTCCGCACGCCTTCTGCCGAGAGGAGCTGGGCTTTAACTCTTTACCGGAGGAGGCGTGAGGATCGGTGCCGTCTGATCCCTGCTGGATTTTTTTCAAATTATTATTTTTAAAATAAAAGTTTAATGACTCAGTGTTCCCGCTTTTATCCGGCTGTTGTTGACACGTCTCCCATCTTGATCGCCGGGATCCCCCGCGGTAACCGCGCTGACAGGTAACAGCCTCAGATCTGCGGCCCTCTTCGATCGCTCCCCTCCTGCCACATGTTGTGCCGCTGTCGGTCGTCCAGGCATCCGCCAGTGATGTGTCACGGCTCTCTCGTGTTGCGATGCCCTTTGGAGGTCAGCGCCGGCAAGGCGACCCCCGTATCGGTCGGCGGACTCAGCCGGGAACCAGGCCGAATCGGAGCCGTGAACTTCCTGAGCCCGTCCCGTGGAGGAATCCGCAAACAGAAGGCCTGATAATGATGTAACTGATGTAACCGTGAGATATTGAGGATCCAGAGGCGAAGGGCTCTGGGTAGAGAAGGGAATCGATAAATAATGCAGGAGCTTTGCCGACATGATGCTCGGGCGTGATCTCCACCGGAGGGCCTTTTTCCACCCGCTAGCCGGCCCCTTGCTGAGAGGTCAGGGGTCCGACCCGGGTAGCTGAATCGTGCACACATATACACCGCCCCCCCCCCCCACTCCTGCCTGCAGGCCGCCGCTTGGCGTGAAGCTGGCTGTCACGGCCTGGCGATAATGACACTACTGAAACCTGTTAGCATATCAGTGCGTCTTTAATCTTAGTTCTGGTTCGTCGACAAACTGAGGGGCGTCACTGTGGAGAATTGGCTGGATTTGGTGCTGAAGGACATGGACCGATATCATGTAAGTGTTTAGGAATGTTATTGATATATGGTGAGTAAGAAAAGACCGAGTTGCTAAATGTAGCATGGAGTCCTCAAGCTTTTTATGATCAGTTTGTGGAGGGGATTGAAAACATATAGTTTATTTTTGGCTATTAATCAGTCCCTCCCCAGGGGAAACCCTGGTTTAGGGAGAAAAAGACACACCGTAATAGCCTCACTAAAACCCCCAGGTGTTAAAGTTTCTATATGTCAGGACAGGAATAACAGAACCAGGAATCGGATCTCCCCGCAGCTGCGGTCCACTTTGTCACATCGTGCCTCCCCCCCCCCCCCCCCCCCCCAAAGCCCGTTATTAGTGTCAGCGAATCAGAAGCTGTCAGATGTATAATTGAGGCGACAGCTCCCTGCACGCTGCCTGTTACACGGCATTGGGGCTGTACGGCTGAGCGCATCTGTCAGACTCAGGACAGAACCTTCCGGAATATCAGAATCCAAGCGGCGTTTTCCGACGCGGATATCTCTTCGGCATGAAACTACTCTGGCAACAGATTTCGCACATTACCGAAAAGTCTCAGCAAATAGCAAAAATTAAATTAAACATTTTTTCCCCTTACCGTGTTGTTTGCATGTGTGTTTTTCCATGGTCTGTTCTTTGCTCATATTTGTTCCCCAGCGTGTGAGGTTCTGCCCTTCCCATTCGTGTCCGGATCGCACCATGCTGGATCGCACTTCTGACCCCCCATGTCGGACTTTTTGGAAACGTCTTCCTTCCCCATTAGCTGGCAGTATCGATGACGGCTTTTTTTTTTCCCCAGTCAAATCGGCAAATCTGAACTGATCGGCCTGCAGTCATCCTTGAAAGAGGTCTCCGGCGTTTGGGATTTTTAACATTCTCTCAGGCTGCATCATAAACGCAAGGCGTGTGATGCTATATCCCGCCAAGAGGCAGGCTGCCTGCAACAACATTAATATTGTCTTAACTAACGCTCTGTCTTCTGCGTGACCTTAAGATGTGTTTATTCGTAGTGGAAAGGCCTTGAACCCCACAGTGGGATCTGTTGACGAGTGTTTTCCTTAACGTCATTCAGCCACTTGGGGGGGCATTCTCGTTAAATCACAGCTCTGCATGTGGTGTATCGTTGACACGCCCCATCCGTGTGCTGCCGGGAGTCCGGGTCGACCGGACCAGTCCGCACTACTGAACCGCTCCCGTTCTCTACTCCCCGAGTCCAGGGGCCTTTCTCCTGGGGCAGGGAGGGTGGGGGGTGGTTCCTGATACGTACATAACATTAGCCACGGCGCACTCATTGACATTCAGCTGCAAGGTTCTGCAGCGGGCCCCACGGGCCTCTGGGGGGCGCCATCGCGGCCTCTGCCATATGTTCCCGCCACATCTCTGCGCGTCTACAAGCCGCGAGATAAGCTCCCCGAAGAACCTAATCGCGTTCAGTAATTACGGCGTGGCTTTTTGCCGCCTCGGAAGAAGGGAGGGGATGAAACGCCCACCCCCCTTCATCAGATAATTTGTAAATTGCTTTACATGGCAAATGCCGAACGCTGGTCTGTTTTCGTGCCTCTAAAAATTATAAATAATTGTAACAGATGTGGCAATATGGCCGGGCTCCAGAAAACGAGGCCCCTGATAATTTGCCCCACCCTTTTGACAGGCCAATTTAATAAAATGTGAACAAAATCTTTCTGCTAATAATTTATCATCCCCTCTCCCCATTGGTTAAACTTAATTACCCTAGCAGTTAACAAGGTCACGCCCAGATGCCGGGGCGGGATCGGGGACCTCGAGGTGATGACGGTCCGTCTTCTTTTTACCGAGCGCAGGTGCAGCTGCTGGCTCGTCGGGGGCTGATACTTTGCACCCCCCAGCGTTTACCGCGCTGCTCCCTGCACTTGTCTGGAGCTCCCCCCCCCACCCCTGGGTTTGGGTGTCTGCACTTTACTATAGTACTTTTCTTGTACTTCCATTTTTCATGGCTGTACGTATGACCTTTACATTAATACAGTGACTGTGTTAATATTTTATGAAGCTTCATTTGCCATTTGTACAAGAATGAGAACCAGGTACATTGGAATATGTTACTTTGCACGTATCCCGTCTAGCTCACTTTTTTTTTTTTTTTTTTTAAAGCTTGGGGTTTAAATGCAGGGTTAACTGTGCATCCAGTAACCGTGAACCATTTTTCAGGTAGTTAAGGATCTCGTTCAGGCGAGATGCGGCTGCTCTGCCGACTATGGGATTTAAACCAGCAGAGTTCTGGTCACAGACACAGAGGTCTAATCCATGGGGTAGTCTGGCTATAATTTCATATCCCTCTTGTTTACGTGATTTTGTGTGAGCAGGGTTTCGTAGCAGAACGTGGTCGTCTGAAATGAAATGATCAGACCTCGTCTGACCACTGATTCAGTTAAACCCAGAACTGATTCGAGAGTATTGAACCAAAAACCTTTCAGGTTTGTATTCAGCGGTTCCACTCTGTTCGTAGCGGGTGAAAGATCCACCAGGTTTCTGGGACAGTGTTCCGTGCTGTGGATTCATCCTGGTCCGAATCAGTCAGCCTTGGCATGGCCAAGAATCTGCTCCTCGATTTGTGTTTGATGTTGTTTTTCCATGCCTAATTTTTAATTGGCTTTAAGTGAATTACCTACGATTATTCCCCGGAACTCTTGATAAACCTGACTTTATAAGACCTTTCTACTGTTTGTAATAATTAATTAGCTGGGAGGTTTATAACATGAGGCAGTTACTCACTTGGTGCACGTGAAACAGGCTGGGTTCTGTCTTTCAGGAACCGCCAAAGGATCCACCAGCCCCCAGCAACCCAATGTCGTCCGCCAGCCCCATTCGGAACCAGGACACACGGCCCCTCCCGCAGAGACGCGAGGTGAGCCCGAACTGAGCACACCGTCGATCTTAAAGCATTGCCGATCACCCGAAGAGGTGTACTGGAAAGAAATGGCATCACATGACCTACGCCTGTGGCTGTGATTGGTGCAGTTTATGCTGAGGTCGTCATTCTTGGATTTGAGATTAGTTGTTACAGGAAGCCAGTCGATAAAGTACCATCTCATCTCATGTGATGCATACATATGCATATTTAAAAATGTTGTTCCTTAAGAACATCAGCTATCCTAATACCAGAGAGGTTCCTGGTTGGCGTATGAGGTGTGCAGAGGTCTGTAGAGCTCTGACGGGAAGTTGCCCAGTAATGGTGGCTCAGTGAGCTGCACCGGTCCTCTGAAACCTGGAGCACGTGTGTGAACGGGACCTCAGCCAGATCTAGCGGGGCGGGGTCACCACAAACCCCGGCAGAATTCTTGGCTTGGATGACTCTCCTGGTTTCTCAGCTTAGCATTCAGCATTCAGTTGCCGTAATCTGCTGTATTTGTAAACCTGTGCTGGGCAGTTGCCACAGATGCATCTGTGAACATTTCTGCTCATCAGGGTATGGACAGCTTGCCCGACCTCCTGTTTATCTCATAATGTCCACGCTCACCTGGGATTCCCGCTCACGGCGGCTCTGCTGGTTCTGGATGGATGGACTTCTGCTTGGCTGTTTCTGGGAGCCCCCCCACCCAGCATGTGTATTCACAAATTGGCCGCAAAGGGCTTGGAAAGGTCCGAGTGAGCCTGATACTCTGTGGCCCGGTCCGCAGTGAGTCCGGTTCGGTCCGCAGGCAGTGCGCGCTCATTTTCGCCACACGCTCATCCGGGACACTGACTATGTCGGGTGTTTGTTATGAAGAGGCCTTTTGATGACAGGGTGACCCCTCCTCCCCCGGGGCAGGGCAGACCGTCCTCCCTTAAATGCCTTTCTGTGGCGGCCTTTCAAATTCGGCCGCTTGGTGGCTTCAGGACAACGTTCACCAGCCGCCATGCAACCGCAGCAACCCCCCCCCCCCCCCCCCCAACGCATGCTCATGGATCGCTCAGCGGCCGCCTGCTGCTGCATCAGCATTTAATTCTCTCCCTCTGTTTTTTAAGGAACCTTCGCTTGGCCCTTCCGGGTTTCCCCCTGTGCTGCGGCGCCGAAATGTTACCCTGAGCCTTCTGACAACCCCCCCCCCCCCCCCCCAACTTTCATTTCCAAAAACAGGTCCATCAGAATATACAGCTACTCAGAGAGGGAGTTCATCATTAATAAAGTTCTTCGGTCAGCTTGGAGGTGGGGCCACTTTGACGTAACCGTCCCCCCTCCTGTTCTTGTTTAAAAACGTTTAAAAAAAAAAAAAAAAAGTGCTCTTCCATGTAGGTTGGTAAAGACACCTCCCTCATATGTTGTTCCTTACTTCCCAGGTACGCTAAAGGCACATGATGTGACTGCAATGGTCATGTACTCAGAACCATACAGTCTCTATGGATCCACATTCCCGTGGCCCCGACTTTATGGTTCTATGTTCCCGAGGCCCCGCCTTTATGGATCACCATTCCCGAGGCCCCGCCTTTATGGATCACCATTCCCGAGGCCCCGCCTTTATGGATCACCATTCCCGAGGCCCCGCCTTTATGGATCACCATTCCCGAGGCCTCTCCTTTTCAGATCCACATTCTGGAGCCCCTGCCTTTATGGATCCAAATTCCTAAGGTCCTGCCAGTACGGATCCACATTCCCAGTGCCTCGCCTTTACGGATCCACATTCCCAGTGCCTCGCCTTTACGGATCCACATTCCCAGTGCCTCGCCTTTACGGATCCACATTCCCAGTGCCTCGCCTTTACCGATCCACATTCCCAGTGCCTCGCCTTTACCGATCCACATTCCCAAGGCCCCTTACCTTACGGATCCACATTCCTGCAGCCGACTTCTCTGGCTCTTCCTCTCCCAGCAGCCTTCCAGTTGTCCTGTCAAGTGTAACCCGGCTCTTCCTGGAGCAATTAGGCCGCCCCCGGCTCTGCTTTGTAATGAGGCTTCTTGCATTTCTGAATCTGTAACCCTTTAGTCTTCCCTAATGGGACATCATTATTGTGAGGGAAACAATGTAAATGTAAATGAACACGCTCATTAGCAAGGCGCGCTGAGCGCCGTTAGCGGCGACGTTAGCGTTAGCGCCGTAACGCCCTGCTTCCTATTCCTTTGGTGATCTCTTAAGGTTCTTTTTTAAATTAATATAATTCATGATTAGGATTCTCTATTCCGCATGCTTTGATTCCACACGCTCTGCATGATACAACGTTGACTCCCATTCAAGCATGTCACCGCTTACCTTCCCAGGATGCACCTGTGCAGCGTTCCAGGCCCCTGTCCCCGGCGAGCCAGCATTCCGTGCGAAGGGTCAATCTGGAGTGCCGGATGCAGGACCTGGAGGAACTGCTAAGGTTGAAGGTGGGAGTGACTGGCCTACCTGTCTGTCTCTCTATCTGTCTGTCTGTCTGTCTGCCTGCCTGTCTGTCTGTCTCTGTCTGCCTGTCTGTCTCTCTGTCTGTCTGTCTCTGTCTGCCTGTCTCTCTCTGTCTTCCTGTCTGTTTCTCTATCTGTCTGCCTGCCTGTCTGTCTTTCTGTCTGTCTGCCTGCCTGCCTGTCTCTATCTGTCTGCCTGTCTCTCTGTCTGCCTGTCTGTCTCTCTGTGATTGTGTGCCTGTGTGTGTTACCCCCCCCCCATCTTCAGGCAGTGGGAACAACGGAGTTGAACTTCCAGCAGCAACCCCCCCCCCCACAAACCCAGCCACTCTGACACCCCCTCTCAGACGTGGTCCCTGATTTTTGCTCTTCCACATTTGACTTTTATTTTCACTATGATCCTGTAATGGTCTTGACTCAGCAGCGCTGCCAGTTAGTTTGTGAATTTATCGTTCGGTGGCTCTGGTGTCTTTCTGCTCCCCCAGCTGCTGCATCCTCACCTCAGCCCAGTGTGTTAATTTATAGATGCTGTCACGGCTGGGTGTGTCCCCTCCAGTTTGCCCGTGTTTCCCTTTAAGGAGGCTCCCTTTCTAATGTGCGAGGACTGCGTCGGTTTTTTCCTCTTCGCTCCCACCAAGGCAGAAACACCAGAAACGCAGGGGCCGGACCTGTGGGCCCCTCTGGGTCTCTGGATACGGTGGGTCAGCTTCGTTAGGCGAGTGGCGCCAGCAAGCCGGGGAACCTGAAAGGTCAGCGGTGCAGTGAAGTGCGTAACGCGCTGTCACGCTGCCGGGGGGCGGCAGGGGGTGCAGCGATCGCTCGGCCTTTCATTAGCGGGGGGTCTGTTTGCAGCCGCTGCGGGTGCCCGCGGTAAATCCATACCCGTCACAGCGCTGGCCAGCGGCTCCACTCTCTGTCCTTGTTAATAATAACAGGTTGTGTGTGGGGGCCCCCGTTTTCCCCCCCCCCCCCCGGCAGGGCCCTGTGTCTGGGCAGTGCTAAATAAACCCCCCCCCAGCTCGGCCTGGCTGCTAGAGCAGATACCGGGGTCGTATTTAGCGACCCCCCCCCCCCCCTTCAACCCCCCCATTAAGATCAGCTGGGCAGTGGACCACCGGGGGGGGGCGGCCTGTCAGGAAAATCCATAAGCTCGCCCCAGGACCTACATCGTTTAGATAATACATGTGGAAAAAAATAAACAGCTTTTTAATATATTGACCAACAAAGCGAACAGGCCCTGGGCCCCCCCAGCCAGTAGAGCGAGCCGCTGTGGGGATGGGGTGGGTCACCTGGGGGGAGGGTGGGGGGGTTGCTGTGCTCTCCCCCTGTGGGCAGGGCATGTAAATACCTGCTGTAATTACGTCCCCGGTGTCAGGCGGGCTCCAGGACGGGCCTGTCAGAGCCTCGCTCTGGCATCAGGCGGGGTGGGGGGGGCATCTCCGGGGCTTGCTCCACGAACCTTGTTCTTGTTATTTTTCCTTGTGTTGTCAGACTTGTCTTTTAACGTCTCCTTGTGGCATAAAGCTTGTTAGGGCTGGATGGGGCACCATCTTTGTCACATGTATCAAACAGACTATATCACTGATATTTATAATGCATGATATGACATTAAATGACAGTATTAATCTGAATGTGACTTTTAATTACTAAGTAGTGTATTTATTGGGTGATGATATTTGATAAACATTGACAGTGGTGACTGATTTCGGTAATACTTGCCCGGTTAAAGTGGATTCTGCTAGTTACCGGTTAGTATCAGTAGTCAGGAGGGCTGTTGTCTGGTGTAGATGCATAGGCATGCAGGTGACATGTATGTGCACCCCCTACCCCCCCCCCCCCCCCCAAGACGGAGGAGAACGAGGAGCTGCGCAGAGCGCACGGCAAACGGCAGCAGCGCCTCCGTCTGGTGAAGGAGCGGCTGCGGGAGGCGGAGGAGGGATCCCAGGGCTGGTAGGTGGTGACCCACGCCATGTCTGTGACACCATCCTTCTCCCAGGAGGAAGCAGATTGTTTATGGCTATTTGGGGGCGCTGTGGAGCTCAGTGTGATAGAGACCCGTGTACTTGTCCGGAAGGTCATGGGCTCACAGTCAACTGTCATCAAATCACCACTATTCACTTAACCCCAAAACTCTCCCCAAAGCTTACTCTTACCTATACTGCTCGTGAACAAACTGGACAGCAGACTAGGTCCAGAGCGGGTCGTGGATTCAGCCTGGGACTGGTGGCTCCTTGTACCCTGACTGGCGTTAGTGTCATGCCCTCCCAGCCCTCTCCGCTGAGGATCCGGCTCCTGCAGGCCCGCTCACACCGCGCGCAGCCTCGTCAGCACTTGTCAGGAGTGTTCGGTAGCAGCTCTGTGAAACTCACCTGTCATTTATGATTATCTCACCCTGAAAGGGCCCAGAAGCAGCTCCTTTAGAAGGAGTTTTTAATCAGGTGGGGGAGGTTGCGGGGTGGGGGGGACGAGTAAATAAAATTAGCCAACATTAAAATATCCTCGCTCTGATCAAAGTTGCTCTAATAAACAGATTTTACACTCCTGCTCTGAATAGCAAAGGGGAAAGCTGCACGATATCTCCCCCCCCCCCGAACCCCACACCTTCTTGACGGATTTGTTTTCAGTATTCGCTCCATCACATCGCAGGTACCACAGCTAATTCTCCATCTGTCTGTCTGTGTTCAGTTTTTTATATTATACTGAAGATGGTGGTGATGGTTTTTTGTGGGGAGTGCTTCCTCCTGTCATTCTGTGTGGGTGGGTATAAGTTGGCCCTAATGCCCCCCCCCCCAGGTCCCCGAGGAGGACCCAGCGGCCTGACCCGCGGAAGCTCCGTCAGGAGGACACCGATGCTGTATGGAAGGAGTTGGCCTTCTTCCGGCACCAAAACCAGTATCTCCTGAACGAGAAGTAAGCTTGGT
The DNA here is from genome assembly GCF_023856365.1 of Brienomyrus brachyistius. NCBI lineage: Eukaryota > Metazoa > Chordata > Actinopteri > Osteoglossiformes > Mormyridae > Brienomyrus > Brienomyrus brachyistius. Next base: position 883,310 of record NW_026042322.1, read on the forward strand.
TTCTCGACCTCGCCTTGTGGACGCCTCCCCACCCCCACCCCTGATAAACTCAGTGGTCATCCTGTAGAAGTACCGCACTCTTTCCCCCGTCCCTCATAACGTTCTCATTACCCCCCCCCCCCCGCCCCCCCCCCACGTTTAACAGTTACTCTTTAAGATAAAAAAGAAGAGATGAACGGCATTCTGTCTGCTGGACTGTTCTCGGTGTGCTGAAGATCAGATGCTTCTTCTGTCGTCTTTCACGCCGGTTGTCTTCCTCCTGTTAGGAAGTCGCGAGGATCGCTGGTGTCATCCGATAATGCGCGGATGTAAATAATGCATGTCTCTACATCAGTGCATAAAAGCGCATGCTAAACAGACAGTGGCGAAATGCGCCGTCCCTGTCGCTCGCAGTAATGTGGGTTGCGTAACGCGCTGAGGAGGGAGGGGTGTTAATTACCATTTGCCATGTCCGCTGTAGGTGTCACTCGGCTATGTTATCCCGAAAGGCCGCGGGGGTTGCAGTTGGGTTAATGTGGCGGGGGCTGGCCCTGTTTGATCTGCCCGGCCCGTACGGGATTCCCTCTCCCTGTCCCGCTAATCCCACCTGAGCTCATTACGGCCTGGCCTCGCCTCGCCTCTTCTCCCGGAGCTGGCGCTGTCCGAGCTAATTACGGCTGGCAGGCACGCTGCGGGCTCGCGGCCACGCTGCCCACACCCGCGGAAGCCACAGGGGAGCCCCCCCCTCCTCACGTCCGTCGGGGTTGCCGGTGATCCCTGGCCACGGCCAGGCGGTAAGCGAGCTCCGACTGGTGCCCTTTTGATTTCGGCAGGCCCCGCCTCTCGTCTGGCAGGCGGGGCAGTGGCACGCGAGACGTAATTAGTCTCCTCTTCCTTATCAAGCTGTTCCGAGGCCGGCAAAGTAAATTATTGTTGATGGCCGACAATTACGGCCTAGTCGACGTGGTAATGGGATGCGGGGGTCCAGGGTGGACAGGCGGTGGCGGCAGTGGTCCATCCCGCCGACCGCATTAAGATGGACAGCCGTCTGAAGGTCGCATGCCGCGGCGCCGCGCTCCGTCATTAGCGGTTAATCACCTCCTGCCGGAACGCGGTAGCAGGCAGTGGCGCTGTCTGGCGGTAATTTCTCCGCGTAAAATATTCTCTCCAGTCGATTCACGGCTGCGTGCTGTGTCCACGTTTAACCGCAGCTCTTAAATTATGTCCCCGGTATTTTTCCTAAAATCGTGAAACGCATGCTAACTTTGTCATTTTGTGTTGTTCCTGTCATAACTGGTCTAATTTTATTTTATTGTCACCTCCATTATTATCCGCTAATTGCTATCATGCTAATTGACTTAATTGGGTGATTAAGAGCTTCCAATTTGCGGAATATCTTCCAGTCGCCTGCTGCGTACTCGTTTAAGCGTTAAAAAAAATATATATTTCAGGACGATGAGAAATTTGAGTTTATCTCAAGCAGGTGTTTACCAGCCAGGGCTGATAAGGGCCCCCCTGACGAGGCAGTGAAGTTGGGGATTAATTAGTTAAATAGTTTTAAGTAAATAGAAATAGACCCGAAATTGGCATCTTTAAGTTTGAAATTTCATCCTTGCCACTTAGCAAAAAAAAAAATGAATATTGATTCGGCTTGAGACCATTTGGCTGTGACGATTACCCATCATCCTCTTTGGGCGGGCATCCACGCTTGTTAATTGTCATTAAAAACCTTTTTGAGTGGTAGGAGCCGGAGTTATTTCGACCTTTTGATCGGAATAAACAAGTCTCTTGTACTGGACCCTGTGTGCAGTGACATCAAAGGCTGAGGGAATCGTCCGTCACGAGGAAAAGCCCATAATGTGATTCGAGAAGCAAATCCCCTGCTGCAAGTGACCATAACAGGCGCGGCAACCTCAGACTTTGACTTTAATGAAGTTTAATAAAGTTTACACTTTTGCAGTCGTTATTTTCCGTTTCATCTCGATTTGGTAAAAATATTTGAAGTAATGAGGGTCTTTTACCCTCAGTCGAGGGCTCAAGACATGACGGGGGCGATTTACTGATGTCTCAAAAATAACACCGCGCCCCTCCATTAATTATTTGATGAGATCTTAGGAATAATTAATTTTGCGTATTTTTTTTTTTAGCTCTGCGTTTAACGATTTCTCAAGTTTCGCTCCAACTTCCTCTGAACATCTGCAGGGAGGTAACTGTGAACTAAAGATGAGTTTAAAAAAAAAAAAAAAGGTAGAAAATCTCCGTGGTGAGAGACACTATCTGTGACCTCTGCCCTCCTCGACTGTGACGTTTAGTAGTAAATCCGGCCCGCTCCACCGGCGACGTTTGTGACGGTAAACTATCCGCTTCGGCTGTTTCAGAACACAACTTTAATGCATGTTTATAAGTCATGGGAGTTTCAAAAGCGGTGTTTTCCGAATAATATGTCGGGTGCCGTATGGGAATCGTCAGAATTCTGGGGGATGTTTTTGGTTGTTTTTCTCTTTCTGGTAGTTTCTCTGTGATAAATATCCCAGCAGCTCATGGCCGGCTCCCCTCAGAGCTCAGGTAACGCCGGGTAGATGTTGTGCATGAACGTACGTGACGTCCTGAGTAATTAGATTCGGCATCCCCATCTTTCCTGTGGCGTGACCCTCCCCCCCCCCCCCCCGGTGTGGGCAGGAGGGGACCCTGACTGCTGTGTGTAATCCATTTATTTATGTGTTTCTGAAAATATTCAACCAGAAGGAGGCCCGGGGAGAGGAGGAACTATCCGGAAAGCCCAGACGGGCAGCTGATAGACATCTGTTATTCAAATTGAGCTGTTCGCTCAAGGAATCACAGGCCTGTGAAATGGTGAGGTGGGGAGGGGGCTGCACCATCGCTGAAGCAATTATATGGGGGCGGGGTAAATAGCTCGTGGTCTGGGTTTAAATTGGGGAGGCATCTGGTCCGCAGAGGCCGGGTCGCAGCTGTGTCATAGGCACTGGCCTTCGGCGGCCATCTTGGGCCCTGTAGCGCAGACGTCCACGCCAGGCCTGTCATTCTGGAAAATGCAGCTCTGTTCTGGGAGACCCCTGCACCCTCGAGGTCGGCCGAAGGACGGGGGATACCTCGTACCCCCCCCCCAACCGCATGAGACGGACTTTCCAGGACAGGAGGGTGTCGGTCTGCGTGCGGTGTTTTTGCACAGGGAAGTAGGGACCCTCGGGGAGGGTGAAGTGATGAGCAGGTGCTGGAAGAAGATGCCGGCCAGCAGGAGGCGCCATCAGCATATGGAGGAGTGAGGCCTTTCACCCTTATGGCGGATAGTATTTTTAACCACTTTGAGGTGTTTAAGTGTGATTCGTGGCAGCTGTAGACGCCGGCTGAGAAGGCTTGACACGTGAAAATTGCAGAAACCCTGTGAACATGCTGCCAAATTATTACATTAATCCTTTTTTTCTTTAACATCGATACGCTCTTTAAAGTGACAGTGTTCGCACAGGTGAAGCGCATTCTTGTGATGAGGCTTCCGGTCGATCTCGAGTCCCGCATACGGGCAGGGATTTGTGCCCATGTCCAGAAGGTCACAGGTTCGAATCCCGTGGCCAGCTGAGTAATCGTATCGTTCCCCTGAGCATGACCTTCAACTGCAACTGCTCCAGCAGCTGACCCCAAGCTCTCCTCACCTTTGTCGTTTTGGACGCTGTGCCCTTACCTCACTCAGCACCCACTGACCCTTTCCCTAACTCAGGGCCGAGTTGGAGGAGACACTGGACCTGCTCCGGGTGCAGTCGGCCGCGGACCGGACCTCCCTGCAGGAGCTGCGCCTCCGTCTGCACCAGGCGCACCAAGGTGAGCCCTGCGGACGACCAGCTGCTTAGCGTAGGGTCCGTCACATCCCCAGAGGCACGGCCAGGATGTCCCATCTAAGCGTTCCCAGAAACCGGGGACCCTATGGGGAGTTTAGCCGACATTCTCCCTCTGTTTCCCTTTGTCCATCCCCGTTTGCATTGAGTGATCAGTGAGCTTTTCTGGAATCTGCTCCTGCTTCCACGTGACCACTGGGGCTTTGGGCGACTGATGAACATTAGCGGCCCAGCTAATGACAGACCGGAGGTTAGCGTCTTTTGAAGCCTGGTCACATGACGTCTGTAGTGGTGCTGTGATGCCAAGCAAGGGAGACTCAGAAAGGGCTCTGACCCGGGCGGGGGGTAGGGGACTTAAGGCCTTAATGGACACATGCTAATTAATGTGTCAAAATCCAGGTCTGCCTGTGTGTGTGTGTGTGTGTGTGTGTGTGTTGGAGGGCTGTTGTAATCTGGGTCCTCGATTTTAAGCATTCAAAGCACGGAACTGAGCTCACGAGCTGCCCTCCTCTCGGCCGATTGGACGTGGCAAGTCCAGAAGACAAAAGACAGGGCTAATTTAACGTAACAAACTCCTCAGTCGGTGAGCTGGCAGTGGAAGGTCTGCCTGCTCTGGGCCCCCCCCCCCCCCCTCACCGTCAAAGGTCACCTGACCTGGGAAGCTGGAACATTAATATTTCACTTTTAAAGCTCATTCAACAAATTGGTACCTGCATCCTGCATGAAGATCTGCCGCGATACCCCCCCACCCCCCACGTTTTTTTTTTTTTTTTTTACATGGGTCGAAATATTTCGGCAGATATTTAAAGATTTTTTTAACCCTTTGAGGACCCTGCCGGGAGCATGCTGCACTCTGAAGCTACTCTCGCCGTAGGGCTTAATTTCACTGCATGTGGGTCGGCAGTATTTCCTGTGTTTATTTATCGTCCTTGGGCGCCTGAGAGTGAACCGGCGAAGACTCCTTAAAGCCGTATAAAATCATCCTCTCGCTTTCGCACCTTGCTGTTATGTTACGCTGGCGTTCCCCCTTTAAGAGAGGCCCAGTATACAATGGGCAGGTTGCCAGTTGTTTGTACTGGACCGATGTGAACTACCCCTGTACTGGAGTTGAGTGTCAGTGGTGTAAGTCTGCCTGTTGGCCTGAATTGCTTTGTAAGTAAAATCAAGACGGTGCTTATTCGTGATATAGGTTTGTGGTCAGCTGACACCAAAGTGGAACTGTGCCTTATTTGATACATTGGAATGCTTTGGTTTTCACGTATCCCATCATGCTCTTGGTGACAGCAAAGCTTGACACCCGAGCGCTCAGGCAGCTACACTCGTATTTATCTGGGGTGCCTCATCCTTACTCGAGGTCCCGACGGAAGTGTGGCTATTCTGATGAGGATGGGATTTGAACCAGCAACCTTCCGATCATGGGCTCAGAAACTTGACTTGCTGAGCTACAACGCACCCCCCTCCGAAGGAGACTCTCCTCCCCCGATTGGGGGGGGGGGGGGGGGGTTGGCGTAAGCCTCCATCAGATTCCCCTGCCTGCACTCAACAGGATGTCACAGATGTGCCGACGTCAAAGATGCAGGACGCGAGCCTCAGAATGGAGATTTGCTGTTTGGCTGGAGGTGTTACGGCCGTAGAACATAAGACTGAGCTGCTTACATGCGCTTCGGCTGATGGAAGCTTCCAGAACACTCATCGGAACAGAATCATTAGGCAGTTTTCTATACATCTACCTTTATTGCGGTTAAATGTTAAAGACCGACTTCTTTTACAAATGTCAGTTGACAATTAAATTGCATTAGCCCCCCCCCCAGCCTACATGGGAAGCCCCCCCCCCCCCCCCCCCGGCAAGACATGAAAAGAACCGGCCAATTAGCGCTAATTGAGCGGGAGCTGATTTTGCCGTTCCTGGGGTGACACGCTGCCTTTCTGTCGCAGATGCCCCGAGTCACAATAAAGCCTTTGTTCCCTGACAGAGGGGGACGGACAGGTCACTGGGTTCGAGGACGACAGTGCCAGCGCCCACTCGGGGAACTCGGCAGAGAGAGAGGTGGAACACTCGTTAAAAAAGGTACGAAATGGAGGGAATGAAAACAGAGGGATCGTCTGTCTGTCTCTCTGTCTCTGTCGTCCATCTGTGTTTCTATTTATCTATATATGCTTGTTCACTTCTATCTGTGACCGTCTGTCGGTCACTTAAGTGATTTCTAGATCAACTAATTGCCTAAATAAACTGCTGCAGTCCTGTACTCAGTGTGCAATTTTAGAAGATGGATAATTAACAATAATTGAGTTTTTCTGCTTTTCATATATAAAACTTGAGGAGGTTTTAAACAGTATTTAAGTGAGTCGTCTGATGTGACGTCTTTGTCACCAACGCCATGTGTGTGTGGAACGCGGACCGGCATCGTGGGGAAAGGTTACCGCTAATCTATTCTTGGAAAGAGGGGCATAATTGAAATAATTCCCAGCCTCGCCGGTACATAGGCGTCACACTTTTTAAAAAAATGTTTATCATCATCATTGTGGCTCATCGGCGGTGCTCGCGGAGAGCAGTAATTTTGTTTGAAAGGTGACATGCATGCAGGATGAGTAGTGAATTAGGGGGGTGTTCACACGACGGGTAGGTCCCGCGTTCACCATCTCCCACAAAGGCACAAAGCCACGCTCTTTGTTTATGGAAATGACTGGCAAAGGGGGGGGGGGGTCTCCACGAGGGTGTCAGGACAAATTGGCCCTGAGATTCAGGTCGTCGGGAATGTGCAGGCTTTTTCCCAGAAGCCTCTGTGCCATGGCTCATGGAGGAGGACATCTGGCCAGCGAATCGCCTGTCTATCCTGAGCCCGCAGTTCCCTGTCACGCCTCTAGGTGGAGCAGCTGGAGAGGAAGCTGGAGACACTGGAGAGGGAGGCGGCGCGGCTGGGCGAGGCCAACCAGGAGCTGGTGGAGGCCAAGCGGGGGCTGGAGGAGGCCAACTGGGAGCTGGAGGAGGCCAAGCGGGGGCTGGAGGAGGCCAACCGGTCTCTGCAGGAGTCTGTGGCCCGTGCGCAGATGCAGGGTGTGGCGCGGCTGGAAGCAGCCCAGGCTCACAGCCTCGCCGAGCGGCAGCTTCTGGGGGCCCGTGTCCGCCAGCTGGAAGAGGAAGTGAGCGCCTCCCGCAGGCGACAGGGACAGGCGCGGCGCGAGCGAGGCCGGGCGCGGCAGCAGCTGCTGGGGCTCCGGCGGGAGCTGGGCGTCCTGAGGGTGGCGCTGGCCCGCCGGGGGAGGGCGGGGGCAGCCTGGCCCCGGGGGGGCCCTGTACCCCTGGCCCCCACGGAGGGGGAGAGCAAGGATGGCTGGGAAGACACGAACGCAGACAGGTTACCCCTTCGCTGGGTTCTGGGGTGGGCATATGCAAAGTGTAACCAAGTGGCTGAGTGAATTGAATTACCTACTGTCTGTTTTGTATTCGAGATGGGTAGGGGGGTCAGGGGGGGGCGGGCGGGGTGATGTCAGATCTCCTGAAATACCCTGGGATGTCTTGCTCGCAGCTTATTGACTTGAATTTGCATGCAGATTTGCATGTGCAATTTTGCATGCGGAATTAGCCGCTCGTCCTGCAGCGACGCCGCCTGCACGCCGGCCCGCATCCACAGCCCGGCAGCGCTGTTTCATTCACGCGCCGCTCTGCGTCTTCGCGGCCCCCGCGTAATCTAGCCAGATAGACGTCGGAATGACCCCCGCTCAGCTCCGTAACAGATGTCTACAAGCCGTTTAACGTCCTTTAAATCAAGACCCATCTCCTGTAATTATTTCCATGCTCGCCTTATGCAAAGCTATTCAGCTAACATTTATGGGACGCTGTTTAAAGTCTTCTGGGCTCCCACACTTACTTCAGAGTGAAGCACACAGTTACAGGTCTGTCCTGACCTTTTCATATGTAATACATATAATCCAATCAGGGCCATCTCAGGCTGTTAGGGGCCCGACTCAGGACCCTCACAAACCATCAGGGCTCTACATAGGGACCTACCCAGACTATTAAGGGCCCACATTGGGATCCACCCAGGCTGTTGGGGGCCCACATTGGGACCCGCCCAAACTATTAAGGACCCACATTGGGACCCACCCAGACTATTAAGGGCCCACATTGGGACCCACCCAGACTATTAAGGGCCCACGTTGGGACTCGTCCAGGCTGACAGGGGCCCACATTGGGACCCACCCAGACTATTAAGGGCCCACGCTGGGACCCACCCAGACTATTAAGGGCCCACGCTGGGACCCACCCAGACTATTAAGGGCCCACATTGGGACTTGCCCAGGCTGTCAGGGGCCCACATTGGGACCCACCCAGACTATTAAGGGCCCACGCTGGGACCCACCCAGACTATTAAGGGCCCACGCTGGGACCTGCCCAGACTGTCAGGGGCCCACTTTGGGACCCACCCAGACTATTAAGGGCCCACGCTGGGACCCACCCAGACTATTAAGGGCCCACTTTGGGACCCACCCAGACTATTAAGGGCCCACGCTGGGACCCGCCCAGGCTGTCAGGGGCCCACTTTGGGACCCACCCAGACTATTAAGGGCCCACGCTGGGACCCCGCCCAGACTGTCAGGGGCCCACATTGGGACCCACCCAGACTATTAAGGGCCCACGCTGGGACCCGCCCAGACTGTCAGGGGCCCACATTGGGACCCACCCAGACTATTAAGGGCCCACGCTGGGACCCGCCCAGACTGTCAGGGGCCCACATTGGGACCCACCCAGACTATTAAGGGCCCACGCTGGGACCCGCCCAGACTGTCAGGGGCCCACATTGGGACCCACCCAGACTATTAAGGGCCCACGCTGGGACCCGCCCAGACTGTCAGGGGCCCGTATTGGGACCCATTCAAACTGTCAGAGGCCGCGTTCAAATATTCCAGGCTGTCAGGGTCCTCAGATCAGTGGTTAATAAAGCTTCCCCACACAAAGGCCATAGATGTCAGCGGTTCAGTGTGAGTACGGGCCGCGGGCCGTCCGTCACGGTAGCGGGTCTGTACGGCACCGCCCGGGGTCCAGTCAGCATCATTAGCCGATTTTACTTGTCATGTGTCTCTCTCAACCTCCCATCGTTGATGGGGGGGGGGGGGGGGGGGGCTTATCTTAAAAATCACATGCTGCTTCTCTCTTTAAAAGCCCCCACCCGAGGATTTGTGCTGTTGCAGACAGATTTGGGGGGGGGGGGCAATGGAGGACTTTTAAAGTTATATCTACCACATTCTGCAAGGGCAGTGCAGTGATATTAGCTCATGTGGCTAATATTTTCATTGGACTTGTATAATTCCGATGCTTAACACACACTTGTACAAATGACATGGGAAGCCAGACTCCGCCTTGTCAGTTTGCGTCTCTGACCGTCAACCCACCTGCAGGCAAAGCAGCGTAAGTACAGTGATACCGGCGGCAGTCATCTCCTGACCCCCTCTGTCCCCTCGGCAGTGACACGGAGGAGAAGTACTCAGATAGCCTGGACAACACCCAGCCCCCCACGCGGCAGAGGAAGGTCAGTGATGGGATGGTAATTCCGCTGCCGTAAAACCTTCGCAGAGTGGGAGCCGCGTGCGGGCGTTCCGGGTGAGCAGCCGCGCTAAGTGCTAAGTGCAACTTTGACGTCGGAATAGTTAACAGCTGCAGGCAGGAAAGTGGTAATGGCTTAAGCAGCTGGGATCCCGCCGCCTTGCAGGGAGCACATTTCTGAAGGGCGTCTTCCTCGATACGACCCGCACATGTTTCGAAGTGCCCTTGACTGCCTCCGAGCTGTAAAATGACTCTCGGCTTCAGCGATTACTGCTCTGACAGGAAGTGGCTGGTGTACGGCAGGATGTAGGATGTGTGTTTCGGAGGAGTCGGAGCGTGTCGGTTTGATTACGCCTTTGTTTCTTAATTATTATGAAAACCTCAGATCAGACTAATCAGTGATCTAGTCAGCCCCCCCCCCCCTCAGCACGGTGTATCCCATTTTGTACTGTGTGGCTTCCACAGCACCCCAGCTACACCTACTCCACCACCGAGGATCCCGACAGGAACCGGACCAGCAAGCGGGCAGGTGAGGCTCCGCCTTCGTCAACCGGGAAAGACCCGCCCTCTCGAATTTCCTGCATAACCAGCCTCTGTGGTGTGGATAGCGATTTCACGTCCAAAACTCTGTTGAATCATTAGAAAAACAGAAACCAGGCCTAGATGGGTGTATTGTCTAAGCTGTGGCTGTGATGTCGGCAGTAGCCTGCTCTTTAAAAGTTGTTCATTAGGCATGATGGCAATAAAAATAACGCACGTGTGAGCAGGGTTTTCTCCACCGCAGCCTTCTTGACAGCGTGGATGAAGTATTGATTAAGCGCGCGATCAGGCGGACAGGCTCCTGGTTAATAATGCAGTCGTTCCGGCAGTGATCAAAACGCAAAGCTGCCGTCTGTCCACTTCAGGAGGGGAACCACCCCAGCGGAAGAGCAGGAGGGCCCGGGGGCAGCCGGGATCATCCGGGCCGGCACTCCGGCGTCGCGTCCTTTCGCTGCAGCAGCAGGTCGCCACCCTGCTGGCCGGGCGGAGAGCAGCGCAGATGTCCGCGCGGGAGCTGAGGGAGGCCAACGAGAAGATGACGTCGCAGCTGCAGTCGCTCACGCAGAGGGTGCAGGTCGGCAAGCAGGCAGTGCAGGTAGCTAAGGGGGTCTCTATATGGGGTTTATTCTTTATATTTTTCTTTGTGGCTCTTGCAACACTTCAGCTCTCTTGCCCTTATCAGACTTAATAAGGCTGCGGCTGACAGCCCTGCCCTTGTTGGGGGGGGGGGCTGCCACGGACTCTGTCTCTGCACCAGCACCCCTCTGGCACTCCAATTACACACAGTCACAGCCTAAGTTACTCATGCTCCCGCCTACACTTTCACTGTCATGCAGGGAGGGGGGTCGTTCATCTTTACCTTCATTCACCACCGGGGGGCGCCCTAAGTTTTTATTTATTTATTTTTTCTCCCCTCAGAACAACCCTCTATAAGTATTTATGGAAGACGAAGTTGTAAAAGGCTTCAAGTAACAGTCCCCTCATCTGAGATGCAGAGATTTTTGCCTGAGTTTGTAGTGTCTGAGCTCACGGTGATTGTGTTATAGTGGCACGCCGACAGGAGACTCACATGGGTCCCTGGGGAGTCCATGGGGCACTGCCCCCCACCATCTCTTGGGGGAAAAAAAAAACAAGTACAGATTAAATGATCCTTTATTTGCCATTTGCAAAGGTAACTTAAGATACACAACCTTCTAATCTTTCCACTTTTAGACCTAGAGCAAAACTTAGGGTCTGAGCTCTGGGTCTTGCCATTTATCAGCCACCTCTGGAGCATTTTGGGGGGGGAGGGGTTAGGGTCTTTCTGGGTCCCTGCAGTCCCTTCACACGACCTCAAATTCGAGGCCTGGATCATGAGCTGCTCGCGCTCCCATGTGTGGGGTAGCTGTTTGTACAGCTGATTGATGGATGTCTGCTCTTCTGTTTGACTAATGACATAATTTCACTAAAGACCACCCTTTGTGGTTTCTGCCGGGTCCTTCATGTTATAATTTTGGCGGTGCGGCCACATAAAAGCACGGCTGGCTTTCGTCGCCCCGACTGTGCCAGCCCCCGTCATCAGCGCAGTGGTCCCCGCCGGCGTCGCCCAGAACAAAAGGGACCTTGTTCGGCGGGCGAGTTCAGCAGTGTGCGCAAACAGGTGCCAGGCCTTAAGTGCCTGATTAAAAGTGTCTGAAAGTGCGTGCAGTTCCATAAATTGCTGGCAGCCCGTCTTTGAACGTGACCCTCTAATGACACCGAGCGCCTTTTCTTCTCGCCGTCTCCGAGCCGCAGAAATTAGGCTTTGTTCGTCCTTATTTGATTATTTGACAGGCTCGCTGAAGGGCACCAAATTAAAGGATGGGACCATCGGGAAATTAGCGGCGATTAACAGGCACTTCGGCAAGCCGCGCGAGGCCCCGGGGACTGCAGCGGCTGCGGAACGGGGACCGGGGCGTCTGCGGTGGCCCCGCCCCCAGCTCCGAGATGCCTCATGAATATTAATCGAGTCAGGTGGAAGGGGTATTCTTGGGCCTATGAGTGCCTCAGACCCAGCCATGCCAGTTTGGGCTCCGCTGAAGTCCGCGGAGATCTCCAGACACGGATCTGTACACCGTCCGGGTTTGGAGGAGTTGAGGGAACGGTGGGGGAGCGGCGCCACCGTTAAAGATGAGTTTGGCAGCGGCGGTGAGAAAAACGATCTTTGAAATCAATAAAGAAAGCTGCACAGACTCGGGAAAGGCAGGGTGCCCGCATTGTCGCAGCGACTCGTCTGAAGCTCACTTTTCAGCTCGTCTTCTCATCCAGAGTGTCTCACCCTGAGCACGGGGTGCTTGTCACTGGAACGGTCGTGACTTCAATACAGCGTTTTCCATACTTATTTTTTTTCTAGGTAATAAGGCCACAAAACGTCAACTCTCACGTGAGGCAGGAGGGGTTAAAATGATCCTCGTGCTCTGGCCTCCCCTGCAAGTGGGACAGAGTGGTTTTTATATTCCCCAAAAACACGTGACAGTGAATCTTGAGCAGGAAGTCATGTGATTCTGTAATTCTCCCGTTCAGCCCGTAACCTTCAATCTGGCAATCGCTGTCTTTTCATCACAGTAAGTAATACATTTAAAAAACTGTTCAAGATCAAACCCAGGTCACAGTCACACCGAGCTGCCATTTACTTGTAGATGAGGGGATGAGTCTTCAGCCCAAAGACAATCTTTTCCCTCTGGACAGAAGTTGACCGCTGACCTGGCAGCCCTAGAGAAGCAGAAGGCATCCTTGGAGCAGGCGCTGCAGCAGTCAAGGCAGCTACAGGCCCCCAGCCTGCAGCCCCCTGGCCCTGTGGAGAAGACCCTGGAGGCGGAAGTGAAGCAGCTTCAGACGAGGCTCAAGGTCAGCGAGCAGCACAGGGCCAGCAGGGGGTCCGGCCGCCCGCCCGCCCCGCAGAATCACGCCATAAACGCTCACAGCCACTAACGCAGCTAAAAGGAAGTAATGCCTGTTATTTGCCACCGGGGCTCCTTCCGACGTGCCAGTTAGCATGTGACGCGTGAAAGCGTGTCGCTTAGCGAGGGGGCGTAATTGCGGCACGGTCGACCGGAGACGCCGGCCGCCTGCCCACCCACCGGCGAGTCACCTTGGCTGACACATCAGGCGCTAACACGCTTGCTAAGCAGCCACTCGCTGACGGGGTATCATCAGCGACGAGTGCTGTCAGGGCGCCCTGAAGGTCGTGGGTTCGCATCCCTCTGTGCGGCATCCCTTGTTCTTAGTGCGGTGCATGATGTGTAGGACGCCTAGCGAGACGTAGACCTTCACCACCGCTTGCCTACAAGCTGTGACTTAATGCAGTTACAATGTTGTTATTAGACGCCTTTATCCAAAGCAGCGTACAGTTGAAAACAGGGTGAGAGAATTTATGGAGGAATTGAGAGTTCGGGGCCCCATCATTCTGCCGACCCTGGGATTTGACCCAATGACCTTCCGATCCTAGGCACGGCACCCTAACACACTGAGCCACACACTGAGCCACACACTGCTCTGGCCTCATTCTTGTGACGGCTGTGCTCCAGCTGTCTTGGGAATGAGGTCCTGCGGACTATAGGTTCGATTCCCAACGCAGCTGCTGCTGGTTGGGGAGTGACTGAAGGCCTGGAGAGGGTGGTGCATTTTGGTTTGAATAATTTGTGCAGAATTACTAAGTTGTTACTCTCTTTTTCCCGTGCTTGAGCGACGGCCCTCTTAAAACAAGGATCCTTGTCGCCCTGCACCAGAGGGGCGTGAGCTCTCGCCTCCTGCCAACGTGTGCGGCCTATAAAACTGCTGGTTTCCTCTCAGGATGTTCTGTCTGCCCCAGAGCGCTTCCTCCATTGCAAACCATTTCCAGCAGATGAAATTAATGTGAGACACACGGCCCAGCAAAACTGCTTGCGGTGAAACAGTTTGTTTCTCTAAAGTAGAACCGTATGTGAGGCCCCGGATGGTTCTGCGATGGTGTCCTGCACTAGCAAGGGCCCCGCTGCCTGTGTATAGCCGACCCGCATGATCGCATGCTTAGTCTAACATTTTTATTCCCGAATGGTCACAGGTTCCAGGCTCCTGGTTCTTGGTGTGGAGTGGTTGCCTTCCTAGTTAATGTGATTCCAGCTCTTTCTGAGTTCTGGACTCCATCACCGTGTCTGAAAGCCTCCCCATGATTTTCAGAGGCTGCTGTGTGTGCGTTTGCGCGTGTGTGTGTGTTTGCTTGTGTTTGCGTGTGTGTGTGTGTGTGTGTGTGGTCGACGTATACCTTACCAAAATTTTTTATTTTTTTTTTTACTTTAATGGAGACAAGGTTTCCTGGTCTGCACGAGGGAAAATTAAATTTTCTAAAAATCTGAGTGCAATCAAAAATCTAAAAATGCCAAAAGTCTCGTATTTTGTTTGGTTACTTATGGTTACGGTTAGGGCTGGGTAGGGGGTTAAGGTCATCATTGTTGGGATTAGGGTTTTACTCATGGAAATGAATGGACAGTCCCCACAAAGATATAATTACAAACCTTTGTTTGTGTGTGTGCTCGTATGTGCGTGTGTCTGTCTGTCTGTCTGTGTGTGTACTTGTGTCTGTCTGTGTTCGTGTGTGTGTATGCCTATGTGTGTGTGTGTATGTGTGTGTCTGTCTGTCTGTCTGTCTGTGTGTGTGTGTGTGTGTACTTGTGTCTGTCTGTGTGTGTACTTGTGTCTGTCTGTGTTTGTGTGTGTGTATATGCCTATGTGTGTGTGGTGTGTGTGTGTGTGTGTGTGTGTATGTGTGTGTACTTGTGTCTGTCTGTGTTCGTGTGTGTGTATATGCCGATGTGTGTGTGTGTGTGTGTGTGTGTGTGTGTGTGTGTACTTGTGTCTGTCTGTGTTCGTGAGTGTGTGTGTGGTGTGTGTGTTCGTGTGTGTGTACTTGTGTCTGTCTGTGTTCGTGAGTGTGTGTGTTCGTGTGTGTGTATATGCCGATGTGTGTGTGTGTGTGTACTTGTGTCTGTCTGTGTTCGTGTGTGTGTGTGTGTGTGTGTGTGTGTGTGTGTGTGTGTGTGTGTGTGTGTGTGTGTGTGTGTGTGTGTGTGCGCGCGCTCCAAAAAGCAGCCTGCTTCCAGTTCCTAATCTCCACTTTTTTTCCCCTCTTAATTACTCTTCAGAGCTCGTGTTCCGAAGTGGCCAAGCTCAGCTCAGCCAATCGGGCACTGAGGGCGGAGCTTCAGGAGAAGGATGAGCGAACGAAGGAGCTCCAAGAGAAGTATGAGGCGCCTCCCCCTGTCGCACAAGCGCGCTCGCGGGTCACACACCGGTCAGTCACACAACCACGGCATGGAACACCCCCGCATGCATGCACACTCACGTCGCCATCCACGTCTCCCCCCCCCGCCCGCCTCACTCGTGTTTTTGGCCACGTAGCCGTGGAGATGGTGCAGTTTGTCGAGACCGTAGAGTTCAGGGGAAGATCAAGGAGGAAATTATTGATTGGTTTCTGGTCTTTGCTGCAGGAAGTTCGTCAGGAGGGAGGGCATGTGGCCGGACCCCAGCGAGCGTGCAGCTTAGCCCTGCCCCCCTGCAGCTCTGTGCGTCTCCGTCTAGAACTTGTTTTTTTAACGCTGTTTTATTCAGCACCGAGGCATAGCGGGCTGTGACTAACCGTCGGTCTCACCTCATCACGTCCCGCCATTCACCGCCAACCATAACACGGCCCACCCACCCCTTCCCCTGCGTCTCGCCCGCTGCTCTTTCTGTCTGCCGAAAGGGACCGGCAACGTGCCGTCATTCAGGGCGCGCGTCTGCTGACGGACTGCAGATGTGATCGCAGCGCCTGCCTCGACGTGGTCAAGGCATGCAGTTGAGGCACCATCGCAGCACGGTCCCGATGCAATCGAGGCATGGTCGAGGCGCGGTTTCAATGCGGTCGTAGCGCGGTCTTAATGCAGTCGAGGCAGGGTCGCAGTGCGATTCTCAATGCGGTTCAGGTATAATTGCAGTATGGTCGAGGCTCACTCAGGGCCATTTTTTATGTGTCGCCGTCAGTGCTGATTCTTAGCTGCTGAACGGTATATTTTTATACAAGTAAAAAAAAATGTCTGTACAAAAAAATATATAAATATATATATATATATATATATATATATATATAAAATAAAAAATACACAGAATGGAGAGCACGCTCCTTTAAAATGAATTTCAAAGCACACCAGGGTAGCTCCAGCGATATCCCAAGCCCAGACCGTGCCTTATTTATGAAGAAGGCCCTTTGATCCCCTGTCAGTTGTCTGTCAGTGGCATGCATGTTTAAATCTTCTTTGTTTCCGTGTGATGGCTAACAAGGTTAGCCGCGGAGCCCGCTTCCCGCTTTTCGTCGTGAGCGTGTGCGGGATGCCGATTCAGGGCCGGGCTCGAAAACAAACACACGCTTGATGCAGGTTCGTTTGGAACACAGATCTAAAACGAAACGAAAAAAAAAATGGCTGCATTGTTACTGCTCTTTTGTGGAATTTGTTGCCATCTGAATTTTTTTTTTTTTCTCTGAGGTTGTGTGCATTAGCGGTCCAGCACAGGGGTACCTGGACTCGACTGCAGATCTAGAACCTGCGGAGTTTCAGCTTCCTAATAATGATAATATCCGCCGGGCCCCTGTCAACCTAGGTCATGTGACACCCATAGGGTGGATTTCTGTCCATTTCAAATTCTTCTGTGCACGTCGGTACTGGGAGTCTTTCCAGAGTTTAAAATAAAAAAACAGCCATGAAATCAGTCAATTTTCCCCCTTTAAAAAAAACATGCAAACTGCCCTTGTCATTTAATATTCCCCAATATTTTTCATTGCAGGAGCGCGGGAATGCTAACGACGACCGCGGCGGTGTATGTAAAGTGCCCCTCGGCACATGCTAAACACGTGCCACTCTGTGCGGCGAGATCGAATTTCCTCCTTATGATAATTTCACTCCGGCACTCGGGAATTATCTCTTGAGCTTGAGAAAATCTTCCACTCCTCTGTCTTTTCCGCGGCTGGGGGGTTCGGAGACGGCACACTGAGCCTGTCGTCGAGGTTAAATTAAATCCCAGAACGGTCGCATTCGGCATGCGGTAATACAGCTGACACATGTTGGGTCTTACCTCCGACGGTCCCGTTCGAACAGGACTGTGTAGGGCTTTACGTTTCAGTCTCACCCCTGGTGCCTAATTGGTCGAGTCCATAGTTAATTATGTGTTATTCTTACGAGTGCTTTTTTTCCACAAGTAGGGGTTGGAGGTAAATCTTCCCCCCCCCCCCCCCGCCCCTTCCCAAGAAGTTGTGATTTCTTCCTTAGACCAGTGTTTCTCAACCTGGTCCTTGGGGGCCACTTGACAGTCCACATTTTTGCTCCCTCCCAGCTCTTGTGGCTCTGAGGGAGCAAAAATGTGGATTGTCTAGAGGTCCACCAAGACCGGGTTGGGAAACTCTGCTTTAAGAGTATGAGTACAGGGAGTTGATCAGGACGCTGCTATATTTTTAAGGGTTAACAATGGCCGTAATGTGACCAGTGACACCTCCCCCCCGTCAGGATTTTACACCTAGAGCGAGACGTCAGCATGAAGAAACAGCTGGTGGAGGACCTGAGGACCAGGATGAAGATCCTGCAGGATAGCGAGAGGAGTCGCAAGGAGATCGTGGAGGACCTGGAGAGGAGAGTATGTCAGGACTGTGCCCCCTTTGGGCTAATATTGGGGGGGGCAGACAGCTCTTGTCGGTTCACCAGGCTGAGATTTGGGGAGTGGGTCTGAACTCGAGAAGATGATTCTGAAAAACACGGGCAGGTCGCTCCTCTAGGTATATGGGCTATGCAGTAAACATGCTGCTTGTTCATCTTTAATGACATTTGCACTGGAATGCGTCACTGAGCGGGTTTATATTATGGTGACAGGATGGGGCGTGGGGTGGGGCGATTAGCAATTCGCACTGCTAATTAACTGCTGGACTCGGCGTGAGAACCTGACCCATCAGCCCGAGTGCCCGACGTGAAACCATCAGGGGGGGGGGGTCTCATTTAGTGTATAAAGTTCAGCCCACACCGATAATCCTGTTAAATGGGCTTATTTTGAAATTCTACGCAATCGTTTTTTTTTTGTGAGTCTATATTGACAGTACCTCTCCCACCCGTCCCTATCTCCTCCATCCTTTGCCCCACCTCTTCCCACGGTGTGTACGACAAGGTGAAGACGCAATCCGATGAGGCCACCAACAGGAAGGCGTTCGTTGACTCCCTGAAGCGGCGGCTCAGCGTGGCCACCAAAGAAAAGAGCGAGTATGAACTGTCCAATCAGAAGCTCCGCGCAGACCTGGACAGGAAGGTATGTGTGTGGGCGGCGCGCTCAAATGAGAGATGAGCCCGTCTATGTCTGGCATGATGACAGTGTGGCGCGGGGGTTTAGGAGCGACGGGCGGAGGCCCTGCAGGCGCAGCTGGCGGAGCGCGAGCGGGCCCTGGCCGAGCTGGAGGAGGCGGCAGGGAGCCACATGCGTGGGCTGGCCAAGCAGAGCACCGAGGCCCTGGAGGGGCTGCAGAGGGAGCTGGGCCTGGCCCATGCGCAGCTGGAGCAGCTCTGCATCTTCGTCAAGGTGGGCCCATTAGCCGCACGTAGCATAGCATGGCGTAGTGACGCATAGCGTGGTGTAGTGTAGGGTAACATAGCATTTCCCCAATAACCACCAAGGTCCACCATGAACACGCACTATGGTGTTTCAAAGTGCAGATACTTCAGAGCCTGCTGATTGGAGCGCATTAAACCCCTCGTGTATGGATGGGGCAGGGTGGCGGTGGTGGAAGGGCGGTTAACTAAGCAAATGTTATGGGGCGTATCCCAGAACGTTCACCGGCAAAGTGTAATGAGGGCCGCCGGTGGGTTGGCTCACTTCCTGCTTGGTTTTGGTGATGATCCTAGTCTGAGGGCAAAGGTCACAGTAAGAAACATTTACTTCTTTTCATTTTCTATTTTTCATCTCCAGGTTGTCCCCATACTCACCCTCCAAAGTTCAGGCACAGAAATCCCATTGCAGAAAACCCCAGCCTTAATAAACCCACCCCCCACACCACCCCCCATACCACCCTAATTCTGAAAAGGCCGGGCTGACTCTTTCTGATCCGACCGTACCAAGTAAATTACAGGGACGGCTGCACCGATTAGCGTCGTTGCCGAGGGATACCGGGACCCCGATGTCTCCCGATGGTCCGGCCCAAGGTCGTCTTTCCTTCAGAGTTATACCGAATGATACGGAGGATTATTGCGTCGATCAATAACGGCAAAATGAAGCAGGGGGGAGTTTGCTTTATTGACTTTCTCACGTGCAGTGGCAGCGTTAACATTTAATTGTCCTTTTGTATGTAGAGCGGACGCTTATTGTACTGCGGCCGGTCCGAGTGCGAGCGCTGGGCCCCACGCCTTCCCGCTCGCATGGGCACCATTTTAAAGGCTCCTCTTGGCTTAATTATTTATAATGTTGTGGAGAGACGGTGCAGACGTGAGCCGTACAAACACAAATAACATTTTTTTTCCCCCTTCCCAAAAGGCGTCTCTTACGTGTAATTCTGCATCGGTTCAGCGGAGGTTTAAAACTTTGGACGCTTAATTTGCAGAGCAAAACTTCAGGTTTCATCCGGGAGGAGAGGCGGGTGGGCGGGGGGGGGGGGGTTAGTGAAACTAATAGTGCCCCCCCAGGTGAAAAGGAACATTTCGAAACACTACTGAGTCTATATAAAGCTGCCCTACAGCATAATGACCGTAACTTTCATCAGTATATGGGTGCTGTGTGTTGCTTTGTATGTGTATTCTTATATACTGTCTATATGCAATCTATATACATATTTAGATAATCTTCTGCATGATGACCGTGACGCCACTTGTTATATTGAGCTTATGCGTTTGCTTGTACACTGTACACATAATGCATGTTCTGAGTCTTTTTGAATATTTGATGTATTAATTTTGTGTTTTGATATTGTTTTGCCGTTTACCAGACGCTGGCAAGTGAAATCCAGAAGGATGTCCAGGACGTGAAGTCTCAGCTGCGCGATGCGAGGAGGAGGAGGAGGAGGAGGAGGAAGGGTCTGAGCGGGAGCAGACCGGCGCTGATCCGAGCGCGCTCCATCGCCGCCAACATCCTCAACGTGTCCGGCGCAGACCTGGAGGACATCTTGGACACGGACGAGGTGGGTGTGTGGGCGGCACGACCGCCGCCTGTCTATCGGAGACACGGGTGACTGTGTAACGTGATCTTGTAGCCGAGAAGTGCAGGTTCTGATATGATACGGCCATGTTGGTGAAGGAGACTCTTTTACACAAAGCTGAAGTGACCCTTAGTGATGTCAGTGATCTTCCTGTCATAAGGGACTCGGATGACCTGCATCCCCTGGTACACAGCAGAAACTGGGGAACAGTGTAGCTCTCTGTTCAAAGCATGTTGGGAAGCGTGGTCCTCCAGTGCTTGTTCCATTCTTAGCTGGAGAACAGGAGTGAAACAGCAAGGCAGGCTGGGCCTGGCAGTCCGGTAGCCGCTCTTCGGCGGGTCCAAGCTCTTTGTCGCATTGGTCATCTTGCGGTCGGTGTTTCGCAGGAGGACAGTGACGAAGTCAGAAGGGACATGAAGAGAGAGCAGGACTGGCTAGAACACGTCACTAAGATCCTTCAGCATCAGGTCAGGCCCCCGCCGTCTTTCCAGTGCGGGGGGGTGGGGGGGTTCATGGCCGGCCTCCTGGCCCTTCCATCGCCTCGCAAGTTCGCGAAATGGATCTCAGCGCAACAGCTGCTGCGTTTTATTAGACGCATGAGGAAATGAAGATGGAGTGAGCTAATGTTCGGTCAGGGTGAGCCGAGGCTGTTGTGACTGGATACCTCTGTGTGTGTAAGCACACATGAGGATATGCTGCCGTGTTGGAGACCAGCCACAGACGGAAGCTCGTCTGGGGTTTGGGGGGGTTTGGGGGGGTTGGGGGGGGGGCTCAGGTTTCTGTTAACAGTGACCTTTCCCACAATGCAGTGCTGTGCAACCATGCACCAAATGGCAAGAGGTCACACATTTCCAGTGGGGGGGTCATGGATAGCTATACCTCTGTGCTTTTCCAGGCAGGTGGGAGGTGGTGAACCTCTGGCTGATTACCAGGTTGTGGGGGGCAGTTTAGGACACCCCCCTCCCCCACACGTCTCGGTAGCTGAAGGGGGTGGGTGTCCACCTGTGTATGGAGGCGTCTTTGACAGGCAACGAGCTCCACCTGGCCACAAGGCGGTCTGAAATCTGCAGTAAGAGCAGGGAATACAGCCTCCACGGTGCTGGGGATTTTGGAGGAGGGGGGTTAGTCCCAGCCCGGGATGTGCCAGAGGCGACGCGCGCCCCCCGGTGACCTTTCCCCTTGCTGCCCCCCGCCTCCAGTCAATCTCTGTTTTCCTGTCGGGCGGACAGGTCCCGTGCGGCGGCCCGCAGAGGCTCTCGGCAGCTTGTTAGCTGCAGCCAGCCATCGATCGGCCGGCCTGTCGATGCCGGGGAATGAGGGAGCGTCCTCCGAGGGCCCCGCCGACGGATTCCTATCGACGTCCGGCCGGCGGGAGGCCAGGAGGGCTGCTCGCCACATGACAGGCCGGGGGCCGGCGCCCATCTCCCCCCCCCCCCCTTAATAAACATGCCGTCTGCAGGGACAAGGACCACTTCTGTGTGTGATTAAGGCTGGTTTATTGGCAGGTGTGGGCTTGTTTCTGGGGGGTTTTTTCTGCATGGAGTCGGGGATGGAGGGTTGGGGGGGGGGGAGGGGGGGGGTAGCCAGGATTCACTGTCACATTCGGTTCCCCCCCTTTGCGTCGACGGCTTGCAGACGAAGAAGATTAACGGCTCGGGATCGTCCCGGTGATTTATTGCTCTCATTTAGTGATATCAAACGTCCGTGGGGTGGGGGGGGGGGGATCTCTCACCTCGTAGATGGGTATCAGCCCACTGTCCGCTGGTCGGATGCCTCCCCTGGTGGTCTGGACCACTGCTTTACCCGTCATGTGGTGACGATGTATTTCCAGTTCAGGAATGTGGCCCTTTCTGTCACGTGATGTTGGCTTCTAAACACCAGCCTGGCTCAGGATCGGCACTCTCACCACCTTCCAGTTCACCTTCCTTCCCAGCTCCCTTCTGCTCTCCTGTTCCTGTCCACCCTTAATGGTCTCTGCCAGAGTGGAGGGGAGGGAGTAGCACTGTCAATACCGAGCCAATCAGTCGAGCCACGGGCCGGGCGGCTCGTTTACAGACTCCTGCCTGCTCAGCGTGTCTGAGCGGGATGGGGCTGCCGTTTGGGTCCTGTTCGGGGTCCGCCGATACCCCGCCTGTTCCTGATCATTCTTCTCTTGCTCATCCTCCCAGGCTCCTTAAGTAACATCCAGCATCCCCTCGTCCCACATCAGTGCTAAAACCTGCATGATAAACTGCCTTAATTGAAGCAGTACTCTGTTTGCCCACCCCCAAGATGGACCTTGAACCTTTTAAGTGAATTTAGCAGGTGGTCCTTATTGTAAGCACGCTGTGGCATTTTTGGCCAGGCACCCACCTGGACAGCCATACTGTGTCATCATTGGTCCTGAGCCCTCTGACGGGTCCTTCCAGCCTCGGTGTCACGCCCTGACCCGCCGCAGTGTGCCGGGCCTGTGACTCGTGGTGCTAATTCCCCAGCAGTGCTACTTTAATTGCCTGGGATTATTTGCAGGATCCTGATTATCAGCCAGGGGTGTGTTTAGTCGTCGTTATGAAATCCGCGTGGGCGTCGTCTCCCTCCCCATTGTTCTCTGGCTTTTCGGGGGACTCGCTCTGCTCACGGCAGCATCTGCACAGTGATCGACTCTGCTTCCCGTGCCACTGAAGCTGCTCGATCAAGAATGTGCATCCGTAGATCTTCGAGGGAGACCTCTCCTCTGATCGTACCCCCTTGCTTGCTTTCTCTTGTACCGTGGGCCCGGATTCGGAGAGGCGGATCCGCAGAGGCTACGGAAGATGCCATTAAACATCCGTACAAGTTAAGTCTAGAGGGCTGAGGCCCTTCTCGTTTAGATTCTGGTCCATTTCACCCAGGAAGGATCGATGAGTGAAGGATCTTCCGATTGATCTCACCTGCCTCGAAATTGTTTCTCACGTCTTGTATGTTTATCCATGATTTTTAAATCAATAAGTACAGAGATCGCAGCCCTACAGCATTCCTTATCTGAGATATAGCATATGGAGGTCAGACCTAACAGTGTAGCTTAAAAATAATAATATCAACCAAAACCTTTAATCGCCACGTCTAAAGTCCCAGGTGTCTAATTCTACCCCTATAACTCTCCTGTGGTCCGGAGCTGGAAGTTAAAGGCATCTCCACGCCTGTTTTGCAATTGCGATGAGGCAGAGTAGATTATCCTTCTGCTGGCTCCTCTCTGATTTTGGCCAGCTGGCCCCCAGGGGGGGTTGGGGTAGAGCTGCCACTTTTGGAAACCGACACTCGGTTCACCTGTCAGAACCATTACCCCTCCAGCGGAAAGGTTAAAACATGCATGTTTCAGTCCACATGCAATAACGGCCTTGTCGTCTAAATGAAAGTGCATGTTTAATAGCCATCGTCGAATGATCCGCGGGAGCCTGTGCGTCCAGTGTCCTGCAGAACGTTGCGGAAGTTCTCTCCAGATCCCTCCACCGCTTTAAACAGCGTAACTGGAAGCATAGCCTGGTGAGGCCAATCTGCTCAGTAGATGCGAGTTTGCCCGAGCAGGGAGACGGCAGACTGTGTAATAAAGCAGACTCTGTGAAGATGCTTCTCTTTGTTTATTTCCGGCTACCACCTGGAGGAGTGCCTCAGGCACCATGACAGTGGCGTTGTTAAAGATGTCCCGGGGACACCTTTACTCTGAGCACGTCCCCCCTCCCCGAGGCAAGACCCAATCGTTAGACACACTAACAAGAGTGCATAGAGAGGTGCCCTAAACTCCACCTAGAGGACAGATATCAGCAGTGTCTGTTACGCCAAGCCGCCGCGGGAATCTTATTAGAAGGCTTACCCCCCCCCACAACACCCAGACACTCTGTGACGCCCACCAAAGGCTCATCCTCAGTTTCATTTACATTCAGCTCCTGTAATTTCTCACTATTGAGCATATTGGGAAAATGCCCTAATAGCTCTGAAAACACGATGAATGGCATTGGAGGAGAGCCACATACTGGCAGTTGAAGGAAAGAGTGCATGGGTGGAGCTGTGGGCGTGTTCTCTGTGGCTCCTCCTCCTTTCCCAAGCCCCGCCCCAGTGTGCCTATCAGTGAAGATGCAGATGGCTAGATATTGAGCTGTTTACTGGACAGGCGTATCTCTGGTATTGGCTGTCTCCTCCATTTCAAGATCCTAGTATGTTGCGTCCAGGGCAGGGCTCTGGGTAAAGATCCTTTGCCCCACGGAGCAGTGGACGGCGTCAGGCAGGATCTCCCGCTCGCTGCCATCTCCAACATCCTCAGCCAACTTAAAGTAGCCTCTAGCACAAGGGCGCGATCCAGTGGCAGCGGGAATATTTATACGTCACGTATCTCATTGATCCCTGCTGCCGATTAGCATAACGTCCTCGTCGCAGAAAGACAGAATTCGCTGGAGCGTATAAGTGAATGCCCTCCGCCCCCCTCCCCCCCCGGAACCGTCAGTGCCCAACATCGAGGCATCTTCCCAGATGCCTGAGTTTGCACTTTCCGGATCCGGAGGCCAGACCAGGCTGGGCTGGGAACGCACACTCGCCAGGGTGCCGCGAGGAGGTGGGGGCTCTACTCCCCCCCCCCCCACCCAACCCCAATGCGGCCAGGCATCGGAGCACAAGCCTCGCTTGGCTTCAGCGTTCGTGTCTCGCCCCCTGAAATGGGCAGCCACTCCAGTTTGCGAGGCTTCGGCCTCGGAGGGGAGGGGGGCATGACCCCCCCGGGACTCGCCACAGCATGGGTGCCGGCTTATATGCGTGTGACTGTTTGATCTCTGCACTGTTCCTCCAGATCCCTTCCGCGGCCCTCCTAATGGACGCCGTGCTCGCCAAGATGAAGGAGCAGAAAGTGCTGACAGAAGAGCTGGGTTCTCTGAAGGAAGGCGTCAGCGGATCTGCCTGACAGTGGGCGGGCGCGGGCCCCCGTCCACCCCCTCCTCGCCGCACACCGATTTCTGTGAGGGCGCCCTGCACGTCGCCGCAGCAGAGGGAGGCCGTAAATGAGCTCTGCCCCGCGCGCCCGCCTGGCCCCCGCTGTGCCGCGCGTTAGCCATGCGCTAAATTGGCGATTCGGCACCGGCAGTCCCGGCCTCGCACTGTGGACTGAGCGCTCAGCTGAATTCGAAGGGTTTCGCTTTTTAACTCTTTATTTGTTAATAAAACATCTGAAAAGGGAGAAATGTTAAAATGCGTAGTATGTTTTGTGCTATTTAATACATTTTAGTTAAAATGCAGCATGTCACACCTTAATTTTCTTATTTATTTAAATAAGATCTTATTTTTATGCATGTCATTGCTTTGTTTTTTTTTCTGATTTTAAAACCTCAGTGGTCATTTTTACACATTTCTTATCAGTAATCGGACCTCAGATTCATCTAATAACTTGAAAAATGTCATTTTTGATACATTATATTCAAATAAACAAACTGCTTGCCCCGGAATATGCATGTCATTATGCGTCTGGTGCTGAATTACTCTCCTCTGCGCAGTTACAGCTGCGAAAATCGGGCTGATGCTCATTTAATGTTCATTGTGGTCTAATGTGATTTTGTACCAGCAAGCGGGTCTTTGTCATTTGTCAGTGGGATTGGTCTTCAGACCTATGAGGAAATAAATGATTTAATTTTGTACGAAATCACAGGGAGACATAGTGATTTGCGACAGTCATTCTGCTGAGTATTAATCACTCCCCTAAGCACGCTGGTTGCCAGGTCATGCCATGAATGTGACCCTTCAGCTAGAGATGAGGCTAATCAGCTCTGCGGAAGAGGGCAAAAGCAGCCCCCTCAAGCCTACACTCTCCCCCATGCATGCCCCCCAGTTCTGCAGTGACACCCCAAATCCAGTGGATTACATCCAGTGCTTCCCATAATTGATTTGCCGTCTGACTCGGTGACGACATCAGACTTCTGATTAACTGGGACGATGCCGGTATTTGGGTGTGATGAAGATGAGAGGTGGAGGTCATCCAGGGTGGGGGATTGGCCGATGGACAAGGCGCCAGAGCGAAGATGTAATGGAGCTCACAGAGATGATTTCTTAAAAGTAAAATATTGTCTTTATAAATGTCCAATCAATCCGATGCACTCCGGTGCCCGATACTGTCTTTTAACTGTGGTACTCTAGGTGTAATTTCACTAAGTTTAATATGTCAGTGAATTTCACTGCTGACAGCTTGTTCCATGTTAAAAACGGTTTAAAAATCTTAAATGCTATCGATTGGCTCTACCCCCACATCCCTGCAGTATGATGAATGATCAGCACGTACCTTAAATAGTTTTATTTGTGAGCTTAAAGCTTTTTATCTGGGACCATGTTGTCCTTCGACATCAATGTGCTTTGAGACTATCTACACGTTCTTTTGTTTTTTTTTTCTTCTCTTATTTGATTTCACTGTTTCTCTGTTTTTTCATGTACAATTAACAAGCCGGTGTAAAATTATTCGTTCAGGAATTAACAAGAATAACTCAACTTTTTATCTCATCAGATTTATGCTAATGGTGTCTCCCCCCTTTATCTTTTTATAATAAAGGATTAACTCAAGACTGTCTTTCCTGGAACTCTGGGACCAATTTAGCCAGGATCCCGGAGAAGCATGCCCTGGTGGTTAATTATCATTAATTAACATAGTTTGCATCTTTTCTTTCTTGAATACCCTTGGGTGGGCTATTGTCAATATTTGTCCCACATAAAATTGGGCTTTGGACTTACTGTCCTCAAGCGTGGCTCTGCTAATGACAAACATTAATAAATTGGGGCATGGCTTTGAAGGGGCAGTAGATTGCGGGGGGGGGGGGGTGCTGGTCATTGTGTGGGGGAACTGGGGGCCAGTCCCTCCTTTTTTTTTTAACAAAAAAAAAAAGGTGACGTTTCTCACCCTCTCGACCCGCGCCAACACTATTTATGTGACATATTCAAATGCATCCCCCCTCCCCCCCCCCCCCGGGTTTAATTAACCTGGTCCTTCCCCTCTTCACAGTGCAGATGTTAGGGGCACTGAACGAACACTTCAGATCTGTTGTGATAGCAAATATAATTCCACATGCTCTATAGGAATGGAGAATGAGGACCCCCCCCCCCCTTTCCACCACAACTATCTCATTAAAAAGGTCTCCTTTGGGAATTACTTTGATCCAGAGATCCCAACGCGAAGTTTCTGCCTGGTCTTTATTCTTTAAGACGCCATGATTACTGTGTCATTGTTGTTTTTTCATCCATCTCGCGGATTCGAGCACTGCTGCGGGGGTTCTTGAGATGTGAGGTCAGGAGTCGAGGCCCTTGGCGATCAATCGGAGCTACATGTGGCTCTGGGGAATCGGGAAGGATTCAAAAGGAAGCTGGGAGTCGGATGTGGCTGTACGCGCCTGGATATTTTTGCTTGTTTGACAGCGTGACCGGGAAGAAGCTCTGGGACCGTGAGATCACCAGCGTTCCTTCATGGATGCCTCTAGCGGAATTCAGCCCTCGTCCGTTTCACAGTTTTTGGAAAAGTCATCTCGTTTCCATCGGAAAGTGCCGGAAACCCACAAAGCCTGGCAGAGGCCCAGGCCTGTGTTGCGCTGCCGTTCTGCGGTTTTCCCTCCCCGGTGGTCAGAACGTGGAAGGTCGAGCTGAGATGACCCGCGATTCTCAGTCCGATACTCATTACCGCCAGAGTGCTAACGGCCTCCGGTTCAGAGCCCCGCCAAGCTCTCCCCAAGTCCTCCGGATGCCATAATGAGCAGCAAGCATTGCGTGCTGTTTCTCGCGTAGCTGCCGTTCTTGCCTAACCCTCATTTAGCTTGGGCCCGGCGGCCTGACGACGGCGCCTGATGAAACCTGTTTACGCGTGTTCCATTGTGCTGCAAACTCTGGGTAATTCATGGTCGAGATCAGGAGGGGATTGGGGTGCCGTGCCCACACCCCGCTGCAGGGCCCGGCGTCGGGTGGCGTGCTGCAGCGCTGACCCCTGGCGCTCATTACCCCGTCCAGGCTCGAGCGTTCAGAGAGCTGGTCTGCAGCTCCCCAAGGGCAACCATCCTAAGGTGATCCTGCTGAAATATTCATCCGAACAAAGGCCCCAGGGCCGACAGTGTTTTCTCACCGCTGACAGGAGTCAGCCGGGTGGTGCTGGGACTGTGAGGGTGGAACCTAGATGGATGGATGGATGGATGGGGCTTTTGTGTGCTTGAAAATGGCATTTCATCTTCTCTCTCTCTCTCCACACTTGCCATCATGCCCTCCAGGTAAGATGGAGTAGTTCTGGAGGAGATTATGAGGAATGCATGAGTGCGATGAATACGCAAAATTTTGATTTATGCTGCAGGTTGACATTTCAGTTAATCGAGCAGATAAATCCCCAGGCTGTTTTGCACCTGTTGTCTCAATATTAAATAGGTTAGTCACCGTCTTGTTTTTACTTTTACATTCACGGGATCTTCTGCCACAAGATGGCGCTCTGCATTATAATTTGATTTGATTCTTTCCTACGGTAATAGATTGTGGCTTTCAAACTTTACGCAGCCAAAACAAAACTGTTACAATGCCGAAATGAGGATCCAGAATGGATATAATTTTAAATCCTCGGTTTAGTATTAAACCAGATGTTAACAAATTGGCATTTATCCTCTAACATAACGACTCACAGAACATCGAATACATCAAAAGGAATAAGGGGTTCAGATTCCAGTGCGTTTCCTGTTCTTACCGCAAGATGGGGCGATATACAAAGCTTTCATTTGTTCAAGAATTCAATTTACAAGACTGATGTAGCCCTATTTATTAAAACGCAAATTCTGTGTTTAAATGGCTTGTATTCCCTACGTTTCATGCCTGCTATCTGGTTTCAACATAAAAAAACGCAATGTTTTTATTGGTAATAAAATACAAATGCTATATGCCTCCAGTAGAGTTAAGGTCTTTCTCATTTCTCAGACGGTTCATTTCTCATTGCTATAATTTTGACTCCATTATTTTAAACGAAATACCTCCGTTTTTTGTGCATTTTAATTTGTTTACATCAGTTCCATGTAGATCGTCTTTTCTACAGTAGGGGGCAGCATTTGTTCAGAAATTGCAGATTCCTTGAAAGATACGTGTAGCGTTTTTGAAGCAATTATAGTCATTTAAACTTTAGACCTATTGAAAAGTAACCGCTTTATTGATAGAAAGCAGTAGGTTTAATATTATCCTTTCACAAGTAAAACAATGCCTAGTAATTGTTTCAGGTTGAACAAAATTCGGAAAGCAAATTACTGTAGATTTTTATAATTTTTATTTTTAAAAACCGCACGCCACACTCATCTGGTATATTTCCAGATTTTTCTGCCGATTTCGAGAAAAGTGACAACGGATGAGTGCAAAATTGAATACAAAGACTAGCATTTGCGTATTGCACGAATTATATAAGATTTTACCATGAGTAGTGTCCTCGGCAAGGAATTTAGTGAAAAGAATCTAAACGAAGTTTTGGGAAAGTAGAAAAATTCATGTGCGGGGAGAAAGGCTAGCCAGCTAACTATAAAAACAGCAACAGAGAATGATAAGCAGTGCTTCCAGTGTGAGCTGGAAGTAGAACATGGACAGCGACCTCCATGGTCGCTGTCCACGGTACTGAAATTCAGTATATTAGGCTACGCAAACCCAGTTTTACGGGGGATATTCAGGGTAGAGATTTTAGTAATAGTGCTATTGTGGCCGTACGTAATAAATTAACATACTATCCAATCATTTACCGTACGTTGTCAAATTAAGAGTATTGTTTTACTTCCGATTGATTAATTATAGCTGCATTTCTCGATTGAAGATTTTATTATTAATACGCTTACGTCTAAATGACGTTGATGCGGCTGATTTATACAAATGCCGGGGTCCAGGTTACCGTGAGCCGCCGTATCACGCATACGTTTGAGTCTCGTACACGATGTCCTTATTTCCCTAGATTCAACGCAGAAATCGTGAAATGCTAAATAAAGACGTTCTACTAATATCCCCCGCATTTAAAGCATACCGGCGCGAATTACGCACGCACCGACCCCGCCGGTCGCTGCTTCTCCTTTAAGAGGTTGGACCCGGGGAGGGGGGGGTGGTTAGGTCTACGTCATCGGCGTGCAAAGGCTGCCGGTGACATTCAGTAACCCGGTCACAGAAGCAGGCAGCGCCGTGCATGGAGATCCCCGCAAGCTGAAACGCATCGCCAAGGCTTCACTGCATCCGCGGGGACGACACGAAACACGGCGCACATCCCTGTCTCAGCACCATGTCTGTAGCCGGGCTGAAGAAGCAGTTCCACAAAGCCACTCAGGTATGTGCGCGCTATGGGGGCTTATATATGCGCGTGAAACGTGCGCGGAATAGAGGCAATTAGTTTCGGATGACATCGCTCGCGGGCATTTTATTAACTCATGAGAAAATTCGGGCAGCGGCCATTTAAATCGAATATTTTAAGGACTACCTTATTAATCGATTATTTGTAATATATATAGATATATATATAACATATATGTCGCCGGCCCGTGTCTCAGCGAATGATGTAATACATATTTTAACGTTTTATCTCCCTGGCGTGTTAGATCTCTGTATTATTATGATTATTATTATAATATTGAATTAAACTGCGGAATTATAAATAAGGATGCGTCACGATCGACATAATTGGTGGAATGAAAATGTCTCAAGAAACGAAGCTTTCTACCCTTCAGATGACATTCAGTAACTGAAAAAGTAATGAAATACTATAACATCGGTAGACATAGAAAACGTGTAAAATTATACAGGCACTTCTTGTGGACTGACTCCATTCGGTATAAAGAGCTGTTTTTAACGTAAGCAGAAGGGCAAGTTATGTGCTATTTGCGTCTGTCGCAACGGAAAGTCCCACTTCTGCGGTTTGCGGTTGTTGCTTATTATTCTGTTATGCGTATTTTTTTTAGATATTAAGCTAACTGCTTCCAAAGTGGGCAGATCCGTTTTGTTGTTATACAGCTATGCTGCTGTTTATGTGTTTTTGTAGTTGTTTTTTTTCCTCCTTGGAGGAGCAGGCTTATTTGGGACACTATGTCCATATTATCAAACAGCCTGCCATAATGTGAGGTCATGAAGTAGGCTGAAAAATCGATATATAAAATATCCAATATGTTTTGTCATTTTTAATTTGTTAACTGGAAATCGGGACAAATTACAGCAGACATCAATAGGAAGCTATTGTATAGTAGTCTATTTATTTATTGCATGATGGTAAATAATTAAATAGACACAAATCAGACGTCACACTGCCAAACGTGACGTAGAGCCTGGACGAATTACAAGTCCCAAGCATACATGTGAACAAGGACACGGCGACTTGAAATTCGAACCGCTCAGTATTCATTTAAGGCAAGACAGCCTGTTTTTCGCCCTGCGTCCATCCTGTCCGGCGGAATGCGCCGTCATTTCGCTGCTGAATCCCGGGGAGCGGCGATTCTGCTTCGTTTGTTACAGGCGAAGTCAGAGAGATGCATGTCCAGAGGGGTGCACGTGCTGTCACCACGGCGGCAGCGGGTTGCACCGTCGCATTTGATACGGAGGGTGATATTTAAAACGGGCCGCCGCCGTTGCGCGCATCGGTGGCGCCTCCGGAGTGCATCGACGCTGGGTGGTGGACATGTTGTTAACGGCCGGCAACAGACCCCCCCCCCCCACACACACACGCACACACATTTCTCTCGGCAGTCACCCCAGACTGTCATTTAATCGATAACAGTATACACTGTCCCTTCTTGAAGACCTGGGTGGAGTTGCGGTCCTTGTCTGTCTGTAGGCCCCCGACTCCTTGGTGACAGAAGGGGTCACGCTGTCCCTGACGCTGTTAATCCCACACAAATCTCAGCTGTCCAGCAGGACACTGTAATCTGCTAACACTCTAGGGCTGCAATGAACAGTGGAGACAATGGGAGGGTATGTGAGTGTGGGGGGGGGGGGGGGAGGAGGTAAACCTTAAATTTAAGGACGAGTACTTTTATTTTCTCATGGGTGTTGATTCTGAAGGACTCGTGTGATCTTTCTGTACAGAATCCCCCATCTTGTTTTTCCTCTAAAGCTGTATTTAGACGTTTCGGGTGCAGATGTCTCTTGCTGTGAGGTTCTTTATCCTGATAGTGGCCTGCCCTCAGAATGGGCATCAGGATGAGACGCTGAATAGAATGCCTTCCGGAATACGCCGCTGATTTTACAGTGGAAACAATAAGACACTCCAGAACTCACTGGTTAGTCATCTGGGCTGACAGCAGCGAGTTTTCCCACTTTGAGCCTGTCTGTAGGTCTCACTGGAACGTTTATGGATCGTGTGTGGGGAGCATGTTGTGTTGCTGGGAAAGAGATATCCTCCGTGTTCTGCCAAGCTGGGCCGTAAAATCCGGTCAACCGCATCACGGCAGTATGGTGGACTCTCCCCTGTCCAGACCTGTCGTGATAAAGGAGCAATTTCAGACGGGCAGAAGCCTAATAAATCGCTGTTATTGCGAAACGCACGTCGCGGGAAGGGGCACCCTGCGATCCGAAGGTCGGCCGGGAATCGAAGCGTGACGCAAACTGGGAAGCGACTGTATTGCCTCCCAGTGCAGCCAGAGTATCCGATGGTGACCTTTGCTCCGTGTTTGCGTGACATAGGTCTCGGTATCTAAGGTGTCCGAGGCTGAGAATTCCTCTGTCTGTTTACTTGTGAGCTGTGTAGATGTTGCACTGACGCCATGGAAACGTTGGAAACCCTTCGCACGCTGAGTGTCCCTGGATAAAGTCTCTCAGCATATGAAGCTCAGAGCCTAACATGGTGCTTACGTTTTTAACATAACAACCACTCACCTTTACCGCGCTCTGCCCCGGGTGCGAGACTCCCTGTCACCTATCTCCAGCCAGACTCTCCTGTGACCTCTCTGCTTATACCTACGCACATCACCACCACTGGAGCAGTTTATATACCACAGTGATAATGGTACAGTCCAAGTCGCCTCCTGCTTGGTAGGTTGGTATGCTCCAAAGCAGCGCCATCATCCTTTTTCATTTTCATTTTTTATTTATGGTTTAAAAACAAAGCAGATAATGGAATTAGGAAAGAGAGTTTTCATCAGATTTTGCAGGGCTGCAAGGATTGTGAGACAGGAACTGCTACACAATGTATCAGTTTAATCGAAGCGAAGTGTCCCCACATTGTATTGTCAAAAGGCTATGGGTGCAAATTTGATAACATGGCGATATGCTAAATGATTGAAAGGTGACTGACTGATTATAAATGAATGTAGAATGAATTAATGATTACATGATTAAAGGGAATTAGCGAGAATGTGAAAACACAGATGTGTCTCTCGCTGATCTGAAATAGCTTTCTTTACAAAGGGTTTTATCTTTCAAACTGTGCGCTGTACACAAATATATTCTCCTATCACATGGCTGTCAGGAATGAGACGTATAATGTCCTTTATCTCTGCTAGGCCAAAGATTACGGCTGAGTGATGCGGTTTTCATCTCTGAGTATTTCTTCCCGACTGTACGTCCTAAGATAAAGTGTCTTGGGTGCAGTGCGATACAAGAGGCGACAAACTGGAGTTTTGTCGCTTTGAGAATGTGATGCAGACCCCGAAACCCATCCCCGGAAATCCCACATGGGTTCTCCCAAGGTGAGCTCGTGACGATTGGAGCTTTCGCTCCCCTCTTCACCTAGCAGGAGCTCATATCAGATTCTAGCTCATGCCTTGCTTTGGCAGCCGATATAACAGAATCCGCAGCCTCTGAATGGAGCTGAGAGGTGCTCTCTCGCCTCGCAGATTTCGGCGTGTAATCCTGCCTGGGGGGGGGTTCGGTCTCAGGACTAAGACAAAGAGCTTCTCAGCCAGTAGCCGCAAGAGAGACACTTATAGATCTGAAAACTGCACAGCACTTTGCCCAGTTGGCTGAACTGGTGGAAGATTTCTTTTTTTTTTTTTGTGAGTTTTGAGGTCCAAGGGTTTGTCAGAGCAGAGCTTACAAACTTGGATATACTTCTTCATTCCTACCCCCAGAACGCTGTCTCCCACACTGCTGTGCTTGTAACTCCTGATGTGTCAGTGTTTGAATTCAAAATGGAGCGACACCTATTATCATGACCCTGGAGACTCTTGCATAAACCATCGGCAGACGCGCAGTCTGCCTCAGCGAGCACGGCTCCAGCTGGCCGCTCTCCGAATTCAGCACATCGCCGCAGGTTCAAATAAAATCTGCTGCATTTGCATATTTCATTTACGGTGTCGTTTTCTGCCGGACTGACGAGGAAAGGCAGGAGTGCTGCTTTTGACTCTGCTCTCGGGGAAATTTACAGCAGGACTGTCACGTGTCCGATTCACACATCGCACTCAGCCGCCGATGCTCGACATCAGTTTGCCGCTCGTCACGTGATCATGGCCCTAAATGCTCTCAGTGGAAGTTTACAGGCCCCGTCACTTCCTGATTGGTTGGCAGGCTGCTAACTTCTTCCTGATTGGTTGACAGGCTGCTAACTGCTTCCTGATTAGTTGACTTCTTGTATATGGCTTCTCTGACTATATCAGAATCTACAGCAAATGAAAGTACTGGATGGACGTCCTTTAATGGTTTGGGGAACCTGAACTCTACTTTTTCTGGTTTCGCCATCATCTCTCCCACTGTCTCCTTCAGCCAGCATAAGGACTGATGAATATGGACACATAATATAGATGCACCTCTCACGGAGCCCCGAACACACATTGTGGTCTGGACTGAACGGGGGTGGGGGTGGGGGTGGGGGTGGCCCTGTGCCCGATCCCCACAGTCTTCTGCACCAGTTCTCCCAGGGAGCCATGGTTGATTTTTTTCCCCCCAAGGCAAAGCTCCAGGATACCGCTTTGCTTCCCACGTGCGGGCGATCTGCTTCAACGCCCATCGCGAGCCAAAAAGCACCTCCTCGGGGACTTTTTAGTTGCCTGGAAGAGGATTTCCACAAACCCATAATTCTTAATTAGAATTAGCACTCAATCTTTAAATACTTCCTGCTAAGTGAATATCAGCTCTTTCAATAGGCATGTAACATTACTGTATTAAATAGTGACATAAATAGATGTATAGATACCATATACTAGATCTTTCGGACTTAAGAGCACAAATCTAGGTTACTATTCATCTTAGAGGCTCAAAGATTTCTACTTGCCTGTCACTAAATAGGAAATACATAAAATAAACGTAAGGCGAGTATCACCTTTTTAGCAAATATCTTGCATAATGGCTTCCTGCACTTGGTTGAAGCAGTCAGGCTTTTAGATTCGCAGCTCGCGGCAGCATTTCGGCGTGATTCGATTGTGCTGCACTGCTCCGGCGCGTGAGGCAGCCTCAGGGTGGATTCCTGAAAGCTGCGACGCCGCATGCAGGTAACGCTGCCGCAGCCCGGCAGGTGCGCCGCATAGGGGCAGGGCGATCGCATTAGGGGCTGGCAGACAGGCTCCCGCATCCCCGCACAGGCCTCGGCGAAGGAGAACAAGAGTAACGAGTCGATTTATTTGACCCATTTAAGCAAAACCTGAACCGCGTAACAACCTGCGCTGTCCTAGAGATTTTTAGTGTGTAAAATTCACAAATACAATGGACATGTAAGCTTGGGGGGGAAAGCGCTAAGAGTTAGGTGTAGGATGATTTGAGTGTTCAGCCTGCGGTTAATGTTTACAGTAAACATCGCCTGAGGGTTGGCTCGCCCTGCCGGTCCGCTGCTGTAAGCTAACAGTGGCGGAGTGACATGAAGGTCTGGTGAAGAGGCTGTGGAGCGTCTGGTGTCTGAGCTGTGTCCCTCCTCCTACTGAGAACTGCCATGTTTCCCTGGGCATATGTGGGGTAGGTTGCGGCTTCAAATCTACCAGATTGGCCTCTTCCGGACTGGTCTCCGTGTGCCCAAGCCAAGCTTCTGAGAAGGGGGCAAAGATTATATATAAGCAGGACCTGTGGGCTAATCAGCCGGCTTCCAGACACCCGACTCGCCGTTAGGAGCGGCGACCGTAACGGACACCGAAGACCAGACTCGGTGTGTCGGCGTGACCACACACTCGACCTTGACCGAGTGTATCATCACCACACCAGCTGCTCATTTTATATCCCAGACTGACCATCCGGGGTGGGAGGTCTCACCAAGGAGGCCTCCGTGATTATCGCAGCATATTTAAAAAACAGGGAATATTCATCGCTGTATCTTTGATGGTTCTGATCAATGGCCGATACCTAGTTCACTACCAGTCTTAATAAAGCACCCTATTGCTTTGTATTACACTTACCGATAATATCACCGATTTATACAGACTTATTTCTCACTCGAAGAGGAGGGTCACCGGGATTGACCCAGCAACCTTCTGGTGTGTTGAACAAAATGTGGTGTTCTCTCTGTTCGGGGCTGATGTCACTCCCTTTTCATTGGACGGGAGCTTAGTGGAGATTAAGTTATTCCCCATTCCCCTTGCCTGCTCAGCCAATAGCTCTCAGGACAGGAGGAAGATGCCCGTATATGGCGGGAACAAAAGATACGCGGGTTACGCAAACAGTATCCCCGGGGCCTTTAACTCTGCATTTTTATTACCCATGGCATCAGGAATTCCCATAAATTCTTCAGGTCAGCCCAGGGTTCCTCGAAGGCTTTGTCACATGAACCAGTTCTGCCCGGATACAATGTTTTAATTTTAAACCTTGAGCAGTGTGTTAAAGGGTTTTGAGCTCCTGGTTGTTGACACTGTGTATAAATAAACACCCCCCTCCCCCCCACCATCATGAAGATTGTTCTGAGGAACAATTATACGTTATGATTCTGCTCTCCTCTAATGGCACACGCCCCGACGAGCACAGAATCGATGGCCCTTTTTTATTGGCCGGCAAGTCCGGCCACGGAGAGAGGCTGACATTTACGAGCACCCCCCTGTTGTTGTTGTGTAGCTGGCGGCCTCTCTGCTCCTAGTGGTCGGTGTGTGAACTGCGCTTCTTGAGTCCAGCGCTCCTGGACCAGAGAAGAGGCTGAGAGAAACTCTGTCTGCATATGGGATGAGAGCGCAATGTGTGGTTGTACATGAGAAGGCAACAGATTTCTGCCAGATTACGGTTTGGGTTTGCTGTTTACTGCTTCTTAGTACAGGTTCTCCTTCACTTAGGATGAGACTGCATTCCCAAGAAGTGTAAAATATCACAAAATAAATAAATAAATAGGAAATAAATGACTACTGTCATTGAATAAGTAAATAAATAATTACTATAACTAACTAAATACCAGTAACTGAAAAGCAAATGAAGGAATACGTGTGTATTTGGGTAAACAGGGAAAAAAAACCGTGTAATACTTTACACACAGCCTGAGATGTTTACGTTCGCGATCGCTACGGAGACCGGAAACGTGGCTGGCTGGATGCTGCCATCTGCCCGGCATCAGCAGGAAGTATTGAATGGCATATCGCTAGCCTAGGAACAGATCAGGATTCAAAGTCTGATGAGTACTGAATGTGAATATCGCACCATTGTGAAGTTGAAATATCGTTAAGTCGAACCATTGTTAAGCGAGGAGCTTCTGTATACTGATTTATTTAATATAAGTTGACTCAAAATGTGATAAACAGTATGAAAGCTTTGTTAGGGGGTTACCATTGGTGCTTTGGGCGGTGTGTGGTTCAGTGGGTTAGCATGCTGTGCCTTGGATCGGATGGTCGCTGGTTCAAATCCCAGGATTGGCAGAGTGATTTCAGCTGGGCAAGACCCTTAACCCCTACTTGGTCCAAAGGGTGTTTGGCTGTGCTTTCTTAAATTGACATTACTTCGAATCACAGCATCTGCTTAATAAATAAAATGTAATGTAAACGTAACCCAGTTGAGGGTGGTTAGAAAACAGTCAAGCTTCAAACAGACAGCAGATGTCTTATTTGCCCCCCAGGAGCACAGAAAGACTGCCTTCAGATTCCCCTAAATGCAATGGAGTCTTCGGCTGTCCAGCCCCCCACCCCCACCCCCGACAAATGAGGGCCAGCAGCTGTTAAGGAAAGACATTAATAATACGGTAGAGGGAGAATCGTTTGCCAGGGGTCTTGGCAGAAAATCAAGTCCGCTCTCAAGGACTGCAATTCACTGGAAAATGCCCGGCATCCAGAGGAAAGTAAAGAAGGGACTGGGAGGGAGCTGTCCGTCACGTTCCCGTCACGCCAGGTACAGTGAGGTGGTTACCGTGACACCCGTGTGGATGGAGTGGGGTCTGTGCACGGCTCTCCTTCACAAACGGGCTGGTTAGTATGAGCTGCAGAGTTCTTCTACGCTATAGTGATTCAGCCAGTTTTCTGTCCGAGCTCCACCGCACTGGGGGTAATTGAGAACCAGCCGGGGGGGGGGGGATTTCCGCGGTGTGTAGAGCGAGCCTTCACTGGCTTCCCCAGGTGACTTCATTTTATACGCAGATAAGCGTCACCCCCCCCCCCAGGGAAGGACATGAGAAAGGTCAGGCATTCAGGCAGGACAGCTCACGGGTCCTCAGCCCTCGCTGAGCGACATGCTGCTCTCCTGGATGAGGGTCACGCGCCCATGTGAACATGCCCCGTCAAACACATAGAATCCCTGGCAGGAACACCAGTCGCATGGTACGCCGTAGGCAATCTGCTGCTTCTGCCTGCCGCACTCTGTAGTCAGAGCTGGCAATCTGCTGCTTCTGCCTGCCGCACTTTGTAGTCAGAGCAGGTCTGAGATCAGCTTCACATCGAACAGGGTAAGATTTCAGTCTCTCGCTACAATGAAGTGACCCAGATAGAGGGAAGTTACCTTCACATGGCGGGCAAACAGGGTCCTGTATTTAAAGAATATATGGTTCTAAGTATGTTAGTAGGTAAACAGAAAGGTGGGATTATTTTTTTGTACGAGGATTTAGCATCTCTTGTGTTAGGCTACAGTAAATGATTAATCACGAAATGGTGACCCAACCCTGTCACTCCCCTGCCGTTAACATGAAGCCACTCGCTTGACATGGATCCTGGAGGTTAAAGGTCACCTCCCATTCACCTGCCGTGTTTCCCTCCCCCCCCGTGTCAGTGAGTCATGGAGCAGTTGAGCCGCATCTCCTTGCCGGCATCAAAGGCTGATTCCGAGGCTATTTTTAGCGCGGCAGTAGACTTCGCTTGAACAGCTCCGGCCGAAGGGTAATTCCTCTCCCACGTCGAGCATCTGGGCCGCCTATGTACGCCTGACTCGCTGTGAGGTTCCGGAGCGGACCAGTCACATTCAAACCACAGTTTCGTTTGCGTCAGGAGGTGGCAAACCCTCCACAGAGGCGGTGAGGGTGAGATGGCCGGGTCCATATTAGAATAGGAGCATCCTCCCCTCCCCCTAGACACTGGCCTGCCTCCTCCCTGCCTCCTGTCCAATCAG
Organism: Brienomyrus brachyistius; assembly: GCF_023856365.1. NCBI lineage: Eukaryota > Metazoa > Chordata > Actinopteri > Osteoglossiformes > Mormyridae > Brienomyrus > Brienomyrus brachyistius. The sequence goes on from NW_026042322.1 coordinate 922,773, forward strand.
ATCCCTCTTTACATTCCAGCTGCGTGCAGGAATCCCACATAGGCCGGACCGCCACCGCTGCCTTACGTAAGAGCCCAGGGATTATGGACACCGCATGCCCGTGTTACGCAGCGCTGCCGATGATGCATTCGCTCTCCTCCTGTTTATTCTTTACCCTGTTTTTTTTTGCTGATACCTTACAAGTCACCAGAACGTCACTGATTCCGGAGGTATTTCGAGGCTGTTTACCAAGGCGTTGTTTGTTTACAGTGTATAGTATTAGAGAGGGTTGAGTTCTGGTCTGTGATGATGGGTTTCCTCTTACCAGATATGGTATGGTCGTAAACGGTACGTACCAAGTGTGTGGATTGGATATCTCTCATATCTCCGGTGCTGGCGGTAAATCCATCGCAGCCCCCCGTTATCTGACATTCAAGAGTCACGTGTCCCCCTGAATCCAGACTGACTAATTTTTTGGATTTTAATATTTACTCCAAGATGTGCCAGACGAAAATTAATCGCCCTGTTGAAAAGGGCCGTGAGAGAAGCGACTCTCAGTAAATCTTGTCACATTAAGATGACTGATGACTCACTTCTTCTGTGCTCTGAATTTCTTGGTCCTGCAGTGTTTTTTTTTTTTGCAGAGACATTTAAAGCAAAAGTGCTTGTGAATATTGTGTTTCCCCACCATCCAGTAAAACGTGATAATGTTGTTTTAGTACTAAGAAACGCATACTAGCTCTCCGGAAGTATAAAACTCTCCATCCCACGTTAATCAACAATATAGAAGTATATCGTATTCTTCTCTTTCAAAATCTGTAACATTTATGTGTCATTTGTTACCCACAGAGTGTAGCTATTTCCAGACTTCATTGTCTGTGCTTTTTTACTTTTTTATAATCCTCTGATTGGTTCCAGAGGAGAGGTGTAACAAAGATTAGAGTGGGCAAAGTCACACTATGCGCCGTGACGGGGCCAGGCGGTGAAAATAACCGAAAAAACCTCGGGGAATGGTGCGTTTTTACGCGGGATGCTGGCCGCCTCGGTCACACTCAGCCGTGCTGGAAGAGCGCCGCCCCAGGGGCTTATGCAAGCACTTCCTGCTGCATTTTTTGGAAAAGAAGGGTGTCCCTGCTGTGAGCCCCATCTGACGCTGCTGAGTGCAGGAGGGGGGGGGGGGGGGGTGGACTGGCTTGCAGTAGGGATTTTGAGGCCACGATATTCACCTCCTCATAACTGCAAGCCCCCGTCTCTCTGCTCATTTCACAGTAATCATACTCCTAGTGCGCCCCCTAGCTGACTGGCAGGGTTAGTTCTGATATTTATGCCCAGGCTGCACACTTTTGGATCAGAACTGGAGAATTGGACCGGGGGGGGTTGTATGGGTAATGGGCCAAGACCAGATGAAGGCAGTGCGGGCCAGGCAGCTGCGTGACTCACACTGTACTCTCCTGCCCGTGTGGCACTCCTATATGGGCGCAGGCGTTCACAGCTTCCAGAACATTCTTGTTACCCCTCCCGTCGTCCTTCAGAGTACAAAGCTAAAATGCGTTCCCCTCTTCAGCTGGGTTGTCTTCTTCTGGGATGGACAAAAGGCGATTAAACGCAGGATTAAGAGCTTTTCTGCTCTAGGAGGCAAATGTAATTCTGAAACGCTGCCTTTTCTGAAGTTACAGGGCTGTGTTTCTGACAGGTAATGAAGCTCAGCTTCAGGGAACACTGTCCAGACTCATTACACGGGCACACTAAATCATTAAATAGCTCGAATGGCCCTTACTTCATTGTAAAGTTTTCCAGAACTACAGAGCAATTCAGTCTGTGAAGAAACGATTCTGCACTGTGCAGCCCAAAGATGCAGCTTTTCTAAAGCACACATGAATCCACCATGTATTCCAACTCAGCCGCATCCTGGGAGAGAATGTAAAAGCCACCAATGAAGGACTTTAAATTCTAAAAGATTCTGCCACTAGTAAAGACATCAGCTTTGACTTGGGCTTAATTCCCCTATTCTTCATATTCTCTGAATGGTTTATGCTTCTGTCAATCTAACACTTGTCCTATTGTAGGATACTGAACAATTGCGTGCGGGCCAATAAAACATCTTGCTGTTGTATGTGTAATGGAGCATGTCCATTTTGATTGGTCGCTTAAAGAATGAAGGCGGGGACACGTAGAAGCAGAGGACAGTGACCCATGGATTCAAGTCTTCTGCTTTTAAATCAAGGCTACCTCATTATCCAGGGACTGCTGGTTGGCTCCTTAACGTGGGGACTGGATCCCATTGCCTTAATTCATAAAGCTTTAGAACATCACTGTTAGGGTTTCAGAGGTGTACTGTGCCCTAAAAAATCCCCAGATACCCCCCCAAACTGTTCCAGTCACATCAGGTACTTTAGAAAGCGAAAGTATTTCTGTTGTTTTAGAGCAGGGGTGGCCAATCTTACCTAGAAAGGGTCGTTGTGTGTGCAGGTTTTCGCTGCGACTCCCAAATCAGATTGCTAATTAGAGGACTGATTGGCTGAAGAGTCCTCACACCTGGGTTTGAGCAGCTGACCTAAAGGTTACCCCAAAAACCCGCATACACACCGGCCCTTTGCGGATAAGACTGGCCACCCCTGTTTTAGAGCAAAGCATCACATGAACAAATGGATGTTGAGCTAAATGATGTAAAACTGTCAGTAAGAAAATCCATCTTATTACCGCTGGATGTGAATCTGCCCCGTTTCACGTAAACCCTGGATTAACAAAGACAAGCTTAGACCCCCAGAGCCCCCTCAGTGGATAATCTTCCCATCCCATTCCAGCGAGCTCCTCACCATTGGGAAAGCTGAGTGGTGCCCTGAAATGGGACAGTCCTCACTGCGTTATCTGAAGTCCCCAGAGAGGAATCGTTCTTAACTTGTGATTTTCCGATGCACATGGTAACAGGCTTGTGACACAGATTAAAATAAAGAACTAGCAAGGCCAGTGGGCAGAATACTGCAGTATGGGGCCTGTTTCGTAACAGGGACGTGGATCATTGGCAGTCTTCTGTCACAACGTTCATCTTGTTCATGAGTGATCCTCTTAGTCACTCCTTGACATCATCCTTTGAGGGATCTCAGGGGCGAGTGAGGATTTTATGTGAAGACACTGCTTTGTCCATTGAATTGCTCTTGGATGAGAATATATTCTAGCTGCATGGATGGATAGATGGATATAGGATCATTTTCTGGGTTACTAACCAAACACTTTTGCTGGTTATGTGTACCATGATCTAGTTACACCACCCGAGAAAGTGGAAAGTGGACATTCATCCTCGGGAACCGAATAAAAAGCCTCTCTGCTAACCTGCTTTTGGGCAGACATACCTCTAACTTTTCTGTGTGGGTTAATGCCAGTTCAATTCGAGCTACTTCCATTGAGCTCAGTGCCTCTTGCCATTGGGTTCCTGGTTCAGTCAGCCCTAGCTACCATGTCAGAATGCATTACCTCCTAAAACGGGCCTACGGAAGCTGCAAGGCCAGTCTGACCTCCAGACGTTACCAAAGCCATTTAAGTTCCAAGATCACGTCCTTAATATCATATTCCCTTTTGGGATAAATGAACCTTAATTCTGCCACGGGGCCTCTCTGGGACGGGACAGCCCACAACATCAGAGAGTTAATATGTCCAGGGTGCTGAATAAGAGCACGGGGTTAAATTTTGGGGTTTAAAATGTGCAGGTTCCATAGTGCTTCTTGGTCATTTGAGTCTTGAATTCCTATGTTTTTTTTTGACAATCCAGAAAGTGAGTGAGAAGGTTGGAGGAGCAGAAGGGACCAAATTGGACGATGAATTCATGGACATGGAAAAGGTAGGAGCTCTTCAGCTTGTTTTCAGCTCATAGGAGTTTTACTTATACAAAAATGTATAAGAAGGAAAAATGATTTGTTCAGAGAGATAACCAATCAGGGTGTAGAGGGCGGTGGGTCCAAGCAGCTAGAGGAGGTGGGACCAAGACATCTGATTGGTTGGACCCACCACTTGGCCTGACTGGTTATCTCTACATACTAATTATTTTTCCTTCTGTCCTTACAAACATTTTTGTGTGTGTAAGCCTCCCATGAGATTGTTTTCACCTTTGCAGAAGACATTCATGGTGAGCAGGGAGCTCTGGGTTCTCCAGAGTGAGTCTGGTGCATGTTCACTGTCTCTTTACTCTAAAAGGCACCTTAACCAAAGTGAAGGTTAAGTCTCAGTCCGTATATGAGAACTACACGTTTGGGACACTCACTTTTGATCTCACCTTACTTACTCATACATTTATACTGTAAAACTAAACAATAAAGGACAGCACATTTTGTCAGATCCATGTTATGCCGCTGGGTGATTTGTCTCTCTGAGAAGTTCATCAAGCCTTAGTGACATACTTTCAGCAGACATTTATTTTGGATTTGAGGGCATTCTGGGGACATTAACACGTCAAAACGTCTCACACATTCTCTTTCGTCCTTGGCTGTAGAAAGTGGACGTCACCGCTAGAGCAGTGTTAGATATAATGACCAAGACAACAGAATACCTGCAACCCAATCCAGGTAAGCCTTGTCGAATGGTCCACACAAAGGACCCATATTCCTGTGGAGCACAGTCATCTTTGGGAACTATAGACATCATTGATTCTACCTGTCTGCCTCCTCACAGCATCCAGAGCCAAGATGAGCATGATCAACTCCATGTCCAAGATCAGGGGTCAGGAGAAGGGCCCGGGGTACACACAGGCCGAAACCGTGCTTGGCGAGTCCATGCTGAAGTTCGGCAGGGAGCTGGGCGAGGATTCCAACTTTGGTATGATGATGAATGCCGTGAAGACTCTCTTGCGGATTGGTTTTGGCTTAGGTTTAACTTAACTTTCATATCAGAATTAGTAACTCAGATGGACATTACAGATCGATTCATGGACAACGTTAACAGTAAACGTTATAAATGGTAAATGGACTGCATTTATATAGCGCTTTTCTACTCCTACGAGTACTCAAAGCACTTTACATTTTATGCCTCACATTCACGCATTTACACACCGGTGGTGGAGGCTACCATGCAAGGCGCCAACCTGCTCACCGGGGGCAATTTGGGGTTCACTTTGATGGGGTCAGGAGGAACCAGGAGGAACCAGGACTCAAACCTGCAACCCTCCAGTTGCTGAACGATAGCGCTACCTCCTGCGCCACCATCTTCCCCCAAATCAAGCCTACTTAGATGTCCTACTTAGATACTGAAGATTTTAATTAATTGAAAACATTGTTTTGTCATCCTATGTCAATGGAAGGAAACGTAGAAATATTTTAGTCTGGAAGCATCTCTGCAGGCATAAAACGTGGTGGATGGACCTCATTCTGCTCTGGGTCTGAGTGTCCATTTCTTTTCTCCAGGGCTGGTTCTCTTAGACACTGGTGAGGCCATGAAAGAGCTGGGGGAGGTGAAGGACTCCCTGGACATAGAAGTGAAGCAGAACTTCATCGACCCACTGCAGAACCTCTATGACAAAGACCTGAAGGAAATACAGGTGTGGGGCCAACAAAGGAATAAGGCTGCTCCTCCTGGGTCTTTTAATGTGTCTACAAATTCAACATAAAAAAATATTTTAATTAAGAATAAAAATGATCAGTGTAGGACCCTTGTCTCACACCTCCAGGGTTGGGGCATGAATCCCAAGCCTACTCTGCCTGTGAGACACTTGCCTGTCCTCTCCACAATACATATGTTTCCTCTTGGGCTATCTGGCGTTTCTAACTCACCTGCAGTGTGTCACTATGGGTGCCCATGTATGCATGGACCTGTCGTGCAATGAACTGCAGGTTCGATCGCTGATACAAACCCCAGCCACTCCCCCAGTCTGGTCCAAAATAACTAGTTCAAGGATGGTTACTTTTAAAGTAAGATGGTTGTCAACAGCATACTTTAGAAGACAACGTACATGAATTCATTAAGATTACTGAACTAATTCAGATGGTTCCTCTGCAAAAATGCTACTCAACGAAGGCTAATAGGCCAGAGCAGGGAATCTTACCAGCTAAATGAAGGTTTGAACTGAACCCTGGGGCCAACGGGACACTTGACCAACAGGAGCACATGCTGAAATGACTGTACCCTGTCATTTCAGCACCACCTGAAGAAGCTGGAGGGTCGGCGACTCGACTTTGACTACAAGAAGAAGAGACAGGGCAAAGTGCAGGAAGATGAGATCAAGCAAGCCCTGGAAAAGTTTGACGACTCCAAAGAGATCGCCGAGCAGAGCATGTTCAATTTGCTAGAAAGTGATGTAAGGATTTTTATTTTGGCCTTGTGATGCCCTAGTCTGCCATCTTCATGTTTGGCACCTTTCCTACTTGTCAGAAGGTCATGTTTTGCATCCATTAAAGTCTCTTCCCTTTCAGCTGAAACCATGGCAACCATGGCCCTCGCCTTGTGCACTGGCGTGAAGCGATGATGTATGTCCTTATCACACCTTGTCAAGCAAAGCTCTGATTGTCTGAAGGTCTGTTCTGAAGAGTTCCGGAGAGATTTTCTGCTGCTCGAGATGCTTGAAATCTTCCACATTTTGACCTACCACCGCTTCCTTCTTTTAACACGACCTAGAACCTAAGGATGCTGCGATCGCGTCAGCTGACAGGGTTGAGTCACATGACAAATGCAGCATGGAGAGATGCTTCCCCACATTGCCCGGAGTATTAGGCCTTGGCACGAAGTGAGAACACAGTCAGATGAGCGTAACAGTCCACCCGTGCTTCTTGTATTTGTGTTAGCAGATCGAGCAGGTGAGCCAGCTGGCCGCACTGGTGCAGGCCCAGCTGGACTACCACAGACAGGCATCTGAGATCCTGCAGCAGCTCAACGGCAAGATCGAGAACAGGTCCGTCTTTCAATGACCCTCCTCAGAGCAAGGCCAAGTCCAGGGAGTCCTTCCACTGTGCCCCAGTCGCCCCATATTGCTAAGAATGCCCTGATCCACTTTTGTGGTACCCAGATTCTATCTGATCCATTCAGTATTTATATATGGCAATTTCGAGTCTGGATCCGATCTTTGGTGTTGGTGGATTCTTTGTATTTGTACTTCTTACAGTAATCTTTGTTATGATTTTTCGGCGGCCGCCTAATTGTTTGTTGTAATAACATTCTGCTGTTACCTCCTCTTGAGAGGATGGCTTTGCAAACATTGCTGGTAGCTGTCGGGCTGCTTCGAGTCGGCAGTTTAAAGAATTTCCACACGGCTGACATCCCGATAGTTTGCAGTTGTGAGCCATGTGCCTCAGGCTTACTGTAGTGTGTGACAGAACCTTATAATCTGCACAACTGGTGAATATTTGGCAGAGAGGGTAAATTAAATAGAACGGGCTTTGGATCGGACTGTGGTAGCCGATACACATCAATTAAAAAAACGCCTGGATCGACTCAAAAAGGTGCAATTAGGCATGGATAATGGGTCTTGGACAGTGGTGAAGAGACACCCTGGCTGTCTTTGCTTAACCTTCTTGCTCATATTAGGTAGATGACTCCTTCTGGCTGAGGAACCTTGTTGTCATGTCTGTTTCACTTTGCCTGAAGGATAAGAGATGCTTCTGCTAAGCCCAGGAAAGAGTACGTTCCCAAGCCCCGCACCAGCATGGACCTCTACACCAGCGAGAACCAAAATGGAGGCCCAGGCTACCAAGGCTCCGCCAAGTCTCCACGCAGGTCTCCAGGTAGATCTGTGTTTTGCAAGCATACTTTATCATCTGACAGTTTTTTGTTGTGTGTGTTGCACTTTTATTTATCTCTATACTGAATATTTACAAAACATTGCTTCTGTAGCTGAACATGAGCATGGTGCTAACAATGCACAGGCTGTGGGTTCGAATCCCAGAGTGCACACCTAAATTGTAACCCTTCAGACTACTGTAAGTCGCTTTGGATAAAAGTATTGGGTAAATGTACAATAAAGAAACGTCAGTTAAAGTAGGATTCAAAGCGTTTTCCTTCCAACTTTGAACTACTTGAAGTATTATTTGAATAATTCATCTGCAGCACCTGACATACTCTTCTGCATTTCTGGGACGTGTCTTCTGTCACCATCGTCCTCTTAACCCTGCTCCCCTCTCCCTGTCTCCCTTTGATTGCTCAGCCCCCATGGACCAGCCCTGCTGCCGTGCGCTGTATGACTTCGACCCGGAGAACGAGGGGGAGCTGGGCTTCAAGGAGGGTGACATCATCACCCTGACCAACAAGATCGACGACAACTGGTACGAGGGCATGCTGCACGGCCAATCCGGCTTCTTTCCCGTCAACTACGTGGACATCCTGGTGGCACTTCCGCACTAATCTCTCTCCGGCACGGTGACCTCGCTCACCAACGGCGCAGCTGTGAAGAAGTTAACACCTTCTGCATACAGCACAGAATATTAAAGATAAAACATAATCACACCTCACCATCAAATTAGTGTACATGTGCAGTGCATACATTAATTTCTTTTCGTTACCATTTCCCTCCCCAAAAGACATCCACAACGCCCCCACCCCACTTTTCCGCCTTTACTTGTGTTCATTTGGTTGCACCATGCGGATCACCAGTGTGTCCTCTCTTCACATGATCAAAAATGACACCAGGAACTTGCAGGCTTTGAAATGAGACATCTGGGGTGTCGAAACTACCGGATTCAGGTCTGAGAAATGCTTTTCTGAGATCGATACATTTGTGTCAATAAACATGAACCAAAAAAAATGTAAGGGTATACAATTTAGCTCTTGCATGCTCCATACGATCCCTCTGATAACGATCCCCACTGCGTTTCGCTTGTTAATATCTTTGCGGTCTGTTATTTGCACACAGAACGTTGTCGCGTCTGTGTCCCGTGTATCAATATGCTCTACCTTCATTCCTGAAATGACACCCCGCATCATTCCTGAGTTCTAAGCACATTCCACATGATGCAGGGGCTGGAACCTGACCGGAATTCAGTCAGGACTGATTGGAATGTAAGTCCCACTCCCACCTGCATGGCAGAGACACTGGAGCTGTTGCCCATGAAATTGCAACGAGTTAGGAAAAGAGTAGGTGCTTTTATGTGAAGAACCTTATCAAAAGGTAAAATTTACACTGCTTCGCAAAAGGTGTCAGTACCATGTGGTGTGTTTCTGTGCATTTCTCCTGACCACACGTATTCGTATGGGACAGTGATAGCGTACTGTGAATATTAATTTTTCAGACGTGGAATGAGATACTAATTATATAAAAATTTGTAAGTGATGTGCAAAATTTCGAGAAACACTGTCTTAAAGCAAATAACAAAACACGTCAATGGTTAAAAATGATCTATTTGTGAAACTGATCTATGTATTGTATTGTAAAGATATCATATTTTTGATTATTGACGTAACTATGTACCCTGCAGCCGAAAAAACAATGGTTTTCTTCCACTGGCTACGTGTTAGTTGAGCCAAATACTAGTTTTACCGTCATCCAGCATTCAAAGTTTTGGGTTATTCTCGAAATAAACTGTCAAAGGACCATTGTATATGTTAGGGACATACAATCAGGGGTGCCATAAAGTGGGAGGGGCGGGGATTAAAATGATTAGGACTAAGTGACAAGGGCCGATAAAAATTGGAACATGATTGGATTGGTCTGAGTTGCGGGCCCAGTTTCATATGCTTTCAACTGTTGTGGTGCCCCTGCATCCAACAAGAACAACGAAAAATCAAGGATTTTAGCAATGACTGAACAATGTACAAAAAGCATTAGCAGCTGAATCACGATGCCACCTGTTCTGTATGTCTCTCGCTGATCAGTGCTTGATACTCCTGGGTAAATTCAAGCATCTTGGAAAAACATTTACTGTATATTGGCTTCCAACACGTACTCTAGTCTTTGAGCATGTAAATGAACTTCTAAAATGGGTTAATAATTAAAAACTGTTTTGCTTTGAAGAACTGGGGGGTGTTGGGGGGGGGGTTGTGGTCACAGGATGCAGGGGGGGTGGTTTAATCATGATTATTTTGCTCCCTGTTTCTCTCAGGTATTTGTTTGCTTTATCATTTTATCTTAGTAAAAAGGAAAGAAATGGAGAAGATCGGAAGGGTGTGTAATACCGATGGTAGAAAATGAGAAAGCAAACGTTCAGGTGTAGCTGGAAATGACGTCAGGTCTGGGTTTGATATTTTCCTACCTGAGCTTGTGTTTTTTTTTTCCATTTTTTTTAACTTTCAGTATTTTTGCCCTCAGTGAGGATTGTACAGCTATTTTCACCCCCATGTCCGCATGAGCGCATTCACCATATTTTATTTATAGAAGTGCATTTGTAGACGTGTATTCTCTCTCTTTCCCTTGTCCTTGGATTAGTATTTTATTTATTTTTGTATTTTTTCCTCTCAGTCCTAAAGTGAAAGAAAATATATTGCTTGATGTGACAAATATGTGTATGTTACTTAATGAAATAAACACCAAGGCAGAGCTACGTGATCTGACACGTCGACTCTTCATTGGCACTCCGTGTCAAACGCAGTAAAATGAAGTAGGATCATGTTGAGATGTGCAATAGCAATAATTTTGCTTTCGATCCAGTTTGAACCTATACCGAAGTTGGCTGATCCCAATCCCCACATTCGCATGTGTTTTGTGTGCATAAAATGCAAATAGTGCATCACTCCATCTTCTGTAACTGCTTGTTCTATTCCGGCTTGTGGGGGGACTGGAGTCCATCCCAGAAGCCAGGGGCGTCTGCTAGGGCACTAAATGAAAATAGTGCAAAGTAATTCTGGGAAAATGTCACAATGCAATAACTTAAATTTTTTGCAATATTTTTTCATACTGGGGCAGTACCGTGGTTGTTTGCGCTGTTGCCTCCCAGCTCCGGGACCAGTGTACGAGTCTCCATTATGGCTCCATGAGTGTGGAGTTTGCATGCTCTCCCCATGTCATTGTAGGGCTACCTTGTTCTCTGCCTTGTGCCCATAGACTCCAGACCCCCTGCGACCTTGAATAGGATTAGCAGTTACAGAAAATGGATGGATATTTGGAAATTTATAAAACAACAAAAAAGACATTTCCCCAAAATAACCCATAGCCAAACAGAACTTATCAAATCAAAATACTTTATTTGTCCCCAAGGGGCAAAATCTGAGGCACATAGAGCAGTGTTACACAGACACAGAACCAGACATTAAGGAAATAGAACAAATCAAATAAAATAATCAGAAGTAATAATAATAATGATAATAATAATAATAGTAAAGAAATAAAGTGATTAATGGTTCTCAGTATATACATAAAGTGCAAAGTTTCTGTTGCAAGTAAGTTAATTAACAGACTAACAAAGATGCAAGATTGGGGAGGTCAATAGGTAGTGGGAAATGAGAACATACTTTTATGAGGTTTGCTGCATAAAGGCAGAGGGTGATAGTGGCTTCAGGTTCAGAAGTTGAACAGCTCTTATCTACCAATAGAGAATATCAGACATGCTTGTGGCGCTGCCGCGAGTTGTGCGGCACTATATTTCCTATAGTGAAAAGAGACCAATCCATGTTCCTTCTTTCCTTTTCACCCACTTTTGCTAATTTTTGTGTGATGGAGGAAAATGATTACGAATGGCTCAAGTGAGCTTATGTAAAAGTAGCGGCAGTAAGCTTTATACTGATTGTTTTACATATATAAGATATACAAAATAATCATTAAAACTGTAAAGCTTAAGTTTTGTTTCCTAAGACTGAGTAAAAAATGCTTACCGTATTTTAAATAGAAGCCTGTAGCCCAACACTAGCACTAGCGTAAAGCCCATATATACATGCATTATTAGGTAGACCATCTCATTCTGCTAACTGAAAAACTGATTCATGCAACTTCATTCATACCCAAGATTCATTTGAAATCCCGGAATAGTGTTGTATGAAAACGAGCTCCTCTCGTTTGTAAATCTCTTATGTTCTTGTGAAGTATTGTAGTTTCGGACAGTACTTTGGCGAATATTACATTTTGCGTCGTTACGAAGGTACATATTCCTTCCTATCGGTTTCCCGCGCGCAAACAACTGCACGTGCACCTTCCCTCTCCCACAGCTCGCGTGAAGCCGTACTTCTCAGTCGGGAGCAGAAACAGCAGGCGGAAGGAGAAGTAGTTCCTATCCTAACATATTGATCTGGTAATAGTTCATATCCGGTTCCCTATAATAATATACATATTTAAAACATTTAAATACCAGGTAAAAATCTGTATGTTAGCGTTAGAATCGATGTTAAAAAATGAACCATTGTGATCGAAAGAATCGATATTTCTGTATTGATCCGCACATCTTTAGGGCTAAATAACTGCAATAGATTGGAGAACATCCTTCAGTTTAGTGTTTCGGAAGTATTAGCAATTAATTAAGAAAGAAAAGGTAAAGTTCATGTTATGCCGTTTAAAATAGTTGGCGATATACACTGTTTTAAAAAGGAAACCATAAGATTATGGGAAAATAAGTAATTAAGGAAGTTCTGTGACAATTATCTGACCTCCGGGCGAGATGAATCATTCTGGAGAAGAATTTTGCTCAGAAATTAACCAAATGACGACAGTCTACCATATATCCTGGTCGAAAAGGTAGGCTTTTAGTAGTTTACCTGAACGCTTGTTAACTTACAAGTTAAAATAAAGGAGGACGCTGCAACAATTTAACGAAACGCTAAGCGGTGCTGTTACCCACCAGAATGGTCTTAGGTGTTGAATGATCTTGGTCTATTTATTGACAACCATTTTCCTGTAGTAGTATCTATCTATTTCTCAGTCATTTATCCTAGATAGGATCTCGGGTGGACCTGGAGCCTATTCCAGGCAGCACATGGCAGGGGACACAATCATACACTATGGGCGAATTAGAGACACAATTTCGGCAAAATGTATATGTTTGGACTGTGAATGCAAACTCCGCAAACCGCGCGAGGGCGGTGCGGTTAATTAGGTTATAGCCAAAACATGTAGTATAATTAAGACATATATTAAGTGCATTTAAGATGTGGGTTTATGAATATGTTGTAGTTAGATTTCTTTGTCTAAATTCTTAAATGCACACACAAACAAAATGTCCATCCTCAGTTTAGAACATTCTTTTTTGCTATGTATTTATCGGCTCCTATACCCTATAAATCAGCTAATTTCGAATAGGAGAAAATGTTTTTGTTGCATTCGAATGCACGGAAAGACAGTTTAATGAATCATTTTTATTCAATATAAAATCTGTAGTTGTGATACGTGTTACACCCACGGATTCAGCAGTGCCTTCAGTTAATATGATTCGTACAAGTAATTTATGAGGCACATTTTGTTCTGGATGTAAGAGTTTTTCGTAAACTTAAAAACAATGATCGATTCACAGCGCCATACGAGATATTGGTGGCGGCTAATCTTGTAATAAGGACGAGTCCTGGGTCACGGGAGGTTGGATCGCATTGTCATAGAGAAGATCCGTGTATGTGATCATCTTGGGGTATATTAGTTCGTTTTCACCATTTCCTACTGTACAATGTATATGTGTTGAGTCTTGGCAGACAATCCCTGGAGTGAACAGAGCTGCCAAAAATGGGTAACCTGACAGGGTGAGGAGAGACGTGGAGATTAAGTGTTACTAATACCACAATGCCTTTCTGATTCTATACTGTGTTTCGACATGAACATTTGTGTTGACAGCATGGTGTAAAGTTGAAGAGGGGAAAAAGGGGTGTTTTGTCAAGCCGAGAAAATGATAAGCCGGCACTTGGCTTTGTACTGTGAACTCAATGTACAAGTCGTTCTTAAATCTGTAAAAAGAAACATTCTCTGTTCATATCTTTTCTGCGAAATGTTTTATCTGCGGGTCCTTGGTACAGACAGCGGGAACATTCTGCCTGTTAAATCCCAGAATTCGAAAAAGGTCCCTGGTTTGATAGATGTCAGAGGGATTATGGTGAACAGAGAGTGAAGCATGGAATACATCTTAAAAGCAGGATTCGTTTAACGATGTTTTCCAGAGACCACTGATCTTTTCTGTGCTATTGTTATGTTCGTGTATTGTCTCATGCTAAAGTAATATGCTGACCATTTAATTGCTGTGTTAGCTGCCTGAAAGCTTATGGGTAAATTTGCTTTGGTGAAGAGGTGTTTGACATTATGACGGTTCTAGTCTGGACATTGTGGACGTGTGGCTCAGAGGGCTAAGCCTCTGGATCTCGGGTGATCGGATAGGCGCCGGTCCAGCCTCGGCATGTCTGTGGTTCCTTGAGCAAGACCCTTAACTCCCCCCAGCTCCCTAAGCGCTGCTGTGGGTGGTTGCGCTTCGAGGCCAGCTTGCTCTTATCTACAGAACAAGTTGGGGGAGGTTCTTTTGAGGATCAATAAAAAGTATCTATAATAATAACAATAATAATAATAGTAATATCTATTAGGAAGACTAAAATGTTTGATGTGATTGGCTTCTGTATACATTTGTAATGCAATCTGACCAAAACCTTGTAAAAACTTTAAATTGTAGCTTTGATAATGTAATCTGACTCTTAAGAAATGGTCAGAGGAGCATTGTTAGTATTCTGTCCTTTCACTTGCAATGTCCAGTTGCAGTGATCTGGAGCTCATCCTTAGGGTATATGGACTCTCTATGTCTTAGTCCACTTCGGAGAGTGTATCTGCCGTTTGTTTTGCGGTGAGTGTAGTCACCCTGGATTTATGGTAGCCAATGGGTGACTAATACATAGAACGTTTATTTCCATGACAACCACATCATGTGATGGGCGTGTGTGTTTTGTCCTCCTCCCTGAGTTCATGTTCTCACACTTGATGCAAAAGCTGTTCTGTCGGTTTTCCATGAGGTTGCAGTGTTGAGTATAAGTGTTATCTAAAGTCATCGAAACTTGGAGCTGCCTGAAACCCCTGCAGAGGTGTCCTCTAAACAGAAACGGGGACGTTTATGAGGCTGTGTTTGGCAATTGCCGCTTTTATGAGCGCAGTCATGCGTATATAAATGCCACAGGAAAGACAGGAAAGGCAGCCATTTCCCCAATCCATGAATATCAATCCTATGGGTTAATATTGGACTTGGCAGATGATTGAGTGCAAGATTTTATTTTTTAGACCCTTCAGGATAAACTTGTCAAGATTCAAAGCGTGACCAACACCACTTTTGTGCCAGTACGGTCACTAGGCAGCATGAAGTGGGCAGCCAGGCGGCCAGCCATTAAAAGTCCTTTTAAATTTCGGCTATTATGTGCCAGAAACCTACCATGCCAGTGTCATCAAAACTTTAGCATGAGCTCGTTGTTCACAACCTTTTGAAATGAAGCCATCTGCGTTGCCGGATCACTGGTGAAATCTCGCCAAACATTTCATGTTTTTACCTCGAACAGTGACAGCGATTTGTCTGCTGGCGGAATTGCAGGCGTCCGGCTGGGTAGCTCCATGTGCGATTTCTGGCAGTAGGGTTGCTATGGTGACAGAACATAGTTTCTGGGAAAAATGTCAGGCGAACTTCGCCCATTACTTCCTGCTTGTGATGTCACTATCGGCACATTTGCAGCTATTCTGTTAGCAAAGAATGATTTGGCTGAATTAATGTAAGAATCCATAAAACTATGGGAATCTGAAGTATGAAATGATCCGGACTTGAGAGATGAGTACAGATGGGACTCAGCAGGAGTAGTGCCACGTCCCGCCACCCTCACGTGTAACGAACATCCAGGGAATGCCACACCCTCCCGCACACCTCCACCGGTCACGGTCTAACACTTGGTCGACTTGCGGCACCCGTTCTCTGGCTCCCCACCCCACGGGCTGTATTGCAGAGGGCAGGCGGGGACGTGGTCCCGGGGGCCCGCCACTGCAAGACACTGCTAGCTAGCAGCCCGGCATTGTGTCTCCCTGACTCACTCATCACAGCCGCATTTCGTTTGCCTCTTCTTGTTGCCTCATTTTTCATCTCTGAATGGTGCAACCGTGTGCCCCTCACTGTAACCGACAACTGTCATGAAACGCTCAACGCGTGTCCGAAGCTCCGGCGAAGTTTATATTGAATCCCTGCTCCCCTTATCGACCCCTGCTGTGGTGTCCCTGTCCCTCAGAGAGCCAGCTGTCGGAGACGTACGTGGGCCGGGCCGTGTCATTGCCTGCCTCTTTCCGCCCCCTCCACATAGTTTTCCTTTTGAGCACCAAGGCCCGGCTCTCAACACCAGCCCGGGCTCCGTAATGCCCCATCTGTCAGCACCTGCGAAAGACAATAATTAGAGATGATAAATGAAGCAGAAAGACGGGTCAAACAACTATTGAATCATAGATACCAGTGGCAGGCGAGGAGGAGAGCTCCTTTCTGCTGTCACACGGGCTGTTTTTCCACACACACACAACCCCCCCCCCCCCACACATTGACTACTGCGTGTGTGTTATGAAGAATGTGTAGATACTAACACCCTATTCACCTGGCTATCAGCCAAATCAGTGGGCTTGGCTCCCCTCTGTACAAATCAGAACATGTGTCTGCCTTCCCCCCCTGTCACCCCCCATCCCCGTGCTGAAAGTCAGGCAGGTTAGAAGCTGGGGCGTTATGACTGGGGTAAAGTACGGGTCTTTGTGTCGGACACCAAGGAAATTAGCGATCACCTGGAGGTTGTGAGAAAGTAAATGTGTCTGTGGCAATTTGCAGTAGCTCCAGGGTGGCAATCCAAGGCTTTGCACTTTGTGTGTGTGTGTGTGTGTGTGTATTCATTCATGTGAACTGTTTTGGTTATATGTTACTTACAGATGATGGGGTTCACTTTTCTGCACCTCAGTGGAAATTATTTAGCGATAGACAGTGGTTTACCACACCTCAAAATCTGTAATTAGTTTTATTGATTGCTTATTTACTGGAAAAAAAAAAACTTATGTAGAGGACCCAGAAATTAGGATTGAATTTGGACCTGAGTTAGCAACAGAGGGTAAATATCTTATGGGCATTCAGGGGAGGTCCTGGGGTACACGGTGATTCAGGGCTTCACGTCGAGTCGGCCAGTGAGGATGCAAATTACTCCATCGTATATTTGTTGAGCAAATCCATTTGTTGATTCAAATATAGTGCCATGCATACATCAACAAGTGAGGCGAGGAATGCAAAGAAGGGAACGCACAGAAAACAAACGGGGACCTCACAACGCACTTGGAAATCGCGGCGCGCCTCTCTGATTTGATACCCACGATGCACTGCTCCCAAGCACACAGGTGCGAATGGGTGTCTATTACTGCTTCTCACAGCTGGTTATGGGCGGTCTGGTGCTTGCCTGCCTAAATTTGTCCTTTTGTGTTCTTCACTAGCATAGCTACTTCCACGGAATGTTTTGTTTTCATTGAGCGCACATGCAATGAAAATCCAGCAATTGCCGGTGCTAATTTGTGTTCCTTTCATTAAGTAAGCAGATCTGTCTGGAGGATTTATAGCTTTGAAAATGGTCCAAATTGTGATGTTGTTATTGTTGTTCATGTTGTTGTTGTTACCATTTGCTGTAGCATATTTGTCATTGTTATAATTGAAATCTTTACTGCTTGTGTTGGCCCCCGTCCGTTGTCGGTTAGGCAGTTTTTCAGTTCACCTGCATTTTATTTCCCTGACGCATGAAGCTATGCATCACTTCTCGTCTTTGGGGCTCTCTGTTTCGTTCTCTGGCCCATCTGCGCCCTCAGAGCGGAGTTTTCCCCTGCAGCGCTGTGCGTCTTCGTCTAGCACCGGTAAAAAAGTATTGCGTTACGGCACCTCTCACACAGTAATCCCCGCCAAGCAATCACACCCTGGGCTCCCATTGTGTAGCAGACAGCGTCCTCCCCGCATGATTGACTCCCTGGCTTCTGACATGACATGGCGGTGACCCCCACCCCCACCCAAACACTCGTCTGACTTTTCCACGTGAACAAATTAAAGGTTACTTTAGGCTCCCTGGTTAGTCAAATCCTGCCTGAAGTAACCACTATGCCCACCTCAGGCTTTCACCTCTATGGTGTTTATGTAAAGCCTGAGGTGGACATGGCACCTGGATGGGGGGGGCGTGGGGTGTTGGGGAGAACTGGGCAACAGGCTGTGCAGTGCTTAATGATGCACTTATCTGGATGGTTGTTGGCTCAAGTCCCAGGGGTGGTTCAGCTGTTGTACCCTTGAGCAAAGTACTTACCGTAATTCCTTCAATAAAATACCCACCTTTGCTTTTCCTTTCAGAATTATTGATCTTTTGCAACTGCAAACAGCTTCTTTTCTTGGTGTATTTATCTAAAAGGCTTAGGTTTTGTAACTTACACATATATCAGCTCCATTGATGCCTTATTGGTAATTCATGGTTTATTATGAAGTACCATGCTGAAGGGGACAGTAGCGCTGCCATCTCTGGGAGCTGACCCAGCACGTTTTGGTTCACTGCCCAGCTCTTATGCCGAGTCTAAGAGCCCTGGGGCTTCACAGAGGCGCCCAGCCCATTGGCATCCATCAGTCTGCGGTCTCCAAATGCCATTCACAGTCATTGCTAAGACCTGCCCTCCTTCTGGGGCACACAGTTCATGTTTTATTTAACAGCAAGGTGGGGTTCAGTCTGTTAGAGACTTCTAGGGGAATTCCCAGCTTGGGGTATTACCCCTCCCCCCTCGCCAGGACACAATGGTAGACCAACCTGAATAGGTCTGCTCCGCACACCTGCATGCTCTTCAGGGTCGTCGTGGAGAGGAAGGCCTGTTCATTAGCAGCTTAACTCCATTGTGAGACTGCTTCCTCTTCCGTGTGGGGGCCCCGACTCCCTCACAATGGCCCAGGCTTTCACCCTGTCCCGAAGCCCTGAGCAGATGTCCTGGGTGCCAGGGAACGCGGGGGGGGGGGCTCTGTATTTACCGTGTGCCGAGCAAGCACACCTTGGGGCGGGAGGGGGCAACCCTATGTATCCCTGAAACAAAAAGAGGATTCTGGTGCATTCAGGACGATGCCAGTAACGCAAGGAACGGCGCAGGGAGCGAGGCGGCATGTGACAGGCCGCATTTTTGAACACAAGATGTGGCATGCATCGACGTTTCAGTTAAGCGCAGATAATCCGTAAGTGTCAGTGATTGAGGAGGTACAAATCCCAAAGAAAGAGGCGTGCAGGTGGCATCGCAGAGGCACACATGCCATTCTCTCTGATTTTTTTTTTAGCATTTTTTAAATTTTGTTTTCCCCTCCCGGGCGTCCTATGCCATTCCCGGGTGGGCAGGGGAGGGCAGTGAGTCTCCACCGTGAGTCACGCCGTATAGCAACTGACAATGTTATTAATCTGCCTGCCCGTCTCTCGGCGGATGGGACATTCAGCGGAGCATTCGGTAATGTCCTTGGAAGGGACATAAAATAAAAGTGGACTTTCTGTGTTACCGGCAGCCGGTGTCAGTCCGGCACGGCACGTTGGACCAAACCTAGCAATCTTCCAGAAGCTTTCACTGTCAAAATATTTCAAACACTTAGTATATATATACAAGAATATATATATAACGTCAGTATTATTTGTGCTGTAATAGGTTTTGACAGGCGTTAGCCTTTTAAAATTATAAGCACTTAAAATGTAAAGTGAAATTTTATGTAGAATTCCTGTTTTTGTCTCTTATATTTAAGAAGTGGAGAGTAATACTACATATCTTGAATATGTTTTAAACATATTTTTATATTTGTCGGTCCACCGTCCATGTGCTTATCCAGCAAGGGATGTTTGTGAGCTTGAAGTCTCTCCCAGGAAGTAAGGCTCATACAGTTGGGGAGTTGATATTTAGTCTGTTGGAAGAGTATGTGCTTTTAAGAGTATCTTTCTGTCTCTCCCGACGGCAGCTCAACGCCCATGAAATGTCTGAATAGCAGCTTCACTGCTCCATTTACCAGGCATATACCTGCTTCCATTTGTCATCGAGATGAGCCTGAGCGAATACCGACATGTTGGGCGACCTACAGAGATCTCCACTGACACCACTCAGCAGCTGCCTGTGTGTTAATCTCAGGCATGAGCTATCTGGTATCTACAGGCATTGATGTCGCGGGCGGCGTGAGTCACGCCGGGCCTCCCTGCCAACGGGGGGCCCCGTTTGCTCCCCGCCATTCGTTGCGATGTGCACGGCCTTCACCCCTGCCCTCGGCACTCACTGAACGCTGCACGGAAAGCCGTGTTTCCCCTAATTAAGGCCCATTATGAGGATGTTTGGTTGGATGGGTGTCGCAGCTGTGGGGGAGGGTTAGGGTTCAGTTAAGTGCCCCCGAGCTTTCCGTCATTGGCTGCCAGGGCATGGGGTGTGACTGAGCTTGATGATGGGGAAACGTCTATCTACCTTCGATTGGAGAGGGGTTCCTGCTCTAGGATCCTTGATCCTGTACATACAGAGCTGCTTTCTCATGCCACCGATTCTGTGACCATTAAACTGCCTCCATGTTTCCCCAGTAAATAAAAGTGAAGGAAAAAGAAATAGCCGCACAAATAGCTTATGGTCGGAGTTATTAACCTGTGAATTGTCGGGTTTTGGTTATACAAATTGAAATGATCATCGCAGATCTCTATGCCTTTATCTTTAGCATGAAGAATAAGGATTGCGATGCAGAGGCAGAGGCGGCAAACAGATCAGAAGCCATGCAAAAGCTGCAGCCGCAACCCACCGTTGCAAGAACTATAAGCGGCTGCATGCAGTGTTAAAAGGTTCTGCATATTCCCAGTTGGACATTTCTACACGGGCAGGATGGGGAGGGAAGAGGCACAGGAAGATAAAAGGTGTGGGCAGGTTTCCTGGGGCAGGAAAAGATGCCTGAAAGCCAGGTGACAAAGGCCATGTGAGCAGGACTTTGGCTGCTGTAGCTTTTCCTATAGTGGCATGACATTTATTTTTGTTCGTTTTACAGAAACTATTTTTAGGTCTTTCCATTTTCACAAGGGCTGCAACTAGACTTTTAACTGTAGAGTCTTATGCTACCAAACTGGCCAATGAAAACTGAAATGAAAAAAGAAAAAGCTTTTGTGATTGGCTGAACAATTCTAGGCAGGGCATAAAGAAAGCATAGATTGGGGTCACTGTGCCCCCAAACCCCCCCCCCCTTAGAGCCAGCCATTGTCATATATATTTTATATAAATATTAGTCTCAGAAACGAAGACCTTCTTAATGGATCTCATTTCTGTGAGTTTTTTGGATGAAGGGGGTTAACAATTACAGATGAATCTCTCGTCCCATCCCATAATACCAGCACATAACTATTTGTATTGCTTATTCATCCATTATTCAAAGCTGATTTATTACATCATAATTTGAAAAAAAAAAGTGAACGTAAATGGATCTTCAAAGAGTCTACCAATCAAATCGAAATATACTTAACACTGTTCTGATTTTCCAAGTCATCACTATATATTGGCCAGCAATCCATATGCTATTCCTTTCTGTTCTGACAGCCAGCAATCCATACGCTATTGCTTTCTGTCCACTGGAGTCACTGATTAATCTCTAGACATTCATGTAAATACCGATCAGTGCAGGTGACTGATAATCAGCACAGCGCAGCAGGGGGTGCAAAGACAGGGGCGCTGTTGAGCCATCATACCTAGAGCGAGTGCCGGCACTGGTACTCACATGGGGGGCAATTAACGGCAGATCGGCAGCAGCAGCGTGGAGCTGCAGTTATGTAAACGGCGCGGGTCCTGGAACCTGGAGATTTTGCATGCAGCACGAGGCCCTCGGCAGCCATGCAAACCAGGCCGTCGAGGCGTAGGGTGCGGTACGTGAACACAAACGCAGACGTATGCATACTGATGAGCTCTTAAAGCTAATTAAAAGGCAGGTATGTATTTTACCTCAAATTGTGGCATACTGTGCATGATAGGATAGATGTAATATTAACCATATCTTGCTACCGTTTGTTTTTGTCAGCCCTTGGCGGTTTCTAACCCCTAACCCGCTGTGCGGATTGTGGTTAAGAATCCATGGGGCAAGGGGAGGGGGGGGGTTGTTAAGAATGAGGGTGGTCATTGCCTAGTCCCACCTCCATTGTGGTGGGGGTTGATTTGCCTGTCTGCGGCCCTGCTGTAAGGCGATTGCTTCAGATCTTTCACGGTCGACACCACACACGGTGACGGTCCTGCCCGCACACGCCCAGACACCCCAGACCTGTCCTGGCTCTTTGGAGGCGCGGGGGTTAAATGGTACCTGTCTACCGTGTACCCATCCCCACCCCCTGCCCCGCTCATTTGGCTCCCTTTGTTTACAGAGAGCCGTCTCCCCGGCTGTATGGGCCCCGAGGCCCAGAGATTACTCCTCATTTGCCTCTGAGCTGTGCCGATGCTCAGCTGCATGTATTCTAAAGGCCCTCATTTGCGTCTCCTGTCTGCGCAGTCGCCATTTTTCAGCTTTAGGGATTGGAGGTGTCTCTCAAATGCAATTTGTAGGGTCAGCATAGACCCTGGGGGGGGGGAATAAGTCCTCACGTCTATGTATGAGTGCCCTATTGCAGGGATCACACTTCACATGCATTTGGAGATTCATTTACAGCTTACTTATGTAAATACTGACTTTGAATCTCCACCTGTCACTTAACTGCCAATTGTACTCTCTATATTTATGATAGATATTTATGCTTGTTTTGTCTCTTTATGCGAGTGTCCTGTTTCAACTAAACGTTTCACTGCAAATTGTACAGACTGTAACTTTGCATGTGACAAATGAAACATTGACTGATTGATTGATTGGTCGTAGTTTAAAGCACATCTTTGGGCTGCAGGAGGATTGTGGGACATGAACAGCAGGGGGAAACATACAGGAAGGGGTGGGATTTGAACACTTCACCATGAAAGCAAGAAGCCATGGCACCAGAAAGGAGAATCTTCTTCTTGGAAAAAGTGCCTGAGGTATTAGTCACCAGTGTGTTACCCGCTGAGTCACGTGACCTCGCCGGTGTCAGTGCATGTCTGTCACATTCCCGTCACGATCGTGTGCGGCGCACAATAGCTCCGCATTCCGCACTGACACGGCGACAATCTTGTGCAGGAGAACCCACCCTCCAGCTGCCTTTTGTTCACTCTCGTCATTAGACGCAAACCCCACCAGTGACATTTAACATTAATACGGGCAGATTAGAGCCATGAAAGACTCGGGCAGGTGTACATCATGGGTGACATCGTGTGAGGGTCACAATGCAGGAGCATGAAAGTGACACAGCCCTCCGGCGAGGGATCAGGCTCCGAGTGAGATGGATGATGGATGGTGTGTTTGCATACTGAGAGTGCTCCCCCGTATCCTGCCCGCTCGTACCGGGAGCCTGTGGCCTTTGCATGTCCTGTAAACAAACTCCTGTTTTACATACGGTTTCACTTGAGGGCCTTGGGTCCAAGAGCTGGGCCGCATTTGGGAACATCATCCAGGCTTCTTGCACCCTCGCAGTACCGGTCGAAGCCCCTTTGGCACACCCCATCTGAGACGAAGTGAACCTGGCTTGCTAAGTCGGTGCCCCCTCAGAAAATGGCGCCCTAAACCGACCCCTGTGTCACCTAATTGGTTGGCCAGCACCTTCAGCTCCAGCTCCAGATCTTACATGGACATCAGTAGCTGTTAATCAAGGTTGATACAGTGACACTTGGACACCGTGTCTCTAAAGGAGTTTGGCAATCTGCAGCTTGTCTTGTTCTAGCCCTCTGCTGAACACACGTGTACACAGTGTCTCGTGTCCATCAAAAATGTGTCACTGTTCAAATAGCTAAGTTGACTGAATCTAGATCTAGCATGGTTTAAAATGAGGTATCTACCTCTGAAATGTGAACGTTCCCTGAGCCAAGGTTTCTTACAGCTGGTCAGTGATTTGAGCATTCATACAAAATGCTTGTGTATTGCTTTATAAATGGCAGAAGTTTCTCTGTGCCAGTATTTAATTAGTTGTTTCAGTCCCTCTGTATGATGGGTTTCTGTCGAAATTCTATGTATCTCTCTAGACATATATTTCAATAGCAGTTTGTTTTCATCACAGATATCAGTGCGAGAGCAGGTACCTGTGAACTCATGAGAAATCTTGAATCTCTGTCCCTTTGTACTCCCCCCCCCTCCTTTGTAAGCAACAAGCTTCTCAACAAGCTGTTGGTTTTGCAGACCCTCTTTTCAAAACAATCCCCCACTCAACCAAGATGTCTGCCTGTGCCGGTCACCGCAGTTTCTCAGTCACAAAAGGACTTTTCTTTATGTTTGTCAGCGCATTCGTTTGGGGTTGAGGGGGAAAGGGGGGGGTAGACTAGCTTCTCGCAGGATTCCTGTTCTTGGGTGGTGGTTGCGTTGTTTTCAGAAATACCATTTTTCCCAATTGTTGAGACCTGTGAATCAGACTTTTAAAAATAGCTTGCAGGCTTTGTCGAACCCAAGTCAGGCACAACACTTGTGCCTTCAGATGACGTGGACAAACAGGCCATGTGAGTGGAGCCATCCCCTGATGTCGGCCGCAGCCTTTTCTCCAGTGCCCACGCTGGCCGAGAGCCACACTTTGCATGCAGTTAGCGCAGAATCCAGCAGCTCAGGACCACATTTACATCTCCGAGTCCAGACTGGTCCACACAACCCTCGCCTCTAAACAAACAGGCAAAAAAGAGGCGTGGTTAGAATCACCGCTAAAGAGGATCATTAGGGTTAAAATGTGCTTTTCTGGCCAATGTAACTGATTTTCTTCCTGAGGTCACACAAATATGCTCGCCGCTGGTGGCCTGAAAAGTAGCCAGTGATTCCAGCTATGAGGCCAAGATGTTGAAAAGAACCTATAAGATGTTTTTTGATTACTTCTGTAAAAAAAGTAATCCTTAAGCAGAAGTGTTGTTGGTTGTATAAACGTTTTTCCGTCTGCACTGCACAGAATCTACTGTGGGTACACAACTTAATAATTTCATTGAAAAGCAGGTGCGTCGTCTGGGCTGAGAGTGCTTGAGCCCTTTGCCCCCTTTGCCCAAATGATTACCCTCTTTTTGAGACTCTAAGTGGTCATTTTTGATAACAGACGGTCACACTAAATGTACTTTTCATAAACAACTAACTGTGTGAGGGATACACGGTCAGTTCTTGGCCCATGGACGTAATCTGTTCCATCAATCCTTGCATTTGTCGAATTTCGCTTCACATATCATTCAGAAAAAAACACAAGCCAAAAATATCCTAGCAGTACATACAAACGAACACATTGAACAAATGCTCAGATTAGGCTTTAATATATTTTCAATGTGTGCTTCCGTAACCGCTCTACATCCCAGATTTTGCAGTGTTTTTCTTTCTTTTTTTTTTTTTTTTTTGCAGCTGTCCGGATTTACGTAAATTAAGAGCTGCCTGCATTTAAACTTGCATCTTTAACCTTTGCAGCTTTAATCCTGAGTAAACTGAAAAATGTCAAATAGGTAAAATGAAAAAAGTTCTACAGCCAATGAAAGTGCCCGCGATGTATGCAGGTCGTGCCTCTTTCCTCCGTCTGCCCCTTTAAACACGCGGCATGTCGCTGGGGGGCGTGGCCGACTCTCCACAGGTAGAGTAGATCTCAGGTATCTCACTCCAGCTCCTCAGTCTCGCCTGACGACACCCCTCTTTACAGGTTGCTCTCGTTTGTCCTTGAGATTCTTTTTCCGGAGCTTTCTCATTCCCCAGAAGACATTATCAATGGTATGTGGGGGGGGGGCCTGGCCTAGGGTCTGACTGAGCCTTCCGTGGGATCAGAGACGCGCATGTGGGTAATTATGAAGCTCCCTTTCGCTTGACACATAAATTTATAGTTATACGTATGTTGTGCCGCCGGGGTGAATTAAGGAGGTAGTGAATTGCGAGAGAGACACGCACGCACGCACACACATACATGCGGGAAGAAATGCCGGTGGTTAAAGTGGAGAAAGACCCATCCCCGGATGCCTCGGAGATCTCTCTGTCGGCCATCCACGCCTCCCCCGAGGAGCCCCAGCGAGGTCGTCGCCGGAAACGGCCGCTACAGCGGGGCAAGCCTCCCTACAGCTACATTGCCCTCATCTCGATGGCGATTGCCAATGCCCCGGACCGCAGGCTCACGCTTGGAGGCATCTACAAGTTCATCACAGAGCGCTTCCCCTTCTACCGCGACAACTCCAAGAAATGGCAGAACTCCATCCGCCATAACTTGACGCTCAACGACTGCTTCATTAAGATCCCACGGGAGCCCGGACGGCCCGGCAAGGGCAACTACTGGACTCTGGACCCTAACGCCGAGGACATGTTCGAGAGCGGCAGTTTCCTGCGGCGGAGGAAACGCTTCAAGCGGTGCGACTTTACCACCTACTCGGCGTACGTACCTGAGCCCCCAGCTTTCGCCTCCGTGCAGATCTCCAGAGCGGCTTACAGCGGCCCCGTCTATTCGAACATGACTGTGAGTCCGCCGTACAGCCAACAGGTGGCGCCCTCGTGCTACCCCTCCTCCCCGGCAGCTTTCGGCGCTGGCCAGTCTCGGATGTTCAGCATCAACACCATCATCGGGCACCACGGGGGCCTGGGTTCAGGAGCGGACCTCGTGCAGCAGCCCGGCCGAAGTTTTAGCCCCGACCTGGGCTCTGTGGGGAGCTCGTGCAGCCTGAGCAATGTGGATTTCCAGGCACAGGCCTGTGGTGGGGCCATGCTATCACGCTCAGCCAGTCACATGGCATTCCCATACTCCGTCCCGAATGGACACCTGTCCGTGCAGAGTGCGTATCCGCAAGGCAGTAGCCAGATCTACGGCACCACCAGTCGCCTGGGAATTCCCAGTTCTCCCGGTGTCACCAGTGATACGATGGACCCCTATGGGAGAATGTCACCTGGCCAGCTGTCCTCTTTAGCTCCATATAACAACACAAGCACCATACCTAGTGCCAGTAGTTACCTGAGACCCCCAACGTACACAGGTAACATGGAGAGGTTCGTGTCTGCAGTGTGACGTCTGGGAAGATAATTGCTTGGCCTTGGGAAGCCAGTTTAGTGAATTTGTTTTGTTTTTGTTTTTTTTTGGAGACGTGGCATGTATGTTACGTAATGGTGATGGAACATTCTGGAGGGGGGACTCTTTATTTTATTCGCCATGTAACCGCCGACGTGAAACGTGCTCCCAAGTTTCACAGAGTACAAAGGCGTGAGGCAAGCAAGAAGTTAGCAACTGGTTTTCAAATACCAGTAGATCTAAAAAATTTGTCCTTTTATACTCCAAACATGGTGGAGCTCTGGATTCCGAGATCGTGCAAGTCCGTAAAAGGGGAGAAGGTTTTGGTATCCTCTCAAGCGCTGTTGTTTGATCACGCTGGGCTCGTCAGGCAGTTTCTGGAGGTGTTCTCTGGTGTTTGGTTGTATGACAGTATGCTTTTTGTACCGAAATTAGGTCTGAGATGTTTATATTAAACTTGTATGAAAGTGATTCAGCAGTTTTGGATTTAGGTTTTCTGTACATATTTATATTTTACAAAGCTCTGTAAATTATTTCGACGCTTATCTTAAATGCATTTTCAGGAACCTTTGTTTTGAAAGATGTTCTGTCCTGTTATTATTGTGTATGATCATGTAATGATTTTCAAAAAAGTGAATTAGCTCCAGAAATCCAGAAACCTTTTAATAACCATAAAAAGCTTTATGCCTCACTTTGCATGACTGTCCTCTGCACATGATGGTAGTTGTGCTTTTTTCAGTATTATTTATCAGTTCCAGAAATCCAGAAGTGTATTCTGTAAGGATATAATTGTGGTTAACATTTTCTGCTCTGACAAAAGCAGATTTATTTTTTGATACTATGTAATTGTGCTGTTATCCAGACCAGCATAGCACTGTGCTCAGTATTATAACTGTTCAAAAGGACACTCCCTTTATTTCAATAACATTAGACTAAAACAATTGGCTACAACTTTCGCATAAGTTGCTGGAAAATAAATTTGAATAACATTTGGAATTTAATTTTAGGTGGACATGATTGATAGATGTGGAAGGCAATGGCCTGTAGTTTCTCCATTTCAAAAGAAAGTCATTTTTAAGATATTCCGAGGTTACGTGAGCTAATTATTGCCATTTCGTGTTTTAGGCAAAGCGCTTTATTCAGCCGGCTGTGTCATGCTCTGTACCACCTACATCACTTACTGAGGGGGACGGCTGGAGTCCCTCCCAGACTGAATAGGGGTAGGGGTACACCGTGGATGGGATACCAGTCCCTCACAGTCAGACAGCAGTTAATCCAGTTGCATTCCCCATTTCTCACTAACATTAGTTAACCCACTTGAGAAAATGAAGATAAGCTTGTCTATTCTTCCGCTTTCGTAATCTCACATCGCGTCTGTTAAATAAATGTATATTTCGATGTTATGCATTAGAGTAAATATGAGCTTAAACGCAGATTTAGGCGACTTTTCGATCACGGGTGAGGAGTCCTGACCCGCACCCCAAGAGCAACAACATTCATCATCACATCAGCAGCACCCAGGGTGGGTGGGCGGAGCCCAAATGGGGCCATCGTCCTTAATCATACGACACAGTGCGAAGGGCCTTTGAGCCCAGCCGCTACTCTGCATCCAGCACGCTTAAGGTGAATTATAAGGGAAATATGGAAGAAGGAAAAAAAAATAAAAAATGCAGATGTGTTAAATCAGAGTTTAGAATAAATACCAACTTGCGTACTTTTACAGGGCACTACGTAAGTTTTAAAAATATTCTCATAATACGTACATTGTAAATGGTAAACCAGACTTGTAATGTATGTAACAGAGTGTCACATAAGTCTACTTAACCAATTGAAGGTCAGCTAATTAATTTGATGTTTAAGCAACCACAATTACAATGTTTTTGAAGCAATTTAAAAAAAAAAAAAAAAAACATACCAGCTTTTAACAGGACTCGACAGGTCTATACAATCATTAGTTACTGTTGAAGGTGAATATAGGTTAATAACCCTATAACATGAAACAATTCTCAAGCCAGGACCCATGGAACAAAGACACGTATGAATTCGCGTCTTTTCACAATTTTATTCTGACAAAAAAAAAAAAAAAAAAGAGCATCGAGAATATTTTACTGTCCGACCCGCTGCATAAACCACATGCTGTTTGGAATGTCATGACACCTTTATGGGGCAACTTTAGTCTACCAAAATATTCCCAAAATAGGAGATTTAAACAGTAGGGGGCAAAATGAGGTACATTTCACATGTTTCTGCAAGGCACAACAGCAAAAAAAAAAAAACTATCATCCATCCTTTAAACTGCACCACTGGAAGCACTGGCACTGCATGAGAGCGCACAATAAAAAGTACTGATGCCTGTGAGCCCCTCAGCATTAATGAAACAAAATTCCCATCAAGGTAAAAATACCATATAAAGCAAGGCGCCCCCTAATGTTACTCAGCAGAATGGCAGACAGACAGCATAAACCACAGCACTGACAAAGACTGACATGCAACACAGACACCAAAAATGGAAAGATGTGCTTTTAAATAATTTTTTTTTTAATGTTCACGTATCACCCCCACCCAGTGGATAACAAACTAAACCTCCATATTTGGGGAATGTTAACAGCAAACGGAAGAAACAAATCTAATTCAAATTAAGTGCTGGTTGGTGGAGGGGGTGGTGCAGTGGTCAGCACTGTTGATATACCAGTTTGCCCATGGTGTGCCCTGTGATGGGTAGGCACCCCATCCTGGATCATTGCCAGCATGTTCCCAAAATAATTCGAAACTCCTCACTGGATTTATTTTCCATTTAAGTTTATTCAGTTTTAGTATATAAAACAAACACATAAAACCATTTCAGAGGCAAGTAACTTTCATAATTGTGGTTTTACGTAAAAGGATTCCACAATATTCACAATCATCCAAGGTATTCCACAAGTCTTTGCAGTTCCTGGCAACCCTGTACCACAGCTGGAACAGAGGAGAGTGTCTGTGGAGACACGGAGACATGGCGATCAGATGGCATGGTTGGATCACAACCAGATTTGCCCACTGGACACCCAGCAGATGTACAGTTACACAGTGCTGAGAGCTAAAGCAGGCCATGGAAGCCCAGACCAGCCCAAAGGTTCAGCCACCGGCCCCTACCTTTCTCACGGTCTCTATCATCTCATCCAGTAGCTGTAGCTCCCGTTCCACTTTCCTCTGGTTGGTTTCATGGACCAGCCGCTGAAAGGGATCCGGCAGGATTATTAGTGAACAAGGCCAGTAGGGGCCCAGTGGATGAGCTTGTGGACCAACCAGCATCCCCCATGCCCCCGATCCTACACTCACGTGTCTCTTGGCTCGTTCCACGAGTTTAAATCTGCTGTCCTCGGACTCTGCAAGGCTCCTCTTAAGCCTCTCCACCTTCAGGTAAAAATAACCACATCGAGTTAGACTCAGAGACAGAAAGGCGATCTGCAGTGGACCGTTAGCTCCATCTGAGAGCCCCACCTCACTCCGCAACAAGATCTTCTCGTTGAGAGCCTCGAGGTTGGGTGCCGACTGGCCACTGGCAAGCTCCTCCCTCAAGGCCTGCACCTCCAGCTGGGCCCGCTGCAGGGAGAGCTGAAGCCCTGAGACCTCCCTACGCAGCTCCTGTGGGAGGTGAGGGCACGGACCCGACACCGTGTTATCCAAACAACACTTCATTAGAGTCTTGTAACTCATCAAAAGGTTAATCTGAGAAATGCGTCTTACAGTATTTTCAGCCCGGTGCATATTGAGGAGCTCCTGGCTTTGGTCCATCTCCATGCAAAGCTGCCTCAGCGCTTTCTCATCCTACGCGAGAAGGAAGATGGTATTTCGAACTAATCGCCATTGTCCAGGTCATTCTACCCATGAAGGATTATGCAGACTGACACCAGATGAATGCTGCTAATTTACACAGTCGAGTCAAAGAACTGAAACTCTCCCCCTCGTCCCCAATTCACCTGGGCCTTCTGCTGCAGTGACACTGCATTATGGTCCACCTGTGCCTGAAGGCGGCTGTTCTGCTCCTTCAGGTCGGAGACTTCACACCCGTGACTGCGTGAGAGTGCCTGCAGCTCCCTCTGTAGGCTGGCACTGGAACAAATGCCACAAATGCAATATTCATAGATGTGACTGCACTATTGCTTAAATTTAATATCACATCATGAACCAATGGGTGTGTATTTACGG
The DNA here is from genome assembly GCF_023856365.1 of Brienomyrus brachyistius. Taxonomy (NCBI): domain Eukaryota; kingdom Metazoa; phylum Chordata; class Actinopteri; order Osteoglossiformes; family Mormyridae; genus Brienomyrus; species Brienomyrus brachyistius. The sequence continues at coordinate 953,811 of NW_026042322.1, forward strand.
TCACCCTTCAACCCAGACACCTACACAGTCTGCTCCAGCTCGACCTGCTTGGCGTCCTTCAGCTCCTGCAGCTGTCCAGCGGCAGCACCGAGCTCAGACATGGCCTCCCCCAGCCCTGAGAGCAACTCCAGCACGTTGTTCTGATCCTCTTCTGGTGGGAGAGCCAAAATAAGCTTGCTGAGCTCTCAGCAGAGCCGACCACACTACAGATGGGGGCGAAGGGGGCGGAGCCTCGTACCTTCCTCCTTCTTTGGAGTGGTGGGATTGACGCGAGTGAACGCGCTACATCTGTTGCTCATCTCCTCCTGCACGCTCCCCCCTACAGCAGCTGAAGGACAGTGCACCACGTTAACCAACACAACACAGGGGTGCTAAAACAGCTCTTCCTCAGATCCCAGACTGCGCACTCCTCCTCTTCCTCCTACCGGTCTCACACTGCGGCATGTCGTCGGCAGAGATGGCATCCATGACCGTATCCACGAAGGACGTGCCGACGCGGCGTGACGTCCCGGCTGACGGGTCCTTGGGGGCACCATCGGGCTTCTCCTTGTAGAGATGGGCAGAAGATCCAAGTATGGCAGCACAGTCGTTTAAATAAATAATAAGGGACTTACACCCTGTTCATCAGGATTAAATCAATTAGTGAATTCATTGTCAACGAAACTGCTTCTCCAATATGTAGCTGGATTCCCCACAGTTAAGAGGACAGAACTCCATGTGATGAACACACATGCTCTTTGTAAACTGAACCTTCAAGCCAGCAGCCGTATGCCTGGGAACCACGTGTTAATATGTAGACAAAAAAATTCCCATAAGAGCATGCAGGCAGAACGAGCAGGCGGCCTCACCCCATCTGAGAGCGCCCCCTGCAGGCTGATGGTGAGACCTCTCACTCGGTGGTGCAGAAGAGCCACTTCCACAGAGGCCTGGACCAGTTTCTCACCCATACCCAGCAGCATGCGGCGCGCCCTTTCCTGGGTGCTGTCCAGCTCCTCCTGAACGGAGTCACGTTCCTTCCTAGAGGGGGAGCAGGTGAGCGACACACCCATCAAACGTCCATTCCTGGTTTTTCGTACGTGAATCTCAATTTTTTATGTCTGGTATTCCCACTGCTATATATCTTAGGTAGTTGGGGGGGGGGGGTGCGCAAATATACACTTAATGAGTGAAAACCAAGCACACCTCCCCCAGCAATGGTTCGGTCTGGTATCTACAGTATGCTACGGATGCCCAGAAGGCACAAGAAAGACAAAAGGCAGAGCTGGAAGCGCTCACTGGAGGTGAGTCAGGGCTTGCTTCAGGTCCTCGCACTGCAGATTCCGCTCCCTCAGGCCCTGCAGGTGCGAGCGGAGCAGGCCCTCGGTCTCCGCCACCTGCTCTCGGGACAGCTCATTCTCAGCCTGCAGGAACTGGCCCACCATGGCAGCGGGTGCGAACACAACGTCAGCGTTAACTGCAGCGCAGGTCAAATGAGCCGCCCCCGCCCAGTGTGAGAGGTGCCGTTTGGTCAGGGGTCCAGGCGGTGACCATTTCAATGCATTATTAAAAACTAAAAACGGAACCATCTGACGAGGTGATTATGTAAATGACCGCAGTAGAACCCAGCTAACAGCAAATAGCGGTACAGGTTTGGAGGAACAGGGGACAACGGGGTACAGTAGGGGGCGCCCTCACTTCATTCATCTCCCTGGCAGTAGACAGCTGCATCTGGATGTCCTGGAGATGCCGCAGCTGCTGGACGTGGCCCTCAGCCTGCCTCTGCAGCTCCTCCAGCTGCTGGTCTCGCTCGGCCAGGGCCTGACCCAGCTCCTTAATCTGGTCCTGAGACTGCCCAAGATCTGCCTCCAAGCTGGGGGCGGGGGTTGGTACAGACCATTAGAGCTGGACAGATCTCAGGGCGCTGGCCTTGTAGGTCTGCTTTAAGTGTAAATCCTTATTTTACAGCTGGCATATTCATAAAACACAGACTTTTTGGATTTCCAGGCAAATTTAAACTCCAAACCAGACATTTCTGAGGTAGTTGCCCATCTAGATCCAGGGAAACATTGCTTAGTAATTATCTATTGAGGATGGCAGAGAGGTGCTAACCTGTGGATGCGTTCAGTGGCCTCTCTCACTTCTTCAGATGCCTGCTGTGACCTGTGAACACACGCCAGAGATGACAAAGAGCAGCCAGATTGGGAGCGGTAGGCGGGCTGGCCGGCCCCAACGGCACTGGGCTGAGCCCATGCCGGAGGGGTCACCATGCGGACATCTACAGCCCGAAGTAACGCACTTGTCGGTCTCGTCGGCCAGGGCCTGCTGCAGGAAGGCGTAGGAGGCCTGGATGGATGACACAGAGGCGGACATCTCCGTATTCTTCATCCGCAGCCCGTCACGCTCCTCCTCTGCCTCGTTCAGCCGTTGCCGCAGCACAGACATCTCTGAGGAAAAAGTGCACAGGGACGAGGAGGGACAAACATTTGCATTTTTAATCACTTGGGACGAAGCAACAGCTTGCTTTCGACGGAGAAGAGGAATCTAAGCCTAAATCAAAAGTATCATTCAATTTTTATTCCAAATACAATACCTATTGTCTTAAGACAGATGCACAATATTCCACACCGAACTGAGTTCGGTGTTCATTAAACCTGCTGGTGAAGCATTAATGCATCAGTTGTAGAATTCTAGCTTGCCACACAGAAGGCTCGGGTTCTATTTCCAGCCAGAGTAGATCCTCATTAGAAGTGGTGTGTGGTTCTGCAGATTAGAACCCGTGACAGGAAGGTCGTCGGTTCAAATCCCAAGGCAGGCAGAGTGATGTTACGGTTGGGCCCTTGAGTAAGGACCTTAATCCCCAATTGCTACAGGGACACTCTCACCCGGCTTTCTGAAATCTATGTCGCTTTGGATAAACCAATCTGCCAAATACATAAAACACTGTTGTACCCACAACCCCACCTGAGTTCACAATGGCCATCTGCAGACTGAGATCCCCAATCTGCTGGGTAGCTTCCCGGAGGTCCGATACCATCCGAGCCAGTTCATCTTCCATCTGAAACAGTCACAGGGCATTTTAAAAATGGGGCCGACCTGATGGCTGACAGGAGATCAGTAACAAAGGTCACCAAGACCCCGTTTACACCAGTATGGTGTCAGTGCGGGGCCTTTTCCCAGTCCAGAACAGGTTCTGCGCTTTTCCACCGCAGAAAACTGGCCCTGGGCCAGAAGAAACAACTCTAGCATGGCACCACGGAAATGCTGTTCTCAGAACCATCGGGTCCGAATAAACAATCATATTAACTGCCATATTAACAATCGTAAAAGAATCGTAAAAAGGAATCTTACGGCAATGCTAATTAGGTTACATCTCAGTCAAATCGATGGTTTAAAAAAAAAAAAAAATATATATATATATATATCCATACCCATTGTCTTGAGAGCATTCACCATGAATAATTAATACTGCTTGATGTTATTATTGAAAGAAATATTGAATATTGAAAGAAAGTTCTGCATACAGAACTTATAGCATCTTAAAAGCAAAGCAAAGCATTTTCTTATGGTCTGCGATGATGATTCACCTGGGAACCAGCAAGATACAGCCCAGTACTGGCTCCGCATTGGTGGAAACCCGGTATAAGAAGCAGGAGGACGACAGCTCAGGCACAGAGCATGACCCTTCCGATCACTTCCCCTGAACGGTTCTGGCAGACAGCAGGAGTGTCATTCTCCAATGGAGAAATGGGGGCCTTGGGCTACACCTCCCTACCCTGATTTTCTCTACCACCGCCTGGTCCCGCTCCATCCCCCGTGTCTCCGCCTCCCCCAGGGCAGTGGCAGTCCTGTTCCACATTCCCTGCACAATCGGGCCAGCCCGCTGCAGGAGACGTCGAGCTTGGCACAGCTGCGGGGAGACACGCGAACAAACCAAATGGCTCACATCGGCTCCCAGCCTGCAGCTCACCCAGGATATGTCAGGAGAAATCACATTCTGTCCACCTGTCGCCATCTAAACTAACCTCTTCCTGCAGAGAGTTCTGGCTGCATATGGAAGACTCCAGCAGTTCATTTGCGGCTTGAAGGGAGTCTACATATTCCTTGTTTAATGAAGCCTAGAGCAAAGGAAGGAGAGAAAAGTTATATCTGAGGTGGTCAGCTAGAGGTGGGCGTGGCCTGAATCCGCACAGAAGAGCGGCCCACCTGCTCCAGGTAGGACTGGGTGAGCGCCTCCTTCACCTCCAGGTGAGAGCCCAGGCTCTGCTCGAGCGCCGCTATCCTAGCGGCACAGCGAGCCCTCAGCTGCTCTGTCACTTCGAAGGCCTGCGTTTGGGGTTAAAGGTTAACAGGGAAACCATCGGAGCATGCGACTGCCCCCCTACCCACTCCGCCAATTAACAATGAACATTTTGTTTCTATACAGGCTCGAGCCATTTTCCACCAGGGAAAACCCCAGAGGCCACTTAGCATTCAGCTGTAGCCCTGTATCCAGATTCTGACTGGAGGTGGCGCTAAAGTGCAGCATGACATTTTTTGAGAACCAATAAATACAAAATGTACAAGGGTCCTCCTCAAAGCACATATACACTCAAAATATGATTGGCTAAAGGCAAGCTTGGGGAGTGGGGGAGGAGTAGCAGTGCTAATGACAAGAAAAACACCACTGAAAAATAAAAATTTATCATTTAGCCAAACTCAAGAAAACCGTATTAATATTCATAGGATGCTGCTCATTTTCAAGATGTTTAACAATACATTCGGTACAGAAATAAGCTGGTTTTGTTTTCAAGCAGCTGAGCTTTTAAAGTTAAGGAAGGTCATTAAAGGCTGGGGGGTCATTTTTTTCTAGAGCCAGGTGTAGTGCTGGGGGGGAGAGCATACCGCCGCCTTGGCCTGCAGCGCCTCCTCCATCCGCTGCCTCATCTGCTCACGCTCCTGCAGGCAGCCGCTGGCCTTCTCACCCATCCTCCGCAGGGCCTCCCTGCACTGCCCGTACAGCGCCCTCATCTGGACCATCTGCATAAAGCCACCAATCACATCATAGCCAATCAAATCGCATCATTGCCCTCTCCAAGCCAATCAGAGTGAAGCATATCCGCATCTTATCAATGAAGAGACTCTAAATGCATAGACCCGCCGAATAACCCGCCTGTTTACAGACACCGTTGTGTTCATCGCTGGTAAGATGAGCAATTTCATTCAACCTAGTCAGAGCATCTTGAGTTTCTGTGCTGATGGCAACCTGTCAATGAAAACACAGAAAAAGAAAGGATACAATAAAAGGAGACCATTAAATAAGTAAATAAACAACATGTACTAACAGGAATCTTGTTATGCATCCTCAGTCCTAGTGATCAGACCCAGAAACTCACCACGGCGGCCTTGACATCCTGCATACCGTGGAGAAGATTCTTCATAGCCTCCTGGTCCAACTCAAGAGCGCTGATCTTCTCCAGAGCTTTAATATACAGCTCTTTGTACATCACCACCTGGCCGCATAGTGCACAGGAGTCAGTGCTAATCGATAAATGACTAAGCAGGCGATTAAATGATTAGACCAAAACGCGGTACACCCTAAAGCCTGAGAGGACATCCATCCCTGCTACCTGGTTCAGCTCAGTATGGTCCGTCTGGATGAACTTCTCCCGGAGCTCGGAGGGTCCCGGGCCACGAGACTGGTTCTGAGCTCTGATACAGGACAGCTGCTGAGATAGAGCCTCCACCATGACTAGCGTGGAGGTCAGCCGCTGCTCCAGCTCCTGCCTGGAGGCCGAGGCCAGGCTTCCAGGGGAAAGGCTGACGACGAGCAACACAGGCCAACCAGTCAAACAAAACGATAAATGACCAAAAGTAGTATAACCAATAATAAAAAAAATCATCTAAAAGCTCTCAACCCTTATGGAGTCATCAAAAGTAAATTCAGCCGAGCCAAATTAAGTGCTAAGAGCGACATGACTTTTCTCGAAACAAAAGCAAACTCACTTCCATAGCAGGGAGTCTGTGCTGGTACTGGCTTCAGCCACAGAGAACTCCCTCTTCCGCTCGAAGACGCCAGAGGTGTTGACACTCTGCTCGCTCAGCCGGACGGGGCTGGTCCAGGTGCTGACACTGTGGCACTCTGCAGGCGCCGCACCGACGCAGAGGTTCCCCGACGTGCGGATGAGCAATTCCGCCATCTGCAGGAGCTGCTGCTGCAGGGGCATGGTCCTGCCGGGAAAGGGGTCTGCGGGGACCCCGACAGCGGCCTCCAGGACGTCAGGCTGCAACAGCTCCAAGCTCAGTGCAGTGGAGTTCAGCCGAGGTGGTGGCATGGGACTCTCCAGGTTCTCAGTCCACATGCCACTCACTCGACCACCCAGGAGGCTATTGTGATTATCAAGAGCAGCTGGGGTACATTCTGCACGCCGTCCTGGAAGGGTGCTACCATCTGCCGGCACGTGGCCCAAAAACTCATCCTGAGGCTGGGCGGGATCTGGCGTCTGCTCCCTCAAGCGAGGACTCCGTGAGAGAGTAGTATGAAGGATCTTTGGGGAGGAGAGAGTGAAAGGGTCCTCAGAGCCTTCCTGGGAGTGCAGAATAGAGAGGCCACTGTCGCGGGACGTTCCAGCGCCGGTTTGGGCTGCTCCATTCTCCTGCAAGTCCCTTGGAAACATGGGATCTGCATCTACCTGAAGTTTCTTACCCACATATGGCGTAGAACTCCCTGCAATTAAACCAACTGCATCATCCACATTTTGCCAAAGAGAAGCATTTAATACCGGACTGGCCGCCAGCGTCAAAATGACGTGTGGCAGGGACTGGTCAGTGATTCTAGAAAGTTCAGGCTGCTGATGCTCATCTACACTCTGCTCAACTCGCACTGTCAGACGGGATTCCCTGGAACCTTCCTGATCAACTGGAGCACAAGAATGTTCATCTCTTTCAGTGCCCTTTAAACTCTCAGAGCAGAGAGCAACTTGGACCATGTTCTCAGCATTTGCATCTGACCCCGTCAAAATACAAGATGTTTCAGAACCAGGTAGCTCATCTCCCAAAATCCTACTTTCCTTCTCCATACAGTAAGCATGGTCTTTATGCTCACTGCTGGACGGTGGGACTGGGTCTTCCAAATCTTCAACAGCATTGCTCTCATTTCCACAGACGACAAAACTTTGGCCAACTTGATCTTCAGGTAAAGGCAAAACAGTCTCCTCTGAAAGTCTGGAGGCATCTGAGATCTCAATATCAGCTCCAGTGCACACGAAGGATTTCAGTGTAATGTGACCAACTCCATCGCCACACTGCTGGCCAACAGCATCTTCATCAGCGACTGGAACTGCGTCACTACTCACATCATCAAATCGTTCATCCAGAGGAGCTACGGTCTTCATTCCCTCACCATCCAGTTGTTTCTCATTTTCTTTTTTCACAATCTCCATACTGTACAAAACAGCTGAACTACACTTGGCCATTTTCACATCCGCTACATTCTCCTTCATGTGCTCCCTGTCATCTGGCAGAATTACAGCGGCAGGTGAACGGCGAGCGCAGACAGGACGCGGCTCCGACTTACAGCTTGTCACTTCACCCTTTATGGAGGATCAAATCAGTGAGACAGTTTGAGTTTATAAACAACTTACTCACCCATTAAGTAGAAATTAGATCAAATTAAGCGAATTCGTGTACCCTTATTGCAAATCGAGCCGAACGTTGGTTCCCGTGGGAGTGTTGCAGCTCATTCTGCAGGCTTCTCAGCGGCGACCTGTTAGTGGACTGCATCGCAGGCTGTGCAAACACGTCAGTGCAATGGGGTCACCAGCTTATATCGCGCTTACACGGTATGCTTCCAAACGATGCTTATTTACAGTTCGTAAACGGTGCATTCATCAAGTCAGGGAGGCGTATACTTACAGCGCTATGCTTTAGTAGTCCTCTTCTGGATGATATCCTACTGTCGTATGTGTGTAGATACGGAGCAAATTCCTAAATGATGATAATGTGATTCTCTCTGACGGCTTCCCATTAAGCGAGCTACTAGCAATGAAAATGCGTTTACTTAGTCAGATGGGAGCAGCTTAGGGGGCAGTACGGACTACAAGGACCCGCTTACTGCTGTCAACAGCAAGGCGGGACAAATACAGCTCCTAGACAGGGACATTTCTAAACAATCGCGCTCAGCTATACACAAGACCCAGAGGTTACACTCAAGGAGTGATGGTAGTTTTACTATACGGTATGAAACGTCAGTTTTAGTAATAATAAACTCATTTTACTCACCAAACTTTAACCGCCTGCTCCAAATTCAAACCCAAGATGCTCTTCTCTCATTGGATAATACAAGTAATCGTCACGACGTCTTGCGTCATTACGTATGCACGCATGCATGCAGCCAATGTGTAGCTTGTGTCAAATGTTGTTATACTTTGAGCGGCTTAGCCGATGTGTAAATATTCTGCTCTTAAAGATTCTTCAAGGCGTCGAGAGCTTATGGCAGAAACTCATAAATTCTCTTTTTTCCCATTTTCACCGGTAGATACGGCGAAATGCATCTGTCGGTGTCAAAAACACATGACCCCCCAGGAAACAATCATGTTATAAACACTGCGATTTTTTTCAGACTGAAAGGAAGATTTTCTTCCCATTCGCACGTAGTCAGTTCGACGGTTTTGTGTTTATGAAATGTATAAATATCTAAGTAGCTTAGATAAGTGGATTTATGTCAATTTATTGTTATTTTTATGCATCGTAAGAGCAATTTAAAATATCAAGTTCACTAAATTTCGTGCCTTCAGTTCCACTGTGACGTGCGGATAACAGGCAACATAAGGTGCTACAATGGACAAAACAATTTACAGCATATTGAGAGTGCAATACCGTAAACATGTACGATTGGATTTCAGACGCATTCGTCATGTTAAGACTGTAAATGTGGTTTCATGTCAAAGACTTCAAATGCAAGATCTCAGTATTCTGAAAGAAACTGCTGATTAACCATTTTCACACACATTTTGTGTCATAAACTGGTACTTCCTTTTCATAATAGTGATTAATGTTAGCTTTTTCACATCAGTATTAGAAAATATAGATTAAAAAAGAAATGATTGCAGGATCACTGCTCTACTTGTGTGCCTTCTGTAGTCAGTTAGCTGAGCTGGGAGGCTTCCACATGGCTCTGCTTTCTGCCCGTCTCTGTAGGCCTGCCGTGCTGCGTTGGCGGTTGAGGCAGCTCAGAGGGATGGCGGCCACGCTGCTGCGGCGGTGTGTCACTCTCTCCTGCAGCCTCTTCTGTGTTAAGGCCTCACAGGCGCCATCCAAGGACAGCTTCCTACCCTTCACCACCTGCTCTGGTGGAGGGGGTGCCTGACACAGGTGCTGCAACCCAGGGAGTGCTCGGGCCTCTGGCCTGTAGGAAGGGCTAAGCTGTACCTGTAGCGCCTCCCGCAGGCTAACCATGTCTACCCTCCAGCCCACTGCAGCAGAGCTGGTGTTCATTCGGTCTGGTTTTGCGATCCTCGTCTTCCTCTCCTCAGTGAGTTCAGGCAACCCCTTGGATGGTAGCTGGTAAAAAGCTTGCCTTTTTTCCCAGAGGTCGGCAGGGATGGTCTTATATGGCAGATCTTTCCAGAACGTTTGGCTTTTCTTGTCGAGTGACTGCCCACTGATGCTATGAGTCATCCTGTCTGAGGGTTTCTGCTTGCGTCTTCCACCGCGGGGGTCAGAAGGGAAGACGCTCGCTACAGACGTGTCCCAGCTGAAGCCGTATTTCTTCATAGCGTCCAGGAGCAGGGCATAGATTGTGATGTTGCCCCCATCGGCAGCGTGGCGCAGTGCCGTCCGTCCCTCAAGGTCGATGTGATTCAGATCCGAGTCGAGAGCCCGGATGAGCAGCATGGCGAGTGGCAGTCTCCCATACAGGGCAGCGTACATGAGCGCGGAGCGGCCCCGTCGGTCACAGAGCCCCGCCCTCGCCCCATGAATGAGCAGCATCCTGGCCACGCCCACAGCCCACATCTCCCCATCGTGCAAAGCGCAGAGCATCAGGGCGGTTCTCCCAGCACTGTCCCTCACGTCGACGTCCATCCCCGACTCGACCAGCCTCCTCGCCAGGCGAAAGTCCGCTTTCAGGATTGCGTCATGGATATGCATCTCACTCATGCTCTCCGCCCAAAGTCTCCTGTGATTTTCAGCTCTGGTTAAAAATTGCCGGGATCCTTCCCAACGCGCTCCAGAAGATTCTTTGTGTCTTGGGCAGCGAAGCCTGTTTTCCGTATCACCTTGGAAGACTTTGGTCCAAAGGAAGCCAGTACTTCCTTATAAACTAAGCTTTGCAACATTCACACACGCACACATTGCTGAAACCCAATCCGCAGTTGCTATTGGAAAGGGGGCGTGGCCGGGGCTGTAAATCTTGCTTTGAAAACCCATAACACTTAACGATGCAAAACAAAACAGCCCTTTATTCTTTGTAAAAGGTGATGTAAGCGATTTCACCCCTTCCTGAAAATGACCACATTGCCGCTTTTGTGTCAAGTGTAACAGTATGCTGAAGACTATCAGGGGCAGAGAAGGAAAATTCCAGAAAAGGTGTCAAGGACGACTGACTGAAGGACCACACAAGTTTAAACACCATGACCTTTTATAACATTATTCAGGAAACCCAACATGGGAGCATACTGATACTGATCTTATTCTGTTATTTAAAACCAGGCATCAACAGGCACTCCAACAGAGCAACCACAAATGTTCAAATATTTAATGACGGGTCAAACTAAAACCTCAGAGCCCACCCCCCCCCATATCTAGATGAAATAAGCACATATAAATGGGACTTATTTTTTGCGACAACATATAATTTATATTCTTTCATGTTCTACCATTTTTAAACATAATATTTTCTATAGTATTTGAGCCACAAGTAAAAACTCATATAGCCAAGTCAGTTTTAGCAACGCAAATCAGTATTAGACAATTTGTCACAACTTGTAATTTACCACAATTTGTATATTTGTGAAGATATTTATTTTAAATAATGAACTTACAAAACCCTCTACGCTTAAATTAAGTACATGCAGCCCAGAGCCATATCAGGGTTTTAAGCTGGTTCTGTTGGCTGGACCCTGAGCACCTCAGCGAAATCCGGGCCAAACCAGCAGGTGATGTGGGCCGTGTCCAGGGTAAAGTAGAAGAGCTTGTCTTGGCAGCTGGTACGACGGTACACGGAGCGTGGGTCGCCAGAGAGAACCCCCCGGATAGCGGCCATCGCCTCCTCCGGACCGGAAAGGAACCGGAAACTGGGTTTCCCATGAACTGGACAATAAGAAGAAAAAGTCCACGAGCGACTGTAAGTGCAGACACTAGATTTCAATGAACACAGCCATGTGTCACATTTCAGTCACTTGGGCAAACTTTTCGAATAAAAAGCTCTATTATTAAAAGCACAATGAGATCCTGAATTGAATCAATATCAGTCGTAAGTCATTTTCTGTAAAATGCTGCCCTCTGCTGGACAAATATAGAAATAATACCACCTGGCAGATGTCCTTACTGCGGACAAATTTTATTGTGACTAATTCCGCAGTATGATTGAACTGAACAACTTCGTTGGGAGTGTAGGCGTACCTGATTGGCCGGGGGGTTGAAATGCCCGCAGGTCTGCCTCAGCGTACGGTGTAAAGCGAACCACCAGACTGTTCACTGGGGGTTCCCTGATCCAGGAAGCTATGGTGCTATAGGAGTCCTCGCTGAAGCACACCTGGGCACTGTGCTGACGCTTCTCATCCTCACAGGGCTCAGCTTTTTGGCAGCCTGGTGCCAGGTCACCGTCTTCCACAGAATCCTGGATGGAGTCTTTCTGACTGACATAGCTCTTGACCACCTGCAGCACCGACGTCAGGTCCACCCCCTCTGCAAAGCAACCATCAACAGATGGTCTCTGGAGATTTTGATCATCACCTTTCCCAACCCAGGAATCATCATCTGAGGGGGCTGCGTTTAGGTCAGAGTCAATCCGCAGCTGCTGCTCCGTATCTCCACAGTTGTCCTTAGCCTGCTTGATGGCGGCGTCTCTCTGCTCATCAGAAGATGGTACAGTCTCTCCTGACCGGTCATTAGTACCACACTCTCCTGTATGCCAATCTCCTCTGCTCAGCAGACAGTCATAATCTGGGATATAGGGCTTGATGTCCAGAACAGGAGTGCCGTCAATCATGTCAATCCCAGACAGATGAAGAGTATCACCTAGAAAAAAAAAAGAATTGAAAGCAAAGTGTTTACAAACAGAGCGCGCCATCTAGTGGAGGCAAAAAATACTGCAAAGGGCTCATGCCGTGTCATTTTGTCTATCACTGCTAACAGGTCACCCTCAGTCCCCACACTCAGCTTATCCACATCACCTGCGACCTTGTCCAGCTTGGCAAGAGTGAGCCCCAGCGCGTTGGGCCTATGAGGACTGCGGGAGGAGTACAGCCCCACCCTCTGGCCGTCCATCCTGGGGGGCTTCACCTTGGCCTTATGGCTCAGGTGTCCGTTTTTATGGAAAAGGAAGATGATCCTGGAAAATGATAAGGAACAAAGAACAAAAAAACTAAATTCACTAATATACATTTATGATTGCTCTGATGAAGCAGGCGATACAAATCAGCCCAACAGTCATATATTGTTACTGTGTAATTATTCTATGGACCAGCCAAAGTGTGATTCTCACTTATTCTCAATTAAGGTCCAAATAAACAGGCACCTCCCACTGAGATTTCCCCTCCTTACAGCCATTGGTTTATTCTTCCTACTGCCAACAACCCTCCACCTATGGGCGACTTGTAACGACACTGATTTATCAAGGTCTCCTGTACCAATAGGCACAAATGCCAATGAAGTGATTTCAATGTCATACACAGAAAAAAAACAGGTCCTCACAATCTCCATTGAATTTAGCTGGAAAGAAAAATCCAATATATATTTACCATGTTTACAGTGAATTATACAACTGTATATGAAAATACAATTTGACCCGTAAACCTCTTAAAATTGTCATTAATCCTCTCTACTATTTTTTTTTGGTGAAGTGGATTCAGCAATCAATATTTAAGAGTCTATTTAAGGGACGACTGCATTAGGAATTCTGGTTTAAAATGCTGCCCTCTATTGGTAAATTCAGGTAAAGACAAGGAGGACACAGGAGCAGGACAGAAACGACTTGCAATCTAAGGGGGAAATGGGCTTCCTTACCACACATGTGAGTACTGCTCCAGGCCGGTCAGCGCATGCTCAGGGTTGCTGAACACAGCCCGCCGTATCTGCAGGGTCGCTCGAGATGGGCCGCACACCGTCGGCTGTCGCGGGGTGCCGTTTTTGGCCAAGAAGCAGGACTGGAGGAAGCCAATCGGAACAGTCTGGATGTTTCCTGGGGGTCATGTGTTTTTGACACCGACAGATGCATGACGACAAGCACATACATCATCCTTAATTTATACAAAAATAGCAAAATATACAAATGCATAGGGTGGCAACAGACCTTGCTCTAGGGAAAGTCCTTTGACCTCATCCTGCCTTGCGGGGTTTTTCATAATCATTTTCGCCCCCTTCTGGTTGTACGCGGCCAAAGCCGATTCCAGAGCGGTTAAATGTTTCTTGTGAACGAGAATAGCAGTATCCATCCTTTGCCTAAAATACGCGAATTTCAGTAAAGGACAGGTTAATCAGTTTACCACTACATATACCACAAATAATCGTCAAATTCTTCATTTATTTTGCAGCATTATGTCCAACTGCTGTGAGTTAGAAAAGTTTAGTTTCGATGCTGAAGCTATAATAATTTGTTCAAGCGTCAGCTAGTACTAATCAGAAAAGTGCGTGGCTTATCTAAGGCCTTATTTTAAGAAATTATTAATCACCTTTAACTTTTACTGCACCACAGCAAGCAAAACCGCTTAGTTGATACAAAATATTAATAGTAGATGATTGTGATTCAAGGAGTGACATGAAGTGAAATTGAGTAACATCGAGCAAATGAAGCTTGACTTCATTCCACCACAAAAATGAACAGCAAACGAGTCAAATGACACTACGGGGATTTCTGACAGGAATACCTCAGGTTTCTTATTTCCTTCCTCATCACCGAGATTTGCTGATTGAGTTTTATCGTACGTTGGTTACACTTACAGCTGCACGGACTAGTCATTTTGCCTTGAGCTGCCTGGTAAACAAAGCTTTTCTGGCAATATTAATATTACAAAATTATTTAATTATGCCTTGAGCGTGTACAATAAACCACAATCCCATATATTCAACCTTGCCACCGTGGAGAAAACTCACTAAACACGCCGTTGTACTATTAGAAAGAATATCTGTCGCGGAATTAATACGTAACATTAAAACTCGTGAACGACCTGAGACACCATTGGCTGTTTGAAACCGGACTTTGAAACCCCGGATGTGCACGCCCCACGTGCCTGAACGTATATAAAAGATAGTTTGCGAATTTAATCTGAATTTAAAAATCGCAGTTTAAAATGTGCCCAAGTAATACTTTGTTCTAAATCTGTCGGTACATAGTGTGTATTTTAGTCGTTAGGTTGTTTTGTAACGTTCAACATGTAGTACAGATACGTTGCACAACTAGTACTTTGCCCTTATACACCGGAAACGTATAAAAAATGACCCTTTCTTTGCTGTGAATATTTAACGTGTAAAACTATATGCTTTTGAATTATGAGTGACCATTGTAATGATATGTTAATTTAAAAAGTTTAATAACGTCTTTTAAAAAGCAAATGATAAAATGTCGTAGTGTGTTAAATGGACAGTAGAGGGAAGTGATGAGCAAATAAAGGATTTTCTGCAGTCTCGGTAATATTAACCATTGGATATTTTGTTAGAATTTTTCTTTATTTAATAAACCATTCCTTCTTGTACAAAACTGATACAATGGGTATTTTTTTAAATGCGGTGAAACATTAATACGTGCATTTTATTTTATTTTTTTACTAAAACGACAGCATGTTTTTACAGATGTTATGCTTTAAAAACAATTTTACCCAAAAATAAATATAAACTTCTTTTTTAAAATTGTAACATTTATTGTGAAACTAAATTATTAAAATCTTTTTATGATAATGTATATACTCTGAATACAAAGCTCTCTTAATCAAAGGCATTTCCCTTGGCCACGTTGTTGCTGAGAAAGTCTGACGAGACCTATGGTTCCTCAGGAGACACTGCTTGGGAGGTTCTCCTCCAGGGTAGGAAGGATAAACTTTGTTGTGGGAGACGCCTGGTTGTTGTCTGCCTTGTAGTCCGACAGCTCTTGATTTGTGCCTGCAAAGACAAGCACGGGTGAGCAGGCCCTGCCCTGGTTTGTAGTGATTAGCACTGCTCAAACAGCACCCTCTATTGCACCTACCCAGATCAGGGAGCAGGAGTTCCTTAGGCTGGGGTATGTCCTCCTGTTCATCAGGCCCCAGGTCCTCTATCAGCACCTCCTCTACCAGCTGGCCGGTTTTGGGCTCTGCATCTAGCTTTTCCACTTCAGAAAGGACAGGAACTATCTCTACCTCAGGCTGAATGAGAACTGGGGCAAACGAAAGGGGTATTGGGGAGAATATGAGAGGTGGGGGAGGCTCCTGGATGGTTGGTTCTGGTAGACTGGCTGCCTGCGGAGGGGGCAGTTCTTCCACACTCGTGTGCTCTGGGGGAACATCCGCCTGGACTGGCTCGGGTTCGGCCTTGGGGTCAGCCTTTCGCGGCCGGCCTATTTTGCCCTGGCCACTCTTGTTGCGTGCAACTCTCGGCCGCTTGCTTTGCACCCTGCGATCAAAGGTTGAGAAGCTATTAATGCGGTAAACACGGCAGCCCACATTTTGGAAACTGTTCAGGCCATCGCTAATATAGTAATCAAAAGACTGGACCGCTGACAAAAAAAAGCACCAAATTTAAATTTCATCTGGATTGTGCTATCACAGCGTTCAGCCCTGGGAATTACCGAATCAGAAGAGCTTCCGGAAAATTCCAGCTTTGCAAAATAACCTCTGGGCTCACAACATGACACTCACCATCATTAGAGCTTTAATATTTAAAATAAATAGCTTTAAAATTTGAGAGTGACTTTAAAGTATAACTGCATAAGTTTAACATTTAAATTTTTCAAAAGATCGAACAGATTTACCATTTATCTTTCCAGCACTATTACATCTAACAAAGATCTAGTGTAACAATGAATCTTCATCTCCATCTGCTTTGAATAGTGATTCAATAAGTATCACAGTGATTCCAGACTGAGGGGAGTTAATAGTTTGTTTTTTTTTTAAATAGCAACCTTTTGTTATGAATTGTGAACCGTTACAGGAAATCCATGCCACCTCATACCCACCCCCGCCCCATGCATGTGTCACCGACCAAGCACCTCCATCAATGCCATCTGAATGTTAACTTCAGTCCTCAGTAATTACGTACATGTATATCCACTAAAGTACTAGGGTAAACCACAGCACAGTCTCAGAAAAAAAGGTAAAAAATGTGTACCTTTGCTTGTCACTGGGGCTGTAATCTCAAGGCTCTGCCAATCGTACCCTTAGCTGTAGGTAATTGTACATTTAAGGTACAGAAATGGACTCTGAGTTCATTTCTGTACCTTAAAAGGTACAATTACAAGGGTACAGCCCCATTCACAAGCAAAGGTACAAATTTTTACCCATATTTCTGAGAATACAGGATAGCAAAGTCAGTACTGTAGGAAGTTGTTAGGGCAGGTGCAGTACAGCCTGACTTACACGCCTGAGGCTATCCAGCGGCAATGCATGTAAAGCAGGAGTTAGTGTTCACAGGACATGCAAAGACCACAAGTTTCCCTGTGCAAACGGGCCGTTTGGACACAGGGAGAGCCCTCAGTATACAAACGCACCACATATCTCACAACAGGGGGTAATCGCTGCCCACAATTAATTACTGTTTAAGGATGAAACGAATTCTCTTGTTAGACAACCTGAAAATGAAAATATATATATTAGGTTTGCCCCAGTACTGTCCAGCTCGAAACAGGAGACATATTGTACCTAGGAGCTGGATTTGATTCCTTCTATGATGCATTGAAACAGGGAGAAACTTAATTAAAAATCCTATTTATAAAAATTATGAGCTTTACATTTTTGGATTTCTTGAATAAATGTATAATCTGAATTTTAATGCAAAATATTAAGTCTTGAGACAATGTTATCGTGTCTAATTTTACTGTAGTATTGTTGTGAAGGATGGACGATGTTGAAAGTGCTGCTCGTAAAACGGCCAGCGTTACCTAATTTACCCGAAGCTGAAGCAGGGTTTCTGGGACAGCACTTTCCGTCAGATAAATCCGCAAAAAGTTTGTTTGTCAGTCATAATTTAGATATTTGGGCCAGTTTTTTTCAGACGTGAGTTAGAACCAAAGAGGCTCTTCTGACGGTTTAATTCGACGTGGCACCGAGCAGCGACGCCACGGAGGATGTGAGCGCCGCGGGCTGCCGAGCGCTGACTCAGCTTTGCCAGCAGGACAGAAGATCGGCTGTCTGTAATGTCACTTACTGTGTTTCATTATGTCACCATCCCGACCCCGCCTTATGACCTAAATTTACGCTGCCATTTGGCAGTCAGCACTGATCAACTATTGTCCAGTTCTTCAGGATCCATAAGATCTGATCAAATAATAAGCAACGTATTTCACAGCACGTACCGGGTCATGTCCTCAATTAAAGCCTGTCTTGGTTTATTTTTCACACGCTATACTTGAACTATTTGTCTTCAGATGGCTCAGAGACGCTGGCAGTAGCAGCCCGCGTATCAGAATTGCGGTAGATCGAATGACTTTAAACTTTACCCATGAACCCACTGGTAAGTTGCTTTTTCTTCAGCATCTGCCTTCCTTTTTTTCAGCAGGTCTCTGTCCCTCAGTCTGTGTCTTATATTACCTGCAATCCAAGACACACCGTGCGTCATTGTTGTTATTATTATGGATAAATTAATGCTAATCAATCGTCGGGAATGAGAAATAAATAAAAAAACTAATAATACGCCAAAACGAAATGTAAGAAGGACAATAGTAAATCAAATAAAATATTATCAATATTCGATATTGTAGTTTAAAATTATCCAGGTCATTATTACCGTTACTGAATTTTTCATTTTTATGTGGATTATATTTATGTGGGCCTAATACTGAAACAAAATACTTCCTTATGTAAGTCGATGTATTAGTTCATAGCCAAACAAGGTTCATTAAAACAAAAATGCACGAACTCAATTTGCGGTCCAGTGTTGCATAATTTTGATATGTGGTGACTGTAGTACTCTACGTTACTACCAAGCGCCCAGTACACACCAGTACAATAATAATGCTTACAATATAATGAGTCATACGTTTTTACAGCTGCCTACTATAGATAAAACGATGTACCACATTAATAAACCAAAGACCGATCATCTGCATTAGTGGCCAAAATTGTGGAAACACTTCCAATATTTAGAAACTGCAGAACTTCATTCAACTGTTGCTCCACTTATGCATTTAATCGTCCAATGTATGATAATTGTAACAGTATTTGATTGTTTGTAAACAATATCGCCAATATCGTGCAGTCATTTTTAAAGCCAATGCCAGAAATGCAGGTGTTTCCACAGTTTTGGCCACTAGTGTACATCTTAGGACCAAGCGAAGCGTACAGCCATGTTTCAATGGCGGGAAGTAACAAAACCATATAACAAAATATCATCAAAGACCATTTTCAGGGTTTTTAGCTATTTGCTGCAGACGTTACATATTATATATTGCAAAGTTGTCACGCTAAACCTAATTATTTGCCCCAGGTTTCATGTAAACTATAGAGTACAGTATGTAAAAGGTTGATGAAGATGATAATGTATAGTTAAAACACCTGTATAGCGACGCGAAAGCCTTTAAACCGTACAATCATAGATATGGAAAAACTGCGGCAGAGATCGATTTACTCAGGTAAATTCTTTCTTCTGCTGCAATGACGCCCCGTACCCTGTGACAGTCCTGTGTACCGCTGCATTTGCAAACCCAGAGTTCACACTCATACCTTGCATGTCATCTGCTTCTTTAGGTTCCAGTTGCGTGCCATTTTTTCCCAGAGTCTCCATATTTAAATATAAAGCCGAATTGATCTTTAGGAGAGAAAAATTTCGAAATAAAAAAACGTCCGGGGAGTTTTAACGTCAATTCTGCCTATTCGCAACTCCCGCCCCTTGAAATAATTATCTAGTTAACCATTAACATAGTGCTTCAAGAGTTCAGCGGCTCTGCCTTATCGTATTTGTGAAGGTGGGGAACTTGGCACATCGCAAGGAAAAGCAGGGCATGCTTTAACCGCAGATAGGGGGTCCTCCTCTCTGTGAAAGTTTTTTTTTTTAAGAAGTATTACACGCCCACCCAGAGCAGTTCACAAGCATGGTCTCGGTAGGTCTCCGGGGGTGGTATTCAAAATGTAATGGTTGTTTGCAGTGGCAGTGCGGGTAAACATAGCTTTAGTGATATGAAATAGCCGCGCTGCATATGACGGCTTTGCTTTTTCTATACATGCGGACAGAACATACATAAGAAAAGGACTCGCTCGGGGAGAAGGGATGGTCCCCTTTTCGTGTTCTTTTCGCTGTTCTCCCAGCGACACATCTTTTACCTGCATAAAACGATTACATTTCTGACTCTTATCACACATTATATTATAACTTATTTATAACTTGATAGATTCTCTTTTTCTGCGGTACTAGTTTGACTGTATTGAGTAGATATGAAATATTTAACTGGGTGAACATTCATTTGCACTAGAAATTCTTAAATCCGGTTATACTTTTAATCAATTGATGTTCTCTCCCTGTTATTTCACCATGTCAAGCTATTAACGAAACGCGTGGCAGCTATAAACGTCTTTCAGAACACATGATAACATTTCGAAAATATTCAAATAATTTGTTGACTTTTTAGAGAAAGAATGACAGTTGAGAAATATAACGCTCATCTTGAATATGGCGCCAGTGAGAATATTTTGGGCTTGCCACCCCCCCTCCCTCCCATCATGAATTGTACATATCTTATCTCTTACGGAGGGCGCTCTTCGTTTTCAGGGTGTGCTCTCAATCTCCACTTCACACATTGTAACCAAAAAATATATATTAATGACGCTGTCTTTATTTCTGCCTGTCTCGCGGCTGCGAAGGGAATGGGCCACTGACAGACAGCCTTGTGTTTCCATTATCTAGAAATATTTGATGATGAAAGCACGTCTCTTTTTACATATATATGGCAAAAAAATGTAGAGAGAGAGAATTCCTAAACAGCAGACGGCACATGCGATTACAGTGTGTGAACTAAATCCACCCCACTACCCTATTTCCAGGTCCCTTGGGGTGACACTTAAACACTTCATAAAGGAAACTCTTTATTAAGGGGCACCAGTGCATTATATTTTATCCAATTATAAAAGCAGGAAATCAGCCAGCCAGCTTAAACATTAAGGTCGCATTTTTGTCTGAACTGTTTTACTAAACAAATGGCCTTCTCTCCGGGCTTTGTGTGTGTGTGTGTGTGTGTGTGTGTGTGTGTGTGTGTGTGTGTGTGTGTGTGTGTGTGTATAAACGCGCGCGCACTTTTTCCATCCTTCTATACTTTAATTATTCTAATGTTTTCATTGCATGATTACATGTCCCAATGCTATATCTGTTGTAAATATTGATATGATGCACTGAACATTCTGGTCTAATGAAGCTTTAAAAACTAAAATGGAAATAAACTTCCTGCCTTATTTCCAGCAGGATAAGCAGTGAAAAAAGGGAAAATGGAGACACCATATAAAAAATCCCCCTATAGTTTCATCCATCCATCCATCCATCCATCCATCTACTTCCCACTTATACTGATTATGGTCATGGGGGGCCGGGACCCTCTCAGGCACGACAGGGTACAAGGCTGGGGACCACTCTGAATGGGATCCCAGCCCATCACAGGGCACATATATAGTCACATTCTCACACACAGTCATATCCTGTGGGCGATTCAGACTCACCGATCAGCCTCACTGCATGTACCTGGACTACAGGAGGAACCTGTTGCACCCTCATGTGACACAAAAAAGCAGGATTCAACCCCCCAGCCCTGGAAGTGTGAGGCCCAGCTTTCTCAACTGTGGCACCAGCCACGTCCCTTTGAAATGACATCACCATCCACGCCATGCATTTCTGAAGTACATTTCATTGACATACATGAGATGTCAGGCACACAGTTGCTTGCGCCATTGAATATTATCGATGCCTATGGTTTGTCTTCCCCCTCTGGCATACTTAGTTACAGTCTAAAAGCTGCAGAACATGCAATGTATGTGGGACATGCAAGCTTTCAATTGAAATGAACAAACAAACGTAACATAGTATAACATTACATTATGTAACCCATCATGTTTCATAGAAATGTATCCAGGCATTGTAATCTTTTACCGACAGAAAGGGACAAGTTGATCTATCGTTTTACATTAAAACATTGACACATGGCAGTGATTATTTCATGATGAACACTGCTACTCCAGCACAACATACCTAAGGCACGACATCTGAGAAGAACACAGGCAAACAAAATATAATGATACCCTGTAAAATATATATTTGCTGGCTTATATTCTTTACCACATTTAAGTATTGTAGAACCGCAATAAACGAATGCTGTGATTTCTGCTGTTGGTGCTTCTAATATGTCCAACACAAATATGTAGCACAGAAAAGACATTTGCAATGTCTGGAATGCCTGGCCTACTTTTGTTGAAAAAAAACATGAAGGATGAAAGTGTGCCAATGGCAGTAAAGACTCTGCCACAGCAAAGCTGTCCATTGTAAGCCCATACTCCCTATGACATCTGTGTCTGGATGTGACTGCAACGGAGACATCACATTTCCTGACAAAAAAACCAATGACAGTAGTTGTACTGTACTTTGTAAATAGTGTAAAACAAAAAATCATAGTGCCCTCTAGTGGCTACAGCTCCACACTGGCTGAACTATTTAAGTACAGTAAGGTCAATTTACAAACTAAAAAGATTATCTTATTTCCCGCAGGGTTAATGTATTAGTAATGTATTACAATCTTAGGTCTAGAACTCTGGTTTAATTATGTGTATTACTTTTATACAAATGCTTAATTTATTCACAGAATACATTTCATTGTAACAAAAAAGTCAAGACTTACAAATCGTTTGAAAATCAAATGGCTTGCATTTAAGTAATAATATCGGTATTTTACACTCCTGACAATAATAAAATGTATAGCAATGACAATTATATGTAGATATGATTTAATTTGTTATATAAGTTACGTCAAACTTTCACAAATCCAACAATAAAACATATTCAGAAATATGACTTGTACCCTTAACCTGGAACATACAAATAATAATTAGTCTTTCCAGTTAACTTGCAATAATCATTGAAGTACAATTAACGGTTTATCCAAAACTCCAAACAAGCCATAAGGAAAAATAAAGGACCGATTTATGCATCGTTGTATTTTGAAAACCAATGCAGCATTTTTATGCTAGTTTCAATGTCAGAGCTTAATTATGTAATAGACACACAGAATCATTAAGACAGTTTTAAGGGCAAACTGCAGAAGAAGAAATGAAAGAAACTAAAGGTAACGCATGACAAGGCAAACACCTCGTCGGAATTCGTCTGGCATGTAGCATGTTAGCCAGCGACTCACACTCATCTCAATCTGAACAAAGAGTGACACCTCCAAGTTACCCGACAAAGACTTAACTGCCCTCCATCAGCACTGGGGTATCAGTCAATTGTTCTCTCGCGCTGCCCACTGGTATTACTTGATGTTACAAAGACCAAGACTTTCCCACAAGATCCATAGCATGGAGAATGTTAAAGATTCACATATCCCTGGTTTAAAGTCTCTTGCATGATTAACGTCGAAAAATGTAACCTATCAAATCACATTTTAAGAAAATCCCCACTGATAAAAGTCTTTCAGACAAGCTTGCATTTTATTTAAAGTGGTATTTTAAGCTATTTGTAAATACTTATTAGTTAACATAGACATATTTATTAATAACCCATGGATTTCTGGCATTAGTAACTGATGTAAAAATAAGGCATATTTTGTTAATGTAAAAGACAGCCAGAAATATACAGAGTTTTATATCGTGAGACAAGGTACAACGTGATAAAAAACTATCCTGCTATTTCTGGCTCTGAGGGTGACACACCTCTGCTTACTGAAAATTTTTTAAGCAGGGACATATTTGACTCACTACACGGGCATACATTGTATAACACGGGATTAATTTCCAAAGTCTAGCTAAAGGAATGTCATATACAAAAAATATTTTCCATTAATAAATAAAAATACATTAGTAAATAAATTCATTAGCGTTTATTTATGCACAATTCTCAATGCCTTTATGTAAGACACATGACGTCGTTAACACATCCTCAAGAAATTCCATTGTTAATGTAGTATGAAGCATTTATACGAATGCACCTTAAAACATGTATTTAGTTTTTTAAAGGTGAATATATAGAATAATTCCCCATGAAAACATCTGCGTTTTCATACGAAATACATGAAGGCTTATTTCATTTTGCCTCCTGCCGCAATAAACTTCAAACGCAAAACAAGCATCACTATACCACCGCGACCTCTATATGAAAACGTACGTGGAAACTTTTCAATTTACATAATACATGACTTCCTTCAGTAAATTACATGAATGGATGGCCTCATGAGAGCGTCGTGCTCAGTGACTGCATTGCCTGTTTAACTGCAGTGGGCGTTTCTGAACGCAGATGGCGGTATTGAGTATATATTTGTTTCAGTCCCGTTTCCCTCCATGGTCTCTCCTCTCCCTGAGTAACTTGGCGTTTGGTTCAGTTCATTATACAGTCCCATTTTCTCCCTCCATTAGGGGCATCTCTCTGCCTTTTGGACTGAGTGAAAATTCCACCAAGAAGCAAGAAGAGGAAAAAACACCTTTAAAGGGGAAAATGGAGATGAAAAAGAGGATTCACTTGGAGCTAAGAAACAGGACACCATCTGATGTAAGTGCTTTTTTTGCTTGAAGAACCTCAAACCTTAGTTACTTAGCTTAGCTAGCTACTTTTTCTGCTTTCCTAGTGACCTGTGCAGCTAGCAGGCTAGCTAACAGGCTAATGGTGACCACATGGGTTTAATGTTTTTCCAAATGTTACAAAGGCGGAAAAATGCGAGCCATCCGCGCGTCCAGCCTCATGTTTCCGAGCTCGGGGCTGACGATCAAGTATTGAAAACAAACATCCTATGTGGCCAAGTACTTTCGAAAGGCTTATTCTTTATCTACCATGCATTTATTATAGCCTCTTAACCGCTCCGCAGTTGCTCGCTTCGTCGTTGTGTGCACCGGCCAGGTCGTCTTAATAAAAATATATTAATCTAACTTCTGCATGGAGGGATCGGAGGACGATTTTACCACGATGCGTGGGACACGGGAAGGTTTATTTTATTTTGAGACCTTGGTAGCCATGTTTATACTCGCGAATGTGGGGCGCCTTTATTACAAAGCACTTTTCTTTTAATAAATGAAGCCCCGCAAGGTATCGAATCTGGAGTGCTGGTCACACCAACTATTACTTTAAATTTCGATAAGTAATGGTTAACTAACTGGCATTACTAGTTCGGACTGGCCACAAAAATCACCGAGACGGGCGGAGTCGCCAAAGTGCTTTTGCGTTTTTGTTGTATGAGCCTCCATGTACATATAAAAACTACCTGTGATAATATTTCGGCGGACGAGTAACTCACGTTAATTCGCCCCTTCTTTTAACCCCCCGAAGCCGCCTAGTCTGCCTTTAGCAGTTAGTTGGGTTAACTTTACATGCAGAGTGGCGGATGAGGCTGCTTCTCCATTTAATCCGTGTTTACATGTCGCACCGATTGTATTAAAACTAATGTGCACGTTTGTGATCCGGATGGGCCATCCCCCTCCGTGTTTTATTATTTTTTTAAAGCGCCACGCTGTGTTGCCGGTGTCTTTGGTGTTTGCCGACGGCCGCAGCAGCCTCGTCCCACCGGCTGAGGCAGCCACTTTTTCGGCTTCCCGCCATATTCGGCGAAGAGCCCCTTTCAGCTGCGTATCTTCTACGACGCACGAAAAATGTCGTGTTTATCGCCCCACAACTCCATCACAAACACTGAGTATATCCAACATTAGTTATATGCTTTTTATTTTATTATTTTTCCCTCCACTAGCTCGCGGGCGAGCCCGTTCGGCTGTGTGGACCGACTGTACCCAGTCACCTCCGATAGCCCTCGGACATGCAATAAAATACCGACATGCGCATCGAAATGTAAACTTTTCTCAACGTTCGGGACATTTTAAGCTTGATTTAGAAAAAATTCCGGAGCAGAATGAGCGGTTCTCGTGGCCGCGCGTGGAGGGCTCGCGCGCCGTGCCTCGCTCGGCGCCATGTTGTCCCCCCGCCGTCTTTGAAGCGCTGGAGAAAGGAAACTCTCCATCTTTGTCTCACTGATTTCCGCTCCGAGCGTTTCCTCCACCGCTCGGCCAAACGAACCGCCGACGGTTCGTTCTACCGCGTCTATCGACGGGCGATGGCTCTTCATCTTTCCCCCGTAGTAAAGAAAAAAACCGTTTATCAAGAAAATAATGTATACTAAAGTCGGTTTTTATGACGACGCGCAGCCGCGTCACCCCTCTCCGCTGCCGGTGGTTAATGGCGGGCTGACTCGTGCTCTGCAGCGCCTTAGCCGCGCGGCGCCCCTTAAAAGGGCAATGGCTATGCTAGGCTAGGCTATGCTAACTGTCCGCGAGCGAAAATCGCAGCGTTTGTCAGTCACCCCCGGCGGCGTCTAATATTAAAGGCGCCTTTTTGCTGCATTTCCCTGTGACTCTACCTATGAAACACATGCGTGGCCCGTAATCACAAGGCACAATCCCCCCTCCATTTTGGTTCTGTAAATAAAAAAAACTAAGTGATTGTAGTAAAACTGGGTGGCATTCTCGGGTGTTTTTAAAATAAAATCTGGCCGCACTCTTCGTGCAGTCAGCGCGCAGCTGGTACTCAAAAACATACCCTAGGCCTAAAAAATGTGGGTGACTGGCTGAATTAAAGTCGAGCTGCAACCTGAATGGGGATGATTATTGGGAAAACTGCAGGTGTGCTACTCGCAAGGGGTGCAAAAAATTAAGGGCTGGATTCGCATGGCGGAACGACGCACATCCCGCTCCTTCGGCTCATTGTCCTTGATTTTTAAAGCGCACCCCGTCACTATCTCATTCTTCACGACCTTTGGAGGATGTAGAAATAGAAAGAGTGCTGTCAGAAAATGCATATCCCCGTTGAGACTGGAATGACTGGGAGAAGTTTCGGTGGAGTTTTGCGACTCTGTGCGTCCACGTCATCGGGCTCCCGTTGACCACAGGCTGCTTCTCAGAACAGGGGCTTGTTCCATAAGAAATATGAGCTGTGGGTCTGCAGGTAAAGCAAACAAGGCTGCTTTTGTGTAGACATTTGTTTTAATCGTATGACACTTGATTTTGTGTAGACACCCCCCCCCCCAAGGTGTGTCTTAAAATATTTTTTTCTGAAGTATTTTGTGATTTATCTGTGTTGGGTGTATTAGATTGAGTATTGTTAAAATGAGTCAGTTAAACTTTTTCTGTTTTATATAGTATTCAAGGGGCATTGATGTATTTATAATAGTATCGAATTGGGATTCAAGATATTGAGATGATTGTATAATTTTTTCCAGAAAGCAGATGTTCAGAAAATGTTGCATTTTAACAATACTCTCACCCTATGCGTACCATATACCTTCCGACACAAGAAGCTGAATGAATTGACTTGTGTTTTATAGGTACGAGAACTTGTCCTCGACAACTGCAGGTCCAGTGAAGGGAAAATCGAAGGCCTCACTTCAGAATTCGTCAATCTTGAATTTCTTAGCTTGATCAACGTGGGCTTAATCTCAGTCTCCAACCTTCCCAAGCTTGGCAAGCTAAAAAAAGTAAGCATGGTTTTTTTTTTTTCCCAGCATGTTGATATAACCTAGAATACTGATGGAAGATATCAATTTTTACGAATGAGGGGAGGACAGTGAGGTGGTACAGTGGTTAGTACTGTTGCCTCTCACCTCTTGGACCAAGGTTCAGGTCTCCACTTGGCTTCTGTGTGTGGACTTTGCATGTTCTCCCCGTGTTGTGGGGCTTTCTCCAGGTACTCTGGTTCTCTCCCCCCCCAGTCCAAAAACATGCTATTTTGAATCGGAGTTACCAAATCGTCCTTTGGTGAGCATGGTGTATGCGCCCTGTGATGCGTTGGTACCCCCATCCTGGGTTGTTCCCTGCCCTGAACTCATAGCTTCTGGGATAGACCCCAGACCCCCCACGACCCTGAATATGAGAAGAAGGTACAGAAAACAGATGGATGGATGGAGAGGAGGACAGTCATTCTGCCTTAGTTTTATCATGTGCTTGCAGGATACTTATTATAAAACCAGTACCCTTTTTTTAATGGACATTATGTATAGCCGCATGAATTAGCTCATTTTCCTCCCTTTAAAAGTCTTGTGCTTTAACACATTTTGTTTTCAATGTGCATATATTGAATATTTAAATCTGCTTAACCGAAGTCTCTTTATGAATTTCTGATATACTTGTGTACTATCCTTTTATCAATTATTGATAGTTACACGTCTAATTTTTTTTTTGTCTTAAAACATTTTTTTTATAACAATCTAACACAACAATGGTAATGTATTCTCAGTATTTTTCTATATGCTTTGTAAGTTTTTTTTTTAAATTTCTAATTTTCTTTCAGTTGGAGCTCAGTGACAACAGAATTTCTGGCGGCCTCGATGTTTTAGCAGAAAAGCTCCCTAATCTCACACACTTAAACCTAAGTGGAAACAAGCTGAAGGACATCAGCACATTGGAACCACTGGTAGGCCCATCTTCTCACAGCAAAGGAATTTAACTCAACGCGTCTGTTTTGCAACGTACTTGTAAATGATCAACGACGTAAGACTGACTTGTCAAAATGTAAATCCTACCACTTTTACGGGAATAATTCTGTAAAAATGTACTAAGCTATTTTCATATTTGTTTGCTGTAATCCACCCGTGGTGGGAACTCATTTATGTACACGAGATTGTGTTTTTAATCTGTAGCACTACAATTATGATTCATAGTTTTTTTTAATTTTTTTTTTCCCTGTGTGCGATCGTCATGGTCATGATACGAAGTTGAAGATTGTTCTGTGTGCCGTGCGGCTGTCATGGTGGCCCTTTATTTCTGCCCTGCGTACCTCAATATTCTGGCATTTTCACTAGAAAAAGCTGGACAACCTGAAGAGCCTCGACCTTTTCAACTGTGAAGTGACGAACCTCAATGACTACCGAGAGAGCGTCTTCAAGCTCCTGCCGCAGCTCACGTACTTGGACGGATATGACATGGATGACCACGAAGCCTCTGACTCAGATGGGGAGGTGGATGGAGATGGAGTAGATGAAGAAGATGACGACGACGAAGGTGTGAATGGATGTCTCCTCTAAAAATGAAGCCCTTAAAAGCAGTTGATCGTGTTCACGGCTAGGGGCGGTTCTGATAACTGCACTATCTTGATTGCATTCTGTCATGCTTACAGAAGGAGAGGAGGAAGAAGACGAAGATGGGGAAGATGGCGAAGAGGACTTTGATGAAGAGGATGACGACGACGACGATGACGATGAAGTCGAAGGTGAAGAAGATGAGGAGGATGTAAGTGGAGAAGATGAGGTATGACGGCCTCCCCTGTTCCTTAAGGTGTTGCTGAAGTACAGCTGAGCGAATTGCTGTTGAATTGAAAGGATTTTTATCAAGTTGTACTTGTTTGTCTAGGAGGAAGACTTTGGTCAGGATGGAGAACTTGATGATGAGGATGACGAAGAGGATGATGATGATGAGGGTAGGTCTCAGTTTCTTCTGAAATGTAGTCCCTCCCCTCCAGTTAAATGGGAGGGGGGAACTCGGTAAACTGACATCTGACATTTTTCCAGAAGAAGAGGAAGGTAGAAAAGGCGAGAAGAGAAAGAGGGAGGCTGAGGACGAAGATGACGACGAGGAAGACGACGATTAAAAGCAAATGGCCTACCAGTTACCAACCCCTTACCCCCCTTCCACCATGTTTTTTTTTTTTTTGCTCCATTTCCCCCCTCCTCCCCCCACGCCTCCTCCAGAGCTCTGCTCCCGTAAAGGACTGGATTGTGCTGGGTGGACTGGGCCTCAGGAGGTATGCCCAGGGAGTCGCTACCGGAAGCCCTCTGGTATTTCATTCAGCATTCCACTATTTCAGTGTCACTCTATTTTTTTGTGGATTCACTTGAGGACTTTGGGGACTGGTATCTAGTTTGGGTTTTGCGCTTTTAATATTTTGTTTGAGATTTTTTTTCTTTTGTTTTTTTTTAATTTTATTTTATTTTTATTTTTCCCCCCCTCCACCCCAGTAAGATTATTGCTATAGCAACAAACGGTGATGGAGGGGCCATAGTTTAAATGGCCCCCTGTTGCTGAAATCAAGGTTGTAGCTACATTTTTACTTTCTGTATGTCAGACACAAACTTTGTAAATAAAATCTTAACATTTTGCGCCTCGCTGTCCCGTGCAGTGCTTATGAAATATGAGTTGGACTAGGCTTTTCTCCAGTATGGATGTTATGGCATGAAACTTTTAGTGATAAGCCTGTACCAAGATGGACACCGTGGCAGCTGTTGCGATAAGGACACCTCGTGTTCAGGTCATATGTCTGAAGATGCTGTTTTGCAGTGAAGCTACTTTGCTCTTTGCAGTGATGCTCGTTCAGAATACCTTCAGCCACTGCATCATTTATGTATCCTTTGGCTAAAAAGAGTTGACCAGCTGTCATGATTTTTTTTTCCCCTAAGTTTGTCTGTGTCTATAGCCCACCTACCGTGACGACCACCATGAGGACCTGAAATAGCTGTAGTTCTGTTACTGTGCATGAAATTGCGGTATCATTCCAGGAAAGTTCTGGGTAACTTAAAACAATCACTGTTAGCACTGTTGCCTCTCACCTCTGGGACCCGGGTTCGAGTCACCGCCTGGGTCACATGTGTGTGGAGTTTGCATGTTCTCCCCATGTCGTCGTGGGGTTTCCTCCGGGTACTCCGGTTTCCCCCCACAATCCAAAGACATGCTGAGGCTAATTGGACTTGCTAAATTGCCCGTAGGTGTGCATGTGCGAGTGAGTGGTGTGTGTGTGCGCCCTGCGATGGGCTGGCCCCCCATCCTGGGTTGTTCCCTGCCGCGTACCCATTGCTTCCGGGATAGGCTCCGGACCCCCCGCGACCCAGTAGGATAAGCGGTTTGGAAAATGGATGGATGTGTTTTCCATAGTACTGAAATCGCAGCTGGAGTACATTTGTTCCCCGGTATAGTGAAACAGAAGTTATGTCATCGGTTAGTGGCTTGTTTACTGATGGAACATCAAAAAGGTGACAGATTTAATGCCTTGAAATTGCCAGTGATGGATCCATGTAGTGTTGACTTTTACTGGTATAGAGGAACACAATTAACAGCCAAAAAACCAGTTTTTTCCATGTCAGGTAGTATTGAGTATGTTTACGACACAAAAAAGAAACTGAATCAGATTTATTTGATATACTTTCTGTATTTCTTTAAATACAAAAAAATACACGATATTAGGTAATTTTAGCAATATGTATTTCAGTAGTGTATTGTGTACCTACCTTAAGATACGTCACAATATTAAAAATGTACAAATTGCCGTTTCAAATTTAGGCACAATTAGTCTCACTGCCAAGCAGCAACATTTTGTTTGGAAAAGTAATGTACAGGACGAGACAGAGGAACGGGCAACTGTAGTGGAGCCAGGAACCCATTTCAGCAGAGAATGCGAGGTGGTGAAGTCGGGGTCTCTTGGGGGTGGGTACAATCCAGTCACTTTGCTGCTGCGGTGATGCTACGATTTATTTGGCTCTGACTTCAGGTCCGGCGATGATTTCCTTCACCACGCTCTTCATACTTATCAGAAGCATTTCTAATGAGCCCTGGTCTAAGCACCATTTTATGGGCCGATATAAGTCTGGCTTGTCAGATTCACACAAACTACTCCCTGGGCGAAATAATTACCCTCTCACCATCCCCATTCGCGCAATGATCACAACAAGACTGCCGTTTCCAAATGGCTATTAAATGTTTCCATCTTTAGATTTGGGTCTGCGTTCTTCGGAAGTACTGAGGACCTCTTAAAAGTTTTTAAGATTTCAAAAATATTTTACAACTGGAGAATACAAGTAGTGAACACGTACCTTTTAAACTCATCGTTACAGTGCGGACAGTAACCAGTGTACAGCAGTATAGAAAAAAACAGGACGAAAGACGTTACACATTAATTATATTGGCATTAGAATCAGGTTACCCTTGTATGATGTCTCTGTATTATCTATTCATATATATTTATATATACACATTGACAAACTTAGGAAAGTCATTCTGCGGGCGCCAATTTGTCTCTATGATCCAATATTCCCTAAATATTAAACACCAGAAGCACTTACATTGCATAACGTACTAAGTATCAGTTTAACTAATGTACTTTAGTGAGAGTGTGTGCAGTGGGCGCCATAACTGTGGCGGAACTCCAGCACTAATCCTGATCAAAGTTTATGAGATTGGTTTAAAACCCAAGATGAGCGCAGTATTAAGATTTTATGACCGTCAGCCGAAAACCTATGCTGCTATTTATAAAGGAGCATCCAGCTGCGTCCTTGCACCGTTGCCTTGACCACTTATGAGAAATTCAGGCTCAAGACAATTACATTTCCAGTTACCATTGCGGGAAATGTTCATTTACAAGAAATATCCCTTAGGCGCGCGTCGTTCTAAGATCTATTCCGTGTCTTAAAACATTTCTGCCCAACTCAGCGATGTGCAACTCTACTTGCGCATATTGTGAAATAAAATTATGGAGGCACAAGGCTCTCTAATATAATATCATCGTTTTTGTTTCCCAGTTTCCAATCACTGCATCGCGAGGAATACAGGATGTATCCGTCGGTGCTACACAGTGGCAGGCTCTCCTCTAAAAGGAAGACTATTAAAGATTAAACGTTGTGCATGAAAGTGCAGACAACCAGCAATGAGCAGCACCGGTACCGTAATTCCCCACCTCTGCACACCCTCTGCAAAACACAGCTGTTGTATAAGTTAGCACCCGCCTAAAGGGCGAACGCGCGGGGAATGAACGGTCACCTCAATTCCGCGATTATTCAGTCAAACCCAGCCGATGGCGGCTGAGAGGCCACAAACAGCCCTTCTAGACCCTGTGCCGTCTGATTCTCATATTAACAATGTCTGCTAATTGTCGTCATCACCCCGAGAGAGTCCGGGGCAATGACGCAAAGTTTTCGGTCTTGGGAAAAAAAATTGCAGAACATGAAAGATACGACAGAATGTGATATTTGTCTTCTTACGATGATTATTATAATTTTTTTTGGCCGACTGACTTTTAACCCTGACAAGAGAAAATAATGACAATGATAACAATAATAAATAAATGCCTTATAAGAAAAACTATTTGCAAAATAAAAAGGAGACAAAGTACCTGATGAACACGAGTCTAGATTATACCAGATATGACAAAAATGGGGGTGGGGAAATCAGCTTCTTTAAATCCTCAAGAGCAGAAGTTTATTCTACCCGTCATCATTAAAAACTGAATTAAATCATAAGGCAGCATCAACATTCATACACCAACATACAGTGATTAAAATTCACGGGTAACAATCGGTAATAATAAAAAAAATCCCCTGAATCAATCACAAGGACGTCAGATTCTCCCTTGGGAAGTTCCCAAAAATAGGATTCGGGGAGACATAACCATTTATTACTGACAGGCATAAAGAAAATGAAGAAGAAAAAAAAAGAAGATATAAACGACAACTTCGCGGCTCAAAAATGGGCACGGAGTTGAGCGCGATATTGTCATGTCATGTGACATGTAAAAAAAAAATAAGGTACGATATTCACACCAAGCTCCGAGGCAGGATCCCTGCAGACCCCTAGCAGGTACCCCCTTTGAGGGAGTCTCAAGCACAAAGCGCGGGAGGGGGGTGGAGTAGGGGGTGAAGGCAGTGCCGAAGGTTCGGGGTCGAGCCTCCGTCGGGGGGCCGCCTATTTCAGTACACGCCTCTGGAGTTCCTCATGTTCTTGATCTCCAGTTCCAGCTGCTTAATCCGCACGTCCCTCTGGCACAACATCTCCCTGAGGCGCCGAATTTCATCCTGCTGCCGGTAGAACGTCTGCAGGAGCTGCGGAGCACACACACACACACACACACACACACACACACAACACGGCAATTCAATCCACGGTCAATCCGAGGTCCTCAAACCAGAACCTCCACGGCAGCCGTGCCCACATCTGTGGTACATACTGCTCATGCTAACAGGTTTCTTTGTGCACTGCTGCTCCACCGTAGCCCGGCCTGGCACCACAGCAGACTGCAACAACCTACACTCCACCCGAAAAGCTAATTCTGTGTGCACGCTGCATTATTTATTACGAAACCTTAAACCCCATATTGCCCCCCCCATGACAGTCTGTAAGGAAGTGAACAAAACTACATCTACTGTGTCTTTAAGTTACCACATGAGGGGAGCACGACTTTACAACATAAAGTAAGGTTTAACCACCCACCACCCCACCCCTCCAATCACCATCTTCCTGACCATATCTAGTACCTCATTCTCAGTTTTGGGAGGAGAACACAGCAGTGGTTCCCGTCCATTAGTCACCGATGCCACACCCTTATCCCAGACACTGTCCCCTTGCCAGGGCTTAACGTCGTTGAAGATCTTGGGCTCCCTGCACTCTTTGGTTTCCAGTGTCTCCTGCACGTGAGCCAGTTGCATCTGACCAGGACGCGTCTGGGAGCGCTTGGCTTCCAGGACGCTGATCGGTGCTTTCGCCTCTACGGAGTCCAAGTACGAGTCGTGTAATTTGGAGCCCGGCTTCAAGGACATAAGCAAGGGGCCTGGAACATAGCAAAAAGGGGGGGGGGGGGGGGGCGAGGAACATGTTATATATACGATGCTTTTTGTTAAAATTTTACCAGAACAAAAGCCAGGTTAACAACAGGAGCTCAGCTCTAAAGAGACATGATTCTACGTGTAAAAAAAAAAAACATTTTGAGGCAGGAGAAAGCAAGCCCCATTTCACCAAGTCACGGTGGAAATTGGATGGGGGCTTCCCCCCACCAAACTGCTGAGGTAGCTTCGGCTCTGGTGACTCTACTGATAAACCGTGCCTCAGAGTAATTAATTAGTCTTTCGTTAACCTCTGCAAAGTGGATAATAAATGCGATTAGGACACACCTACAGGCTGGAAGATATCCAAAGATGGAGGTAATTTGTCTGGGACAAACGGAGTCACCACGTTGTAAATCATACCAGGCAACAAACTGTGGGATTTTGCTGGACGCAAACCATAATAATGGCTCACGGATACTGAAAAGCCTCAGACTTTGAGGCTATACTGAACACAGAACAAAGAGATACTTCAGGGAATGTAAGGCTACATTATTCTCTATGGAAAGTAGCAATGTTGGACTTTGAATGATGGTTAGGGAGCGTAACGGGAACCCGCTGCATGAGGTTCTGACCTTTATCCAGGCCGGAGAACCAGTCCGACGCAGACATGGCGGGCTCGTTGCTGGCGGTCATGGGGTAGATGTCTTCCTGGTAAGATTCAGACTGCAGGTGGGGCAAAGAGCAAAAGGTGTCAAGCATCCACAGCACCTAACCCAAGCGCCCATATCCTGGAACCTTCCGGCCCCTTGGGTACAGAGTAAGAACAAGCCACACAACTCAGATCCGGGGGACTGCAGGCTTTTATCACTTGTATCTAGTACTGGGAGGACTGTGGCTTGCAAGCATGTGACTGCTGTGATTATCGCCAGCCGTCAATCACCTAGTGGCGCATCCCATTTTTTTATTGGCCGCTTTATTATTTCCCGTTATATTCCAACCAATGATTGACAGCCAGTGATCTTCATTCACTTTTCAGCCTTATTTCTCCCATCAATTTAACCAGATCTGACACCTCCCTGTGGCCTGCTCATCTGAATTTTCATTATTTCAACACCCCCCCCCTTTATAAATTAAGTGTGTTCCCAGGTGGCCCCCAAGGGCATCCAGCAAAATATAATGAATGTAACGCATATTTTGGTTCCCAGTTTTAATTGCAGAACTGTTCTCCAGATGAGCATCCCAGCTCAGTGTTGGTTCCGGTTCGGGTTCCTGATCTTACCCTGCGGGGGACGATCATGGAGAGGGGCTCTATCAGGCCCTTGATTGTCACCAGTCTGTAGAACCTGAACACCTCGCAGGAGCAGACGTCCAAGCCCCTCTTTGGCATGATCCCTGAGGGGAGGAAACGAGAACCTCGTCTCTGACAGAAAAAAAAAAAAAAAACTCCACACAGACGAGCGACGCACAGAGAATCCTTAACAGCCAAAGAGAATCAGCCAAGTGATGATGCGGTACTGAGCGCCACTGGTTCCAGAAGGTTTCAGCCATCATCAATGTAATGTTCTACCCACTTCGGGGAAGCAAAAGAGGCGCACGGTGAGAAGGTAGCCATGAATCCAGCTTACCCATTCCCTTCTGAGGTAGCAGTGAACGGTACTCTGTCAAAAACTGCATGTAGGGCTTCTCTGGGTTGACCTCGTAGTATCTGATGTTGCCGTCGCCCTGAAAGCAACCATCGGCGTTTTTTTAAATCATCGGCCACATAGTCGCATCCATTTTGACTTCTCCCAAAGCGACGTGTATCGTTTCGCCGTCTTATCCGGACTCCTTGCTACTTTGGGGTGGGGGGGGGGACTTACTTTTCCTGCCACATAGAGCATGTGGGTGTCAGGGTCATAGAAAGGAAACAGCACACCAGAGGAGCCGTCGAGATCCTCCTGCAACAGAGGCACAGAGAGGTCCTCCTGTAGGCAGGACACACACACACACACAAAGACACAAACACACACACAGAAACCAACATGCCGTTACTGAAAATCCGCAACATGTGCCTTATTGCAGAAACTCTGTGTTCGTTCTTTACATCAAGAGCAAAAAGAAAATCACCCATATTACAAGATTCAAGATTTCTGTCACGTGCATGAATGTACTGCTACACCAGTAGTGAAATGAAATGTCGTTCGTCCAGACCGTGCAACAAGGTAGAAGAATAACAAAATAAAAAAAATAAGCAGTAAGAATATAGAAAAAGTAAAGTTTAAAAAATATCTAAGAAATTTGCAGATGGTTATGTTAATCAGTAGTGGTAATCATTCTAATTGCTTGTATCTCAATGTGAGCCTATTTATCGCCAAAATTAAAATATCCCTTTATTTTTACTGTAAAAAATATTTTAGCGATCAGAGGGGTTTTTCCCTCAAAATATTGAGCCCACAATGACAACGATATAGCTGATACAGAATAGCGTTGTAAATGTCATTCCACTGTATCACCACTTGGGGGCAGTGACACACGAGCGTTGCTCATTTTACCTGATCCCAGAGAGCTATTTGCCTGTGGTTCCATCGAGAATTTCCGGTTGAAATAAGCATCTTCAGGTTCCCTAGAA
Source organism: Brienomyrus brachyistius (assembly GCF_023856365.1). Taxonomy (NCBI): domain Eukaryota; kingdom Metazoa; phylum Chordata; class Actinopteri; order Osteoglossiformes; family Mormyridae; genus Brienomyrus; species Brienomyrus brachyistius. The sequence continues at coordinate 990,452 of NW_026042322.1, forward strand.
ATAACACTTTGTTGGCTTTATGTGACTTGCAGTTAGCTTCCTGAAAACACAGAAAAGATAAGATCAAGCAAGAAGTAAAGAAAATTCTTCACAATTAGATTTTTCACTAAAATATCCGTCAAAAACGCAAAATTCAAGCTATGCTAAAAAAATATATGTACAAAAAGATTTTCAGTATTTTTTTCCCTTCATTAAATATGGGGGGGGGGTGAAATTCACACATTCCTGGATCTTCTAAGAGGTGGTGACAGGATGACACCATGAGTCAGACATGCCGGCCCGGTCATTGGCAAACTACGGCCCCTCGACGGCTTTTGAGGAGGTGTCAGTTTTGCATGTGTGGTGCTGGAGGGGCCCAGGGCAGGAGATCCTCCATGCTCCGCTACAAGAAAACGCTTGGAATGCTAGCTCCACTAACCGCTACTTCAACACAAAATAATCCTCCCGTATCTTATCAACAAAGCCTCACGACGAGGTCAGACTTTTGCTTGGGCAAGACACCGTTCCAATTCCTTCACGTAAAAAGCATCTGTGAGAAATTGTGAGAAATATTACAAATACATCACAGATCAAAACCTGCTGAAAGTGTTTACATCTAAAACTCCCATAATCCAAAGAGGGCAGTTGGCAATCAAATCAATTTCAAACGAGCCAATAGGGTTGCGTCTTATTGGCGAGTGCACCATGAATCTGATTTTTTCACACTGTCACATGACTAGGCCACCATGATAATAATACATTCTATTTATATAGCCCTTTTACAAGATCTCAAAGATGGTTATTTTATTCTGATCAACAAGTATAAAATAGAATAGAATAGAAGTACAAGTTACTTAGTTCTAATGTTACTCATGCTGCTCTTATTTACTACCACTACTAGAGCAGCGTTTCCCAACCCGGTTCATGTGGAACCCAGTAGGGAGTAGGGAGGGAGCAAAAACCGTCTGACAGGAATCTGCAAGGGAGCAAAAATGTGGACCGGGTTGGGAAACACTGTACGTGACAATGAACAAAGATAGATGACTGCGGGGACCAGCGGCACATAAACCCCCAGCCAGACACGCAACACGTGGACACACCTGCAGGAGGGCCCCGGTACGCGGGTCGATGATCCGGATCTTCTTGTCCTTGCAGGATGTGGCCAGTTGGCTGCCGTCCGTATTGAAGGACATGGAGAGCACCATGTCAGTGTGCAGGCTGATGGTCTTCACCGGGTTCTTGATCACCTGCTCCGGGGAATCTAGGTTCCACACCATTATCTGCACATTGGGGCGAAGTGGATCGTAGAGGGGAGGGAAGGGAGGGGAGAGGTCACACGGGGATACAAGGCGCCCTTTCAGCCGATGCAGACGCCCATGCAAGACAAGATGGGTCTTGCTCAATCAAGAGTTCATGCTTTTCAATGCAAAAGAAAACAGCCATAATCATATTTTCAGGCACTGATTCTATGAGTGGTCCTATAGTTATGAAACTGATGCACTGGGTGACTGATGGGATATATAATTCTGCTAAATTGTATCCACATTACATATACCACTGTAGATATACATTTTCTCTCTCTCTTTTTTTCCCTTTTAGTATGGGGTGAGTAATGAGTGGAGGTGGGGATTTGATCGAGTGTTGAGCATGGGGTAGGGAGTAGTAAGTATGTACATACTTCCTCCTACTCCATTTCGGACTTTTTTTTTCATTTTATGTTATCAAGATTTTATTTCATCTGCGGCACACGTGTGTGTGTGTGTGCCTATATAGGCAGGTATATACGAATGTGTATATATTGGTTTGTTGTATATGTTTCGAAATAAAAGATCATCATCATCATAGTTGGATTCTTCAAAACGCTACATAATCTGAGCTTTTAGTAAAATACCCAGGTGTAAAAATGCGGAAATGCTAAGTTCATTAGGTTGATAGATAGGCAGCTACGGATGGAGATAGATGGCCTTGTTCTCTAACAGCCCCATCGATTCTAAAACCATCGTCTCAGAAAAACAGCGATTACTGGCTGCCCTGAATGGCGCCTGGGTACCTTATAGTCGTAGGCGGAGCTGAAGAGCACATTGCTGGCCGTCGGGTGCCACTCGATGAGCCCCACCCTGCGCGAGTGACCCTGCAGATCCTTCCGGGGAACGGTGATGTTCTTCAACAAGCCGTGCTTAGGAATGTCCCAGATCTTCACCTATTAAACGCGGTAAAGGTCGAGTCGGTGCAAACAGCCGCAGAGTCAAAGGTCTTATTTACGCCGACGCGGCCGAGGAGAAAAACCGTCTATTCGAGGCGTCCTATATGACATGGCGAAAAGGGTCACCATATAGTTCGTTATGGCTTTACGGTGTCGGCCAACAGTCGCTCAAGCCTTCGCGTTTACGACCGGATGTTTCTTGACTTACCGTGGCGTCCTCGGAACAGGACGCGACGCACAGGTCATCGAAGGGATTCCACTTGATGTCCATGACGTTGCCCCTGTGCCCAGACACTCTGGGGTGATGAGGGTCCACCTTCCCAGTCTGAGGAACAAAAAGAGTGGGGTCAGGGGGTCACGCCCTGTGACCTCACGCCCCTCAGAGACTCATCTACCCAGAAAAACGGCAAAAGCTGTTCGGCTCCGGGTCAGAGGTCAGCCAGCTCCCTCCGAGATTTTTCCGTTCTTCCCTTAACTAGATCAGGATCTGGGTATTTGGTTTGTCCGGGAACAGGATGGGACCCCCCCTCCCCCATCCCGGTTCATCATGGGTGACGAGATGAAATGGAATAGACCTGAGAATGACATCACCCACATTACGGAACAGGCCTGCGATTCGGACGGACTCGACAGGCCGTAAATTTTCAGCACGCTGGCATTTTCTTCACGTAGCTGACGCCCTCGCATGTGCAACAGGGCTCTGAATAAATACGGACCGAAAATGCTGGCGGCAGTTTTGGAACAGCTACCATTTCCTATCGAGTTACCGAGATTGCCCGTGAATAAGAAACCACAACAAAACACGCGAAATCTGCCGGCCCTCTTGCATCAGCGTAAACCGCCGGCCACATCACAGCTTTCATTCTCCGGCTATTTTCATTTTTTCCCCCACTTTAGCAGTTATTTACTTTTATTGGGTTTGACTTGGCATCTTTATCCGATTCCTTTTGTATCTTATCTTGGTTTAAGGTCATCGAGCTTCTGTTCTGCTCTTCCAGCGAAGCAAAACTTAACCCTGTGAGCAAACAAGTTGGGGCAGGAGATCGAACATACCAGCAAAATACTGTCTTCGGGCTGCAGGAGCAAGTCGACACACGGGCCTGACTCCTCTGCAAGTGCCGCGAAGAGGGCGCTGCGTTTTGGGCGGCTAAAAAGCGACATTCGTGGTGACGTTTACGGCATTGCTTACGGTGGCGGCACCAAACGAGATATTCGCATCGGCCATTTCGGCAGGTTCGGCCAAAAGCGACTCTGCCACAGTCACCCGGAGGGAGTTGGCGACCTCTGATGTAATCCCGTGACACCGCGTGGCGTCATCGTTGGCACACACGGTGGCGAGAAAGGGGCGCTCCGGGCACGACGCGACGGGTGATGTCATTCCAGGAAAGCCAGCGGCTTTGAAGAGCATCGAGGAGCTCTTGCACAACCGTAACGGGTGGGTTAGTGGGCAGGGGGTAGCCATAAATTCACCAGACGAGGGGATGAGGTGGATGTTGGTGACGTGTAAAAGAACAATGGTGTGGTTATTCCACAATCACAACTAACAGATCTCTTGGGGGGGGGGGGGGGGGGGGGACCATTCCCAAAGAGGTATGTAATTCCTGAGTAACTCTGTTGATGTATCCAAAACATAACTTGAAAGCATAACACAAAAGGCAGGAGCAGAGCTGTGTTGAGTCATACAGTTGCTTAATAAATTGCGAGGACGTGATGGCGGGGGCCATCTATTTAAGGCTTTGCTCCTCCCCCCCCCCCATCAAGGGGAACCAAGAAACATTCTGACTGTATAACAACCACGAGCAAAATATTTCTGATATGAGATATTTTTCCCCGCTGTGGACGAAAGATGTAAACGTACAGTGGAATTTTACAAGCGTCAGAGGGAGATACTCGTATTTACCTTATGTAGTGGACACCTTCATTTCAAACCAAACTTTTAAATTTTTTTCTTACAGAAAGTGCAAATGGGGTCAAGGGCTGTGCTCATGGACCCAAAGGTGAAATCACTCTGCTGACACCGCGATTCAAACCAACGACCTTCCGATCGCAGCAGCGTTGTCATAACCCACTGAGCCACGCATTACCCCTGTGGGTGCGCTGACTGTAAGAGGACAATAAAACACCTATAGCCGTGACCTACATCACCGGACGTTTCTGTGTAACCCGGAACCTCTCGCAAAGAGAGGGAATTTTGTAGGTTATCGCATCCATGACGGAAATGAAAGGAACACTCCCTCTTACGTGGTGTACGGAGAGGACGAGGAAGGCTCCGCCCCCGGCGCACTCGGTGACCACGGCGATGAAGCGTGGGTTGATGGCGCAGAAGTGGTTGTCGTGGACGCTCCGGGTGATGGGCACGCCGTCGTAGCAGTTTTCCTTGGTGGCGGCCTTGCCGAACACGTGCCGGAACTTGGAGCTGCGGTACTGGGGGCGCCATGTCATCTGGATGGCGGGACAGGAAGAGGGTCAGGTGAGCACTCGACGCCCAAAGCGGGGAAGACACCCAAATATGGTCACAAAGAGTCCCTCCCGTCGGAAAGCTCAGGAAATGACATCATCGCCTGGGAATCCTACGCCACATTTGATTTGCTGCTCATCTTTATGACCATAAACCCTAATAGGACGTTCTTGTCCTCTTCTCAAATGCAGAGCATGCGTGGAGGAGAAAACACAGGGACAAGTGAGGGGGCAGTAAAACTGGCTCACAATAAGCCGTTAAAAATAGGCTCACAATAAGCCGACAGAGTTGCCCCCTTGTCTCGTCAAACGCTTGCTGTACCAGGTTTTTCCTGACACGTTACAGGCCCAACTCAATAGCAGGCAGTGTCGCGTAACACGTCTTCAACACTGTCTCTCGGATACCCTAGAACCGCTATCCTAGCAGACCCTCACAGAACATTAGCTCTGTGGTGGAATTCGTCTGCCCGGAACGATTGCTCTCCCACATACCACATGGTGTCAATGACACCGGAAGACAGAACTGGCTGAAGGTGGGATAGATCTTTGTTGTTCTCGCGATGGAGGCCTCCAAGAGGCCATTTCAAAGTTACATTCGTTATGATTTTCCTCCAGTTTTCTAAATACCGTGGCAGCTAGAAAATATGTCACTTTTAAACACAAACCGACATCACCCAGCAACTGGGAAATACAGCAAAACAAACTGTGAGATCACTGGCACAGTGAAATCAGCATTTTGTCAGTCAGTCTCAGCTGGAAGCTTGAACAGAAGAAGCTCATCACATCTCCCTTTAAAATCTTTCTACACTTACAAACCCGTATCTGAGTTTACAAGCTGCGTTCAGGCGGCACTGACGGTCAGAAACGTTTTCAGTGTGGAGCAAGAGTGGATGGTGAAATTATGCAGTGCTGTGCAAATGTCTAAGGCAGTCAATGAAAATTATCCTTTAATAATATTCATCTTGGTGTAAAACTGATGAATACCGAGTTAATTAAATCAGAATGTGGTGAAATTTAACGCTTTTCTTGGGGGGGGGCACAAATAATGCAGCGGAATACGCTTTCTTAATGTATTAATTAACCAGTAACTAAGTGTTAGTTATGTACTGATCCAATGTTCGTTTATCATTAATCAATCATGATGGTTTGTATATTTCATGCAGGAACTATATTACTTCATGGTTTGTTCAGAGTAGTAACTGAGGAACTAAGTTCCGAAATTCTTAGTACTCTTACCTATTCACTTATGTTGTAATGTTAAATTGTGTGTTTTTTTTTTTTTGTGCAAATACAGACGCTTCCCCAGTTACAATGGTCTGTGTTACAATACTTCTTATACTTTACGATGGCTAAATGTTGTTCACTTTCAGCACATTATTCAATAAACGACATGAGGCGTTCAACACGTGAATATTCAACAAGTGAAGCATCCTTTTCCAACTGGCTCTACGAAGAATTTCCTCAATTCTCTTCGAGCCAGATACCGGATAACTACACCACCCGATACTGCAGTGCCCCCGGAGATGGACCGACCCCGCCCTCATCGCATAAATAAATGTGTGTAAAATTTGTGAGAAATTTCAATAATTCCTCCTGTAAGAAGGAGAAGCCACACAGTGAAATGGAAAGTGGCCAGGAGGGTCAATGACAGTGTGAGGAATCCGAAAAATTCACCTGGCTTATGGCTACTGATGCAAAACCGTCGGCTTGTTACCGGAATATTCTACCGGACTGTTAAACAGAAGACTGTTAAAATTCGGCACGGCACCAATCTCAGCAAGATATCATCATGGATATAAACGACAGAGGGCAAACGGAAGGCTTCAGAGGCAAAGGGAAACGCGACATGAGCATCATACGAGGCCGTGTAGCACATGATTGTGCTAAAATAGATCGTACGTAGAGTCATATCACCGAAAATCCTTGCAGAGTCTGTTACACGAATTACATTCCTGCTAGTTTTACCACATACTTCTGTGGCACAAACAACGTGAGTAAAATATGTTTCACTTGGAAGGTCTAATGCAGCCTGAGATGAAGCCAAAGTTTACTGCCAGCGGGCAACATACCCACAGAACCACACGCTGGGAACCCCCCCACGAGTCAGCGTGCTCTGAGCCCCCCCCCACGGATCCGCGTACTTGTAGCCGGGAGCACCGCCATCGAACCACATGTCGGGACCCCCCCCCCAAAGAACCGCACACCAGGAGCCCGCCACAGAACCGCATGCGGGGAGCCCCCCCCATGGAGACGCACTGCTCTCAATAAACTGTATTGAGAAATGTGTGTCAGACCACTAAACCTGGGGGGGTGGGTGCAAGTGTAAGCGAGACAGCGACCTGGTGTGGGTGGGGTGGGGGGGGGCATTGTTGTCTAAGCACTGGACCTGAAACTGGAACCCAGGGATTGCTGGGTGCCCCCGAATATCGTCCCGCCGTCCCGTCTGATTCGCACGACCAGCTTGGGACGGGGAGCTTTTCCACGTCACCCGACACCCCTTTGGAAACGGAAAGCCCTCCGGACACCGTGATGTGGGGGAGAGGGGGGCTACTTTATGGAGGTGCTGAAGGATAGTGGGGGGGGGGGTCACAGACTGGATTATCCTTATTGTCAACCCACCAGCAGATCACGCAGAGCATGTCCTGTGGGTCAGGCAGGGTGGGGGGGGGCCACAACACCATCACAATCAGGTGATACCTGAAACTCGAGTATCAATCAGCAGAGAATGCCAACACACCCCCCCACAGCCCCCCCCCCTCCCCCTCCAAAACAAGTGTTTCTCCAACATGACAAGATCTGAAAGCATGGACCGGTCCGGACTGCTACCCCAGTCACGCCTCGCCTGCCCACATTCCACCCACAAGTATCAAGCTAATTTCCCGAGATATTCCAGCCTGCCGTCTTCTGCAAAGTGCTACCGTAATAACAGCCAGCTTCCAGCCTTTCTGCAATTTCTCCTTTCAGCACGGAGTTCCTGATTGGCTGATACTTGATGAGGAAATCCCTTCAAGACAGCGGCTGCCCCGCGAGACTCGCAGGACAGCCTCGACCGCGATGCTGAGAGTGAAAAACGCTGACAGGCAGCTTCAGCTTCTGAGCTGGCCGCCAATACATGCCGTCTTTATGCTTCGGACTCAGCAGAGCTGTTATCGGTCATTGTGGGCAAACTCTGTCTGTGTCCAGTTCTTATTTTATTATCCATCTGGAGGTGCCACAGACGCAAGCAGCTGTCTCCAGAGATCTCCCTGAAAAGCCACTGGAGTATAAGCAGCATTTTGGCTTGTGGATCCTGTCCCAGCTTGTCCCGTGCTCATCTCTGAAGCACACTCATGCTGAAGTCTTAGGTAATCAGCCACCGGCCCCCGTCCCCCCCCCCCCCACACCTGTTTTTGGACCCCCGGGGCATAACCCATTGCTAACACTCGCTTTATTTGCCATGCAAACGCTTTTAGCCAAAGTGATGCCCAAACTCAGCGATTCCTTGGATTGACAGAATGACACCAAACAGGAGCATCGCTCAAACTGGATCTAAAACAAGCCATAAAGGTTTGTTGTCCCAAGTTCAGTGGTGACCGAGCAAATCTGTTCTTAGGATCAAAACCGGTGTCGCTAACCGTTACGCCACCTGCAGGCTGGAAGCCGGGCGTCACACTCACCTTGGGTCTCCTTTTTGGATGAACACACAGAGGTTAGATGAAGAGGCTTCCTGTGACCCCCCCGGTGTACACCGTCGCGCCGCCCACCCCCCCCCAGCACTCCGTCGTGGGATGTGGCACTCTCCGTCCGCAAGAGACGAGACTTTTCCAAGAGGCTGACCGCGTGATCCGTCGCAGGCGGCACCGGGAGCAGAGACGCGGCGGTGGGAAGGACCCGTCTGAACGTGTGCGGGAGCAAGGCATGGCGTGCTTCAATCCAAAAAGGGGCGGAGCCACAGCAGACAGGGCCAGCCAAGCAGAGGGGAAGGTAAATCTGACACTCCCACAATTCTCTCCGACATCCCGCCTCAGCAGAGTCTGTTTAATCTGAGCCTCTTTATCCTGCCACAGCAACGGACTCCTTCAGCAAAAGGGCAAAGAGCAGGCAGAAAAAACACAGAAAGGCAACTAAGCATCCTGAGAAATAAATGTTAACGGTTCAAAAAAAGTACATACTGTACTTAGAGATGAATACATTTTCAGCTGCGGCTACGCGACACAAAAAAAAAAATCCCAAAATGCACCTGTGCTCCCTCAGATTTCTTCCAGCCCACAACATTAAACACGCCTCACCCTAAACGAGAGTCGGTGAGAGTTACTGAAAATGCAGCCCAGCCCACTATCTGCAGTTGGGCAACAGCCACAAGCCACTAGGCAAACAGTGCGTTTCACGCGGAACGACGGAGGCCTCGTACACAAGGATACCAGCAGGAACAGTACAGGTAGCAGTACAGAGTCCAGCGCTTGTCTGCACCTGATAAGACCCCTGACCTGAGAACGGCGGTCTTCCTCGTGCCTTCAATGGAACTGGAGCGACTCGCTTGCATCGAGAAAGACAAGCCATTCCCTGACCTCTGACCGCCCTTTACCCAGCCAATCAGGACAATGATGGTCATCTGGCCCCTGAAGCTAATGACATTCCAAGGCCTGAGACATCAAACTGGATAATTGTTCGCTCGGAACAAGTTGTGCAAGAAATGACAGCCCGTCAAGATTCTGACAGATAGCTTCTCACACACCCAGGCAGAGAAAATAAAACAAGTTCTTCCCCCGAACAACAAAAAAAAAGCACAGATGACAGGAGACAATTTCTCCCTTTGGTGAAATGAGCGGATTGCGGTACGATCTGGCACGAGCCGGAAAAACATCTTCATTTTGGGTGGAACGGTTAATTGGGCCTTGCGGTCTCACAATATTTCTGCGAAGTTTTAAGAAAGATTTTCTGTAAATGTTTTGCTGTCAGAACCAAACGAATTTCACAGGATTTCAGAATTATCTGTTTGCAGATACATCACACACACACACGCACACACATACACACACACACACACACACCACACATACACACACACACACACACACACACACACACACACATTCTCCATTCCTATCTATGGGGAATCCTAACATGACAACTTTAATCCTCTACCCAGCCCTAACCTTAACCATAAGTAACTAAACACAATATGAGACTTTTGGCATTTTTAGATTCTATCACATTGTGAGAGACATTTGGTCCCCACGATGTACTATAAACATAATCCCCCCCCCACACACACTCCTGTAATCCACACCTTGTATGAGAACAGATGGCAGGAGCAGTTGGCTTCAGAGATCAGGGCCAACTCTGCGTTTTTTTATTTTTTTCTCTCCCCCCCCCCCCCCCCCCCCCCCCACTGGGGTCACTAAGCCACAGCAGGTACCAGTGCCGGAGGGACGGGCCGCGCAACGAAAACATTTCAGGTTCAAAGTCCCAGGTAGAGGGAGGGTCCATCTCCAGTGCTCTTAAATAAGGTCGCTACACGTACCTCGTCGGTGATGTGGTGCAGAGATGTAAATACTAATGAGTTTCTCAATTTGGGTAACAACATCCTTTAAGTAGCGTAAGACTAGTCTAGCAGGACAGCCCAGATGAGAAACCCCCTCTGGGCCAATTCAACTCAGGCATCACCTTGGCCAGCCCCTAAGGACCCGACCTTCAAAGCCAGACCACTGAATGCATACAGAGCCCCGCCCGGCCTCTCATCAGGGCCGACCAGTCCTCAGGTAATAGTCAGATTAGTCTGAGAGGAAACAAAAACAATTAGCAGGTTGAGAAACATCAGGTTTGCTCTTAAGAGCAAGAGGATCAGTGTTTTGACTCAAAAACATCTGTGTTTGCATTGCAGCTGTTTCAGTATGCTTAATTTTTTTTTTTTTTCAAGTGTTGGGGGAGGGGGGCGGGATGATAAACCATGAATAGGCCATTGTCTTTCCTCACAATGGGTGTCGGCGGGTTTGGTGCGGGTCTCCCACCCATCCCCTCCCCCCACATGCCGATTATCAGAGCCCTCGCGTCCCCCCCAAACCCGCCCCCCCAGGTCTGGCATTGAGAGCTTGCCTCCTGTCCAATTATCTCAAGACAACCAAATAATTAAACAGAAAAACAAAACCTGACAGAAGTGCTTCCATGATAAAATGCGGAATAGAGTAAAATATACATCAAACTAACAACGAATTCTTAGTCTGCCTGCACTATGAACGACAGGAAACCCAGTGAAATTAATTTTAATTACGGTTAAACTCTTTAGCAAACATCTATCTGATTAAAATGGACGGGCAATAAAGTTCCGCTTTATTTTTCCTGGATTTTTCGCACTCGGTCGTTGCACAGAAAGCCTTGTTAAATGGGGAATTATTTACAGAAGAAACCATAAAGAGTAAACATGACTCCCGCCTCTTTGTTCAGCTTTGGGTCACACCCATTAATACAAAACTAAACACCAAACAGTCCATTAAGCTTAAGGCAGCCATTACACATGATTTACCTTAACAATGGGCATTTGTGCCCTGTGACCCAGGGCAGGCCTGGCACAATCCAACACCCGCGTCTCTTTGTGCATGCATGCGTGTGCGTGTGTGTGTGCGTGTGTGTGCATGCGCGCGCGCGCGTGTGTCCTAATCCCTAAGATGGACTGGGCGCAGTCAGTTCCAGTCATCAATGCTCTCTGCTCAGCTGAGACCTATTTGCATGACTTATTTCCATACCAAGCTCCACCAGCACCCACCCCCACTGCTTACCCACCCACCCATTTTGCCCCCCCCTTCACCGGGGACAGGTGTAAGGGCTCTGAGAACAGAATAGGGTGAAACCTACATTTAAAATGACACAATTTACAGAAATTCCACATTCTCTGATGCACGCCGGGATAATTCATTGCCAACCTTAGTGCACACATAATCCCTACGAGTGTGAACTTGAAAGAGAATTAGTGTTAGTTGTTGCTAGGTTGACTATGTTAAATGCTAACGCCATTAAATTATGATGGACTATTCCTTAGAAAAGGGGAGTTTTCACCTCCGTGTAAATTGATGAAATGCTAAAACGTGGAATACCAATGAACAAAAAACTAATAAATAGTATTGACGTTCCCCCCCCCCCCACACACACACACACACTTCCTCCCCAGTCTTTAGTTCTTACATGTGGCATGGTAGGGGGTCCTTATCATTAGTCATCTGGGGGCGCCAGTTTAAAAATAGCCACGTATTAGCAGTTTAATTGGCATGCGAAGCTATACTGAATTATAACGGAATTCTTTGTTAATAGCTTATTTAAAAAGCCGATTTAGTCGGCACTGTGATATGTGGGCCGCCATGGTCTGTTTGGAAACAGGGAAGCTAATCCCTCTTCCAGCACCAGAATCGTCCTGAATGTGGAGTGAATGATGATGATAAGAGGCGTACATCCCGGGGGGTGGGGGGGTCGGGGGGTGGGGGGGTCGGGAGGGCACCTGCCACTCCCAGGATTCCCTTCTCTAAGGGGGCACACGCACTCCATTTGAGCTCTTTGAAATTTTAATCAAAGCAAAGATCCTCTATTAACCTCATAAGTTAAAAAACGGTATTTATTAATGGTACTTGTGATTTTTAATCTGTCAGAAAGGTCATCCACCAGTTTGGACTCTCTCTTTGAGTCCTTCACATTCCAGAAACTTCTAATTCATCTGCCCAGCAGACGGAAAAGCAGTCGACCCTTCAATGACGATACCAACCACATCCTATCACACCCACTCTCTAACGCAGCAAACGAACCGTGACACGACACTCTCCGAGGACATTTGATTGCCCGACCAAAAGATGCATTTTGCTTGTGTTTGTTTGCGTTTGTTTGCATGGAAAACAGACATCAGTGTAGCCGGAGATCATCGTGGAGTCAGACATCCATCAGTACACTAGCTGTGGTCCGAAAGCCACGTGAAATACAAAACCATATCCATTGTCGTGTTGACTTAGGTTGGAGCATCTACAGCTGAACTGAGCTACACCCATCAGATAATGGACTCTATCAGCAGAGCAGGGATCTATAACAGAATTGCTTGTGAGAAATCAGCATTGGAAACATGAGAGGCACTCCTCACAGGCAAAATCTACCCTAGCTTATTTTCCATACGAAATGTCACTTAATTCGCGCACACAAACACACAAACACACACACACAAACAGACAGACACACACACAGAAAGTGAGAGAACATTGCTCAGACCGGTGGATATAACGCCACTTCAAAAAAGTTCTGAAATACTGATGGTATGTCAACAAATACAGCTCTGGAAAGAAAATAAGAGACCATTCAATATTTTTAAAGAATCTGCATTTTTAAATCCTGGATCTGCTGTGAGAGGCTACACTGCGAGGCAGGCTGCTTCCAGCGTCAGTTTCTAAGATCGCAGTACAGAAGAACAAGGTGAAGCAGGAGACACTGGCAATAACCAAAAAACAGCCAGTTAAGGGGCAGAAGCGACTTCCTAATGCCAGAGATGACCGTCAGCTTATCCGGCAGTGTCTCATAAATCGGTGGATGACCTCAAGCGACCTTCAGAAGGAATGGGAGACATTAAGTGGTGTGAAGTGCACTGTTAGGACAGTGTGTATCGGGCTCATAGAAGCAGGACTGAAGTCCTATAAAGCAAGGAAGCAAGCAAGGAAGCAGGCAAGGAAGCAGGCCTTCATCAATGAGAAACAGGGAAGAGCCAGACTGTAGTTTTTTACAGAGGCACATACCCATGAATTAAGAAATGAGCAAAACTGAGAATATTGCTGTAGTCTCTTAATTTTGTCCTGGAGCTTTGTTATAACCACTATGAAATGATGTGTACAATTAATGTAATTAGCTGATGCCTTTATCTAAAGCCATGTAAGTTTTTGAGAAAGCAGGGTCAGTCAGTCAGTCCCTGGAGCAACTGGGGTTAAGGGCCTTGCTCCGGAGCCCAATGGTGACATCATTCTGCAAGGTGACATCATTCTGCAAGGTGACATCACGCTGCAAGGTGACATCACTCTGCAGACCCTGGGATTAAACTCGTGACCTTCTGATCACAGGCATGAAGTCCAAACCCACTGAGCCACATACTACCCCCAATTCTTGTGCTTTACATTAACCTTGCCCCCCCCCCCCAACATTAAGACAAAGCCAGGTGCTAAAGTAAATTAAATAGCTGTTTCCTCCAACCAAAAGGCCACAAGCAGTGTTAACTTTCTATCCCATCATCAAATTGATCCTAGGGGTGGGGACAAGCTCTCCATCGATCCTGTAGGAGTATGGGGTTGGGGGGGGGGCATCTTACTCTGACCTTCTTAAAAGCACGTACTGGCTTCCTGTACCTTTTTGCTATTCAAAGAGATCTGACTGGCCAACAGACAGGCACCTTAAATAGGTGCTCCTGTTAGTAATGACTGAAGGATTTCCATTAGCCAATCGCAGTAGCCAAGTGCGTTAACCTATCGCATTAGCATACAGACATGCAGGGACAGCCCAAGATAGCAGGCTGATTAATATGACCATGGACAGGATTCTACAGGAAGCTGATGTACCCTGTAGCACATTAAACTGGACTGTATGGGGCTTTGTGTACACTGTAAACAATGCATGACATGTGGAATATAAAGCCTTCATTGTCGCCGTACAGACAGCACGTACAGCGAAATTCAATCTGTGTAAATATACAATGGAGACTGGGGGCGGCCATTTGTCCAGCACCTCGGAGCATTTTTTTTTGACTTATGGGAGTTTTACTTACACAAAAAAGGTTTTGAGGGCAGAATGAAAAAAATGATTGGTTATTTGTCTGAACCAATCAGATTGTAGAGAAGGAGGGTCCAAGTGACTAGAAGATGTCTCACCAAGACATCTGATTGGTTGGTTCCATCTCCTCTAATTGCTTGGACCTACCTCCTCTACAATCTGATTGGTTGTCTCTCTGAACCAAACATTTTTCATTCTGCCCTCAGAACATTTTTATGTAAGTCGAAGAGCAGTTTTTTGAGGATGCTTCCTGAGATCGTCACAAACATGCCGGATTTGTGTTATGAAGAATGTGCTACATACAATCTAAATCTAAATACAAGCCATTAATGACTTTTTTTCCCCATAATTAAGTAATCAGTGAGCGGAATCACGATTAATTGGTATTTAATTACCTATAATTAATTACATTGTAGTGACCTTCCACAAGCTCGTCCAATCAGCGGCTGTATTAACCACCCTTCGTTTCCATGCTTCCTGTGCAGCGTGAGGATTTTTACCGTATTAAACAAATATGGGGGCAGCGGCAGATTGGCGAGCAGGGTGAATGGGCTCTCAGGCAGGGCAGCAGGCTGGCGCCGGAGCTGCTCGCACTCCCTGTGGAGCCGGGTCAGTACCACCACGCCGGGCTCAGGTGCGCCGTCACCCGACACCCGCACCAGGCTCACCCCCCCCCACTTCCCCGACGGGTATCAGTCCCTCCCCAAGGAGTCAGTGTAGCGGACGGCGGCTGCCTGCGTACCAGCTGCCAGCCATGGCTGCTCCCCCCCAAAGGGAGGCCCCTGCCCCCCTCCCCTGTCACCCCCTAAAAGCAGCCCGCTGTGGCTGTAAGACGTCAAGGTCAGACAGGGCATCGTAATTTCAGGACAAGCAGATACAGACATCACAGTGGGGGGGGGGGGGGGGGGGCATCCGTACTTTCGAAATGATGACCACGCTACAGTCAGCCCTGTGGTGAATCGATTCGTTCAGACCCTTCTGAAGTCTGCTAACATCTGTGTGAATGCTCCAAAATGGGGGCACCCCATGGGGGGGGCTGTCCCTGCTCCTTAATCCTGCCCCTCGGCGCTCGTCACCTTCCAGGTGGAGGATAATCTCAAGGCTGGGGGTTGTGGCAGTGCTGTGCGTCATCTTTCAGAACACATGCAGCGACGATGCATCTGCAGATCTCAGAGATCTCGAGCGTAACAAACAAACACGGGTCAAATGGGGAGCAGCTCGAAAACCGATCCCATATGCCACTGCTGGGCCCTACGTTGCCTTCTGAGCCCAAATCCTACTATTTACCGAGCCGAGCGGACCGTAATAAAGAGAACTGGTGCCGTGATTTCGCAAAAAGACGCAGGGAATTTGACCAGGAATCGTGAAGCCACATCTGCAGTCACCAGCCAGATTTTATTTTCCACCCCGGCTTTGTCAAAAACACTAAATCAGCCGTGGATTTAATATACAGAGATTCCCGCAGCAAACGAGAGCAGTACATTAATTAGGCGACAGGGGTTTACTGACTCGAGCTCCAAGGCGAGCCTTGATTGGCGGAACATTCCAGATGGATGAGCGGGGTTGCTCACTCCGCCACAGCGGAAACCGAACGTGCAGACAGTCACCAAGGTGACCCATGGGCGCGCTGAGCCAGACCGTTCATCACGGCAAACTATTCCAAATGAATCAAGGAGGAGGGGCGTAGACAAAATAATTATGTAGTGGCAGGACTCCCCAGCCAGCTGTAACCCCGACACATTACATCACCCTGGAGCGCAAAGGTGTGTGTGAATTACAGCCAGAGGGGGCGCCACCCGCCCACCTCAAACACTATTGGCCATCGTACAGAAACGATTTGTCAGGCCACGGCAGAGCAAACGAACACCGACAACGTCAGCAGGCCTATTAACAGGAATTATTAAGAACACCGCCGCTAACACCTGACCACACTCCACTGCTTGAAATTGTGATTTTCACTCCTCCCGCTCCAAGCACTCATCGACAACGTCCATCCATCTTTCAACCTCCTACCCAATATAGAGTACTGCAAGGGGGGTAGGGGGGGGGGATGCACTCCATCACAGAACTCGCACACGCAGCTGCAGACTACGGGGCAATTTAGAGACGTGATGGGCAACTGCATTCCAAAAAACGCGCAACCAGATTCATGAAGCCCTGCGGGCAAACCCCAGTGGTATGTGCTAGTAAGGAGATAGGAGCTGACCTTTGTGTGCAAAGAGCCCATGAACAATAGACGAGGCACTACGATCGTACAGAAAATATGCCGTTCATTTAGACGCGTTAAACCGGCTCCATTCATCTCAGTTCTGAATAACGTTTTAAGTCGTCACTAGCGACTGTCACCAAAGCCATATCTAGAAAGAAAATCACCGCTCAGCCAGTTTATCTACAAGCTACAGGCAACACGACAAGGAGTCAGCTCTTGGAATTAATAATGAAAACTATGTAAACAGAGCTTACAGAACTTGTGTATTACACGTCAACGGCGTAAGTGAGAGTTTTGATATTCTGAGGGGGGGGGGGGGAGGAGGAGGTGTGAAATAGTATTATTCATTTAAATTAAAAGTTCTGTTTCTTGTGGAGGATAAATAAATGCTTTTTAATTATTTAATGTTTTTTGAATGAATGAATCCTGATTAAATATTAGGGTGGGCTTATCGCTCCTTGGTTCTTACGTTGCTGACTTGTACATTTTTAACATTCGCACTCAGATCTACGGAGAACCAGAATGAAATGATGACAAACCAGCCTCAGCTCAGTGCCACTCTCTCTGGTACAGCATTCAGTCTGTCAGTGCCCAGCTTGCGGCAAGAAACTTTTAAAAGGTGCTGGCATGAGATGCCCCCCCCCCCCCCCAATTCTCCATAATTCATCAGTCAAAGTTAGAGAAGCCCTTTTGTTCTGTGGCGGGCCCCACCCAGTACAGGCCAATCGGTTCGCTGGAGCTCAAGGTCATGTTTGCTCTTTCATCCAGATCCGTAGTTCCTCTAAGGACTTTGATACCGCAGAATTCATCATAAACCTGAAAATGTCCCCCGCACGTTGATTTTACGTGTGCAGCTACCACGCCAGCTGTTTTCGCTTTTGTCCTCAGTCACCTTTCAAAAAGCATACTGGTTTTATAACCTGTTTGAAGGAAAATGTTTACGTGCAACGAGTTGTAAATCACCTGTTCGTTTGACCCCCTGGCAAAAAATATTAGCCATGAACTTTAAGAACAAATTAATAAACACTGGCAGAGAAATTAATAAAGAACAAAATACGAGTCATATAAAATTACAACCGCTGCACATTATTTCAGCAGGGATCAATGTCGTTGACATTTCCCGGACGCGAAAGCGCAGAATACTTGGCGTGGAACCTCGTGTCTGTCAACGATGACACGCGGGCCGCACTCAACAGGTCCGCCTCCCCGGCTGACGTCATTAACTAAAACCATCCCTTTAAGTCTGATTTCAGTCTCGCAACTTTCTCGGCTGGCCACCCGATAGACTGTACAAGTCTTAAAAACATTTCGTTATATTTTTACAGATACACTTAGCACAACAAGTCCTAGAAAATTAAATATGCCACTAACTGATTTTAGCCACCTCTATAAATCTCAGACATGCTAATCGTGGAATACATAATTTAGGTTATCTAATGTTGATGTTCTTCATATTACTAATAGAAAATAAATTAATTATGCCTACGTCATTCAGTGACTATAATTATTGCATTAGTCTCATATTTTTATTATTAAGACACATTCACTGGAAAAATATGCGTTCAGATGTGTTTTTCGCCAACTGTACAATTTATGAATCCGGGAGACAAAAGTTTAAGGCTATAGACGGGAAATTATGTTTTCCACCGGGAGCCTCGCCCAGCACGTGTTGCGTGTCTCCGGTCTGCGCGCGATAAGCGTCCGGTAAGGCACGCCCGGATGCGCTCACGCACCAAACACACCACCGGTCACTTGTTTTCCAACTTCTCCGATGTCCCTCCCCCTCCCGCCGCATGCATGGCGTGACGACCGGCCGGACAGCGGCGCATCCCTGTCAATAGCCCAGTGCCCTAGTACCAACCATCGCCGCATCAGCCCGGTTCACGAAGGGCGTCCTTCAAAGGCGCAGAAAGGTTTATAAACATGCGCCCAGCAAACACCGTATGCGGGGCAAACCGGGGAAATCAGAACCGCAGATTATCAGCCCAGCGCTCCTCCGAAACCCGAAGCATCTCCCCAGACACCCCCCCCCCCACAGCATAACAGGTCTGTTAGGTGACGAGATAAACCCGGATCGGCCGCTGTTTCAGCGAGCTTGCTTAGCCTCCGCACATCCTTACCTTTGTGATGGTCATGCACAACGTGAGCAGGTGACACGGTTTCCTGCGAGGCGCAAAATGCCGCAGGGGAAATGCTGACTTATTCTGCTACGGGAACCGCAAAAGAAAAAAAAACGTCCAGGAGTCTTATTTCCCAGCCTCTGCTCGGTATCCGGAAGGCGCTTTATATGTTAGCAGGTATGATGTTCATGCATAAGTCATGATGGTCAAGATGAGAGAGGCGTTTACCGTTGAGGTAAGAGAGGAGGGGGGTGGATGAAGCGTGCGCTCGCCAGGAGCAGTGCGCCACCGCCGCGGCAGCGAACGCGGTAGGCTCTGCGGAGCCGATGGGTGGAGAGACTGAGAGGAAAGAGGTGGAGCCCTTCAGCCGGGACCGTGAGGCGGGAGCGGTGTCGCAATCGTCCCGCTGCTTCCTGGCGTGGAAGGGCGCAATGTCCCGGCCGTGCTTTGCCTTGCTCCAGAAAATGACAATTCATTAGAAATGGGAACCAGGTCCTCTTACTGGATTTTTGACGTTCGTTTGGCTGATTTGAACAGTGTGCGATTACATAACGACGCGAAACACGTTGTGCTGACGAGTCATGGGGAGTTTCAGATCAAAATCACAACAACCACGGTAGTTAAAGAATTGATTAGGCTGTGTTTTTAATAAGCAGGGAGAGATGATGAATTAAATATTTTTTCTCTTTTAGTATTACGTCGTCTGCGTGACAGCATTTAAACCGAGTAAAAAGTACATTGCATGTAAAATGCGTGCACTGTGATGCAAATAGTTCAAATCGTACACTTATATATAGTAAACCTTCCGAAACGAGTCACTGGAGACGGAAAAAATTGCATGCAGATATGTTTTTAATTATGAAAATGTGTTGTAGTTTTGAAGCAAGCCCCCGACATACGCTGAAACTAGAAAAAAATACGAGAAAAAGTAGAACCATCTTGATTTTATTTATGCTGCTGCTATCGTTAAAGACATTTTATAGTTTTAGTTTAATATTTAACGCTCACATTTTGCAACCACCGCAATAGGCACGGTATAAAAAAAAATTTATTGTCCATTAATTATTAACAAAACAATGTTTAGCAACACTACAAATCCAGATTGCTCACGTCTGCGGTTGCATTTAATTGCAGAATATTTATGATATTTTACAATAGCTGTTTTCATTATTTTCATTATCAGTACAACACAGTACATAGTCTCAAGTTGATGTGTGGCGATTTTAACAACCTGGGACGTGCTATGCTAGTAGCTTTTATTGATAATGAACGCGATGTTTTTATCCGTAGTTACTGCACCTTAAAAACAGTAAAGTGTCATTACGCAGACCATAGGCCGCGCTCAATTTGCAATGGACACATTTAATTACGGACGGTCACTCCGAGTTGTAGGGTGAATGTGCAT
Organism: Brienomyrus brachyistius; assembly: GCF_023856365.1. Taxonomy (NCBI): domain Eukaryota; kingdom Metazoa; phylum Chordata; class Actinopteri; order Osteoglossiformes; family Mormyridae; genus Brienomyrus; species Brienomyrus brachyistius. The sequence goes on from NW_026042322.1 coordinate 1,010,584, forward strand.
TTTGCAATCGTAATCTTTACATACTGATTAATGATAATTATCGAAGAATTGTGAGATTGCTGTGAAATACATACACATAAAAGTTTTCGTGATGGAACTGGAAGATGAATATATTAAGAATTCAGACTGTAAAATTGATTTATCCGTAGCGAAATGATGCATAAAACGTTATAAGATGCGGGCGCCCTCTTCCGGACAGAAAAGCGTCCACCGGCTGCCAAACATTCCGTGGCCTGTAAGTCGTCTTCCATGCCTCCTTAATTCATCTTTTGTGGACCAGAAATAAGAGCTCCTTTTCTACCGGACGTACGTTCTCCTCCACGCTTGAACTTTATTTTTACAGCACGTGCAACACATCCAACCTGTTAACGGAGAGTAACACGTTTAAAAAAATTGTTGTTCGATTAGGAGTAAAGTTTAACTTTTTGTTTGTGCAATGGGGAGGTGGAATTGTATTTCAAAACAGTATTTGTAAGAGTAAAACTCTAACATTAAACCCCACCCCCCTCCCCCACAATACGCCATGGGTGTAACTTTGGCTGGAACATTGTGTTGGTTGAGGTCTCCACCCATTATGGGGAAACATGATTATTGGGGGGGGGGGCTACAACCGCCACATCCCTCCCGTAATTTAAGCCCATGCTTGGCACAACAGTGCTGGGGGCTGAAGCCTTTGCCGATCAGAGGTGGTGCATCCAGACCACAGTGCCTGTAATGTGCTGGTCACTTAGCGGCTGGCATCGTGCCCAGAGGCAAGTGGGGGAGTTGGGGGTGTCTAGCAGAGAATGACCTCAGTCACCGACCCCCACTGACGAGGAAAAAAAAAAAAAAGCCGCAGTCTTTATCCAGTGAACTAGGTTTCAATAAAAAAAAGATTCCTAAAACAATATACAACATGAATATGTCTACAGAATAAATGACAAGACTCTATAGCTTTAAAAGCAGAAATCCCTGCAGCTTGTATCTGCAGATATCTAAATTGTGCCTTTTTGTCCTCAGGCGAGTCACAGACCATTGATTTTACAGCCCGCCACCCTCCTGTGAAATACTACCCTCTCCACTGGCCTGTCATTTTCCCCTCTATCAAGGCTGGTCGAGACCTACCCGACCCTGACCAGTGTCTCGATGGAGTCGAACCTAGATGACAGATGACCTGTTCATCGGTTTCCTTCATGTCCCGGGAAAGTCTTTGCTGTGAGATACCATCTCTCCAACATCTGGATTATTTGATAAAAATGCTCGCCGCCGCGGCGAGTTCTCATAACGCAGGTGGCGTTTTATCGGGCCGGCTTTGGAAAGGGACTGCCGTCTCCCTTTCCCGGCCTTGAAGTAGAGGAATTTGGCAAAAACAGCATATTCGTATCAGCCCTCTGCTCCTTAACACCTGCACAACCGTGTGATAAGCCAACATTAGAGCCAAACAAGGAAGTTTCCAGTACAATGGTCTTCCTCAGGCAAATGGGAGAATTTTAAACCTCTGAATCCAGCCTTTGATTTTGTCTCATTCCTATGATGCCTCTAGGTGGCATCAGTCAATGACGATTATCATCAGCTGCCCAAATTAACTAAACATACTTTGAACAGAGCACAAAAACTGGCAGGTTTTAGTAATAGATTTATTTTTCTGCCAGTTATTCTCTTTTCTGGGCAATCATCTGCAGAGGTTTCACCTTTGCATCTTCAGCCTTCTGAGGACTGCAGGAGATGGCTGCATCGTTCACCTGGTCCTTAGGAGATAAATCCGGGGGGGGGGGAGACATACCAGAATGTATGCCGATTCTGAACCATTTCACATTAAGGACCGTCACTGTTTCTGCAGTTCCCGCACTCTTAACCCTAACCCTGCCTCAGCATCAGTACAGCCTTGTCAGCGATGAGATCTCGTCATCCACCACTCCTTGGTACGCCTTCACAATCCGGCACCACAGCCCGACATCTGCATTCTCCTGCTTCTCCACCGAGTGCCACCAGGAGGCTTTTAAAATGCTGCAAACATTCCGCCGAGGACCACGTAATGGTCGGCTAGGTAACGTGTGCCATGGTAACCGAGGAACGCTGTTAAGACACATAGACACACACAGGCCCTTTAGATGCAGTAACCTGAGTGTGTTTAACAAGCTTCCAGTTCACTCCCAAAACACCCGAATGGTGACGTGCTGGCAAAACACATAATTAATTCAATTATCTTAGTTGGTAAAATGACATTTAATTTATGGTAGACTCTTATAAACTAGAACATAAATCACTCACATAAGATTGGAATTTACGCGCAGAAGGGATAAACCCCCCAGCTGGAAATTAGCAGATGATAAATCTAATCGAGGCAAACAACCAAGTAAAGGCTTTATGTCACATGAACAGAGCTCAGGGTGGCACTAAAATTCAACATTAGCTTTAATAAATTTTATGGCCAATAGAACAATATTGGGTAAGTTATCCAATGACCATTTTGGAATTCCCTCCAGTCACCTATACTTAATAAACAGCCACATCCCGCGAGGGATCTTGGGACTACAAAAGTATTCGAACTAAGTGAAATGTTTGAACAATTCCTTCGCTGCAAAAATTTCTTCCGGAACACTACGAGAACCCGCCCATTTTTGGCCTGCTTACGAACACCTTGCTTCCTCGCGATCAGTGTCTGCAGGACAGGTCGTTAAATGTCAGAAACACTTAACCTTCCGACTCCACCACCCCTCTGCGTCCCTGACAGATGGACAGATCCGTACTCAGGCTCATAATGGTGGAAAAAAAGCAGGGAACAAAGCAGGAAAACGCTGCATTAAGAAGCCTGTTAGCATCTCGACGTTAGCATCTCGACGTTAGCATCTCGACGTTAGCATCTCGACGTTAGCATTCCAGGTGAAGAATCCTTATGGTCCCTGGGCAGGACCTCATGACGACTATTTTCCACCTATGGCAAATCCTTCTGTCGACGCTGAAAATGATTTTGAATACCCATTCTTTTACCTATACATGTATTTACTCTTTATTTCCAGTCGGCGTTCATGCCTATTAATTAATTACACAGAATTACAGATTCTTCATACCTGATTCGGGGAAAAAAAGTTAGCAAAAATATTTCTCATGTCCGCTGAAAGCGATCACTCCCGCGGTATATCGGCTGGCGGGGGGGACACCTGAATTTCACAAGGGCGGGGGGAGGCGGAAGGCACTCCTCAGCACGGGCCAGGCTGTCTCACCACTCTTTCACCTAAATGGCTGCCCCCTCACCCCTCCCCCTCCAGGGGGCGTGGATCATACATGCCTTCTGAGCTCACCAACAGCTGCCCCGAGTAAAAATAATAATTAGGGAAAAAAAAAAAAAAAAAAAAACACCCCCTAGTTAAGCAGTTGCATATCAAAACGTCTTCAGCAGCTCTACATCGCACACTGATGCAAGCTGGATTCTTTGCTCTGCCGGAACTCAAGGCCGCCATTTTCCGTCTGCCACGTGGCACGAAGACCGCGCCCTGCTAACAAGCTCCTCTTAAAAATCTAAAAATTAAAACTATTACGCGTTGAGAAATAAAAATGCTGTGACGATGTTTTACGGAAACCGATGCAACTTAAGACCTAACCCTTCTGGTATTTTATAATAGTGTCGCAAATGGAGAAACGTTCCTGTTCTTCTCTGAAAACAAACAGTTCCTTCTCTATGGATTTGGCTCATCTTCCTCTCCATCCTCTTCCTCGTCGTCGTCATCATCATCATCCTCCTCGTCGTCGTCGTCAAACTGGTCCCTGGAATCCAAGTCATCTTCATCTTCAACCTGTGGCGCGACAGAACACAAGTGCATGTCTGAATAACCTTTAACTAAGTTAGGAGATTATAATTCATTAGTTGATTTTTAGCAGGAATGCTAACGAGATTATTATGTAACTCAAATAGCTTCTGGATGAATTGAAGACAGAGGCGGACTGGTAGGCGGCTGAGGCCCCCCCCCCCCCCGATGTTTAGGGCCCCCTCCGACTGCAAATCTCGCATATATGCGAAACATTTGCTAAGATTAAGACCCTTAAGTCAGGCACATTATATGGACTTGTGACACGCTACTTTTGCCTCAATTTTATGTATGCATACAATCTCATTATGGTGGGAGCCATAACACAAAAGATATTTGGTAGAACACTTAAAACAATTTTGAAATGTAATACTTTGTAATGTTTTGCAGACAAACTATGTTGTCGAGGCGCATATTTACCGGAAAAAGCATGTTTGTGAAATTTGCTAACTGCTGTGGTGCATGATGGATATGATATTTGGAAGCTACTTAAATTTCATCATCTGCAACTGCTGCAACTGGTGTAGGCAGGCCCTAGCTGTGTATTTAGAAGGGGGTCCAGTGCACCCAGGGTCCAGTGCACCCAGGGTCCAGTGTACAGGTGCTCTGCCACTGATAATGGTGTCCACTGATAGGACACCAAAGATTGGCTGCTCGGCGGAGCCTCTGTTCACTCACCAGCTCTCCAAGTTCCTTCAGCTTCTCCTTAAGCGCCTGGATCTTCTGGTCCTGGTCGGCCAGCAGCACCAGCAGCTCGTCCTGCTCCTTCTTGGATTCGGCCACCTCCTTCTGCAGCTTAGCCTTCTCCGTCTGCAGGATGGCCACCGTGCTGTTGGCCGCCGCTAACTGCTGCTCCAGGCCCGTCCTAGACTCCGTCAGGCCTTTCACCTCCGCCTGTGCCGAGGGGCGAGAACTGGCCGTTAGACGTCAGGTGAGGCCTCTTGGCCGCAATAAGCTTGACCCCATGTCGCTTCAGCAAGCGATTAATCTCAATGAATAGATTAAAAGGCTTTTAAAGCAAATAATGGAAAAGGAAAAATTGCTTGTTAAGAGGTAGGGCCCAGGACACTTTGGGGGCAGGGCCCAGGACACTTTGGGGGCAGGGCCCAGGACACTTTGGGGGCAGGGCCCAGGACACTTTGGGGGCAGGGCCCAGGACACTTTGGGGGCAGGGCCCAGGACAATTTGGGGGCAGGGCCCAGGACACTTTGGGGGCAGGGCCCAGGACAATTTGGGGGCAGGGCCCAGGACAATTTGGGGGCAGGGCCAACCTTCAGCTTCTCCGCCTCCTGTGCCAAGAGCCGGCCCTCCAGCTCAGAGGTTTTGGCCGCATCTCCTGCACCCTCTGCAGTCCTCAGCCCACCCTGCACCTGGTGGAGAATATAGGACCAAGACAAGAACTTAACTTTATAGCGTGATAATCCACAGTGAAACAGGGGACATCCTCAAACAGTGGCATGCAATAAACATTTAAAATCTGAATAAGCTAAACACTGGAGATGACCATGATGATCCCACCCACTCATTCATTTTCCTCATATCACATGCCCAGTTGACCTTATAACGGGTGAAGGCTTACCGCTGACTCCACCTTCCTCAGCAGGTCCTGTCTCTCTGCCCTCAGCTGGCTGATTTCCGCAGACTGGGCCTGGATTTGACCCCTCGTCGTTTCTAGTTCCTGTGTCAAAAGTTGAGACAATCACTATAACAAGGGACTGTATTAAAAAAAAAAGCTCTACGTCACCAGACCACATGACTGAAAGGGAGCCTCAGGTTACCTTGAGAAGCTCTGCGTTTTCTGAGATGTCTGCTGACTGGGCACTCTCCGACCTCTACGATGTAATCACAACAGAACAGATCACATAATGATATTTACTCAGCATAAATGATCTCCAGGGATGGTGGACTTTCAAATTGACAAATTGTGGGTCAATTTCCCTCACAGCAGGATAAACAAAATGTCCCATTTGGCTCTTTGCAACAGTACCAATAATAATAATAATAAAATTATAATAATAATATAATAATAATAATAACAATAATAACAATAACAATAATAATAATAATAATCGATACTTCATTGATCCCTGTGGGGAAATTGTCTTTACCCCTCCCTCAACATGCTCTTTATTTTTTTGTAGAGTAAGCTGTCCATGAAGAGCTGTCACCTGTAGTGGTGCTCAGGGAGCTGGGGGTTAACCTAAGACGTGCTGAGGCTGGGTTTGAACCGGCAACCTTTTTGATTACAGACACACAGGCTTAGCCAAACCCTGGAATACACAGCAAATTAACCTGCTAAAATAAAACTCCGAAGCCTGGCTGCTAGCGTTCTCACCAAGTTAGCGACGAGGGAGTCCTTCTCAGCCAGCTGAGTCTGCAGCTGCGCATTCTGTCTGCGCAGCTCCTCCAGCTCCTCCAGCTGCAGGCCGTTCACTTGGGCCCCCTCTGCCAGACCACCAGACTGCAGGGTGTCCTTCCCTGAATGGGGTAGGAGGCGCCACCATATTTGTGATTTCAGCCCTTTATATTTTGTTGGTCAGACTCATACAGTACTACACTCCAGTGTTAGACAGTGCTATTAGGAAGTGCGAGTAAAAAGGCTAATGGTTAGGGAGGGCTAATGACTCAGGTTAGAAAGGGTTAATGACTCAGGTTAGGGATCTGTGCCCAAGTCCAGAAGGTCATAGGTTCAAATCCCAAAATCATATCACCGTCAGGCCCTTAACTCTAAATTGTTCCATACTGGCTGACCTTGCTCTCTAACGGCTAATAGCATCTGCTAAGTAAATATAACCAGACACCAAACCCCGAGGTTCCGGATTTTTCCATACCCAGTTTCAGCTTGAGGATGTTGTACTGGTCTTTGTGCTGCTGTATCTGCGCTAGTTGCTGCGTGATCGTGGACTGCATCTGCTCGTTCTGTGACGTCGTGCTGGACACCTTCTCCTTCAGCTCATTTATCTGCGTGTCCTGAGGAGAAAGAGGGTGAGATAGCGCCGCCCTGGTGGGCCAAGAGGGTACTACTGTAGTGGAAAGGACGGGGGGGGGGCAATGAGACCTACCTGCTCCCTGATCAGCTCCTTGTACTGAGTCACAATGCTGTCGTGCTGTTCCAGTGTCTTCTTCACCTCCTCTTCCTTCTTCTCCTCCTCGCTGGACTTATGCACCGCTTTCGTGATGACGCCTGTGGCCGGAGCACACACCCACACACAAGACAAGACGTTACTACATTTAATGACAAAGGATAAGCGATTTCAGGGAAACCCTTTCATTACTCGGGGTTTGGCTTTGTTCCACACTGACCTTCCAGCTCCTTCACCAGCCTGGTGAACTCATGGTCAAACAGCATCTGCTCAGGGCTGGAGAAGGAGGGCTGCGGCTTCTGGGCGGCCCGGGAGTACAACTCATGCTTGTTGATGAAGCCCAGCTTCTCTACAAAGTTCTCCTTGCCGATCCGGCGGTCGATCAGCTGCTTCAGCTTTTCCCTGTGATGCGATGGTGGAACCGGGCCACAAGGGGGCAGCAAAAGAAGGCGGTGCAGAGGTTACGGACATCGACAACAGGACAACATGAATCTAACGGGCAAGTCGCGACAATGAACTGCAAAGACTCCTGGGAGCTACACCACTGTCGAAACCCTTCAGAATGGTACTTAGCCTGAACTACCAATAAAATATCCCAGAGTACTTAAAGTGAAACTAAATTGCTTTGGGAATAAAAGCTCTCAGTGCTACAAGCAGCATATATAATCCATCCTAGAAGAGTCAACAAGCAACAAATAATCAGAGTTATTTCTCTTAAGAAGGGAACACAAATTAGGGGGGGGGGGGGGGAAGCAACCAATCAGGATCACTGGAGAGGGTGGAGCATACTTGGTGCAATTCTCCAGCGAGTTGTCGTTGTAGTAGATGCAGATGCCCAGCAGGAGGGCGCAGAGGCCCTGCACCAGCCGCTCATCCTCTCCCAGGTTCTCCGAGATCTGGGCCGTCAGCTGCACAGCATCGGTTACGGAAAAGGAACCGGTGCGTCTCACCATAGCCAATCAGAGTTTAGGGGGCGGTGACCATTTGGAAAGGTGGCCCAATTAAAAATCAGTCATGACGACATGCCGATCGTCAAAAGCTTTTAGTAAAGTGCTTAATAATGATTCGTGCTACTTTACCCTCCCTTTCAACACATAAAATATTTAATGTTTCAGGTCATGAATGTCACGGCGGCATCCTGGGAACACTGGAAGGATACGAAGGGGACGTTGTCTTGATTGTGCAGGAAGTGTGTGACCGCGATGGGGCAGTTGCTGATCCAGGTGCAGAGAAGCATCAGTAAGCCCACGCGAGTCTGCACCTTGCTGCCCTGCAGAGAGGCAGACGGAGATGGACAGGCAGACGGACATGTAGAAGGAAACACAGACACACGGGCGAGAGTCAGAGCACCCCCGCATGCCAGGCACCACACACATCTGTCTCGAGAGGCCAGGAGGAGGGAGGGGGGGGGAGGGCGGGGCGGCACAGGGAACCTAGCAACCAGCCTAGCGATAATGGTACAGGGGAGACATCACAGACTCTGAGGCGCTGACTTCCAGGACCTGATTACTGTATATAGGAGAGGCAACAAGAAAAACACCTTTGCCCATGTGTCTGTGAAGAATCCCCTAATCTATTAATCAAAAGAAAGAACTCAGAAGTTTGACCCACCCATCAAACCAGATCATGTATTTTACTTTTTCTGCATGATATTTTTCGTCCCAATGAGCCACTCCGAGCTTTGGCCGAGCTGGACTTCGAAAAAGCTTATAGTGTCCAGTTCAGATCCCCAGCCCCGCCCCCTCTTTGGGGGCGTGGCCTTCTCACCCAATCAGTGGAGAGACAGATGCTGACATGCTACTTCTATGAACACTGCCGACTAAGGCAGAATGATGCTAACGCATTCATCAAGTGGGTCAAAATTGCATTTGATCCAATCGCAAAATGGATCAAGCCAACAAAACAAATACATACATAACCTGAAGTACTTTTTTCCCCCCCAAATAAAAACGACCCTTTAATGTGAATATTGTACGTGACAGATTTTGTAGGCTTGATGTTGGAAATAAAACTTGCAAAGACCTGTTGGTGTATTTGGATGCTACTGGACCGGCCATGTCACCCTGTCCTTGGTACAAATAAGAGGAGCATATCGCATTTTCACACAGAAACATAAAGGTTACATGTTAATTACACAATGGAAATGCCTGGGGAAAACCCAACACTGCACACTATTAGTAAATTACACAGTCAATTACAAAAAGCAGGAAAACCTCTAACGCTGATATTATGAACTCATTCATGTGGATATGGACAAGATTCACTGGCCATCCACCAAACTGCAACAACCTTGGCAGTTCGAAGTTCTCTCTGTGAGTGTCCAGTGATCATTCTTCGGGTTACTAAGCAACCAACTGCCAGTCTCACATACAATCCGGAATGTGGCATTAAAGACGTTTTTATATAGTAATAATAATCCAGCAATACGGAATACTGGTTTGTGGGTGTTGGGGAATATCAGAGACCCACTGCTGTTATTCTGTAAGATTTCCAAGGTATATTAAGCACCGGGAGTTAAATGTTCAATTATCACCACCCCCCCCCCCCCCCCAAAAAAAAAAGCCCACTATATAAGCCCAAGGACAGAAGTCAGGGAATCTGAGACTAACCAGAAATAAACCCTGAATGTTTACCAATGAAAAGCCTCTAAAAGAAAAAGAAAGCGATTTAACTGTAGGACCGACAGAAAAGCTATTCGGTCCAGAAAGAAATTTAAAAAACTCTGTTTTGTTATACCATGACCTCAAATAGTTTAGTTATATGAACACGAGATAAGTAAAAAGTATCGGTATTTTAGTTTTCAAAGAGTCTTTGATGCAATCTGGTAAATGTTTTATTTCCTAACGAAGAAAATATCAATGGCTTACTTAACCAAATGTGGGCGACAAATTAATATTGGACGGATGTATTTAGTGATGAATGGTTGAACGTGACACTCCAAGGCGCTCTAGAAACGGCCGGAAAACGGCACAGCATGAGCTGGGTTTCGAGCACCGAAAATCATATTGATTAGGAGGCCTAGGTGGATGGTCCAACGTGCCTTCAGGTACAAGCCAATTGGGTCGCCGGGGCAACGGCATCCATAGACGCACGTTCAGCACAAAAAATTCCAACTGACTTCAGCAGCAGAAGAAAATGTGCATTGATCCGTTTCCAACTGATTTATGACGATGATATTACCATTTAATTACTGTATTAAAATGGAATAAATGGATGCCTTATTCGAAGCTTCAGAACCGTGTTCAGTCCCAAGTCACAGGTGCTTCAAGCTGTCCCTTAAAACTAACTTTAAATCTCTGAAATGAGCCTGGAGTATGGATCTCAGACATGTCAATGAGGGGGCGTGCTGTCTCCCCAAGCCAGAAAAGCAGCCAGCAAGGGGCACCGTGACACGCGTTCATACTCGACAGGCGTGTTCAGAGCAAGGCAGCAGGCAGACCTTGTTCTGCAATAAGCAATAAAATATGCAAATAAATATGCAAAAAAAGGAAAGTAAAAAAACAAAAAAAAAGGTCCTAAATGAATTAACGATGAGAAGATGAACTTAAGCGTGCCAAGTGTGTCTAGAAATAAGAATAATCGGTCTTCACCTTTTCCAGTTTCGTCTCCACGGATGAGGTAATGCAAAGAGAGAAATTGATTGTTTAAGAAATACAACCACAAACATCGAAATAGAATCTCTTGCTCCATGTGATAGAAATTAATGTTTTTCTGTGACACCAGCGCCACCTAGAGGATAGCAAGGAAAACAGCGGTGTTAGGAGTTTCCTCTGGACAGAGCTGGGAGGAGCAGAGACAGGGTCTGCCGTGCCACTTCCTCGAACCAAAGCCCATAGAGCGCTCAGGGTAGGACTGAGCAGAACCTACCACTGAGTCGCCACCACGATGCAGTTGGGGGCCAGCAGACAAAGAGAGGACGAAAGGAAAAGCCAAAACCCAAAAATGCAGGGGGAAGGGAACCCAACGCTGGCAAGCAGACACTCTCAGTGCCGACAGCCCGGCCACTTACCCGTCGCTCGATCTTATCACCCTGCAAATTACAACGTGGCACATTTGAAACTCGTTGATAGGTAAAGTGCTCAGTCCCGGTCAAGCAAGCCTTCAAACCCGACACACAACTGGCATGATAATAACGAAAAATCTCTTAGCTTGGTGTTCCCCAACCCAATCTTCAGGGACCTCTAGAGAATCCATATTTTTCTACCCTCCCATCTCCAAGCACACTTGTACCCAAACCAAATTGGTAAGCTTTCAGCCCCCCCCCCCCTTGAGTAAATACCCTTGGAGATGCCAAAAAAGGAACTAAAAATACCTCCACGACATGAGATACCAAATGACAACGATTATGATGTCAAAAAGCCATAATAAGAGCCGACTCCGCCCCTGAGGACTAAGCCCCACCCACAGCCCACGCAGCGTACCTGGGACAGGATGTTGGTGCACTGCTGCAGCAGTGATACGGGTGGGTTCCCCAGACTGGTGGCCAGCTGCACCCGCAGCAGCTGCTCCTTCTGCGTGGGGTTGTCCTGCAGGGCGTGCGCCAGGGCCACAGCCGCGCACCAGTTGGACAGCGAGTCGGACGAGAACAGGCCCCCACAGAGGAGCTGTCCCGCGGAGATCGAATTAGCTGTGGGGGAGAGAGCGCTAAACGTCTACTGCGGCTGTACCATGTGTAATTTCCTAGTACACTGAGGATGACCATGCAAAAGCAAAACAAGACTATGATGCCTATGGCTGGGGGCAGTGTGTAAGACTTCTATGGCGGTGTCCCCACTGGGCCTTTCAGCAAGACCCCTAATTCCCCCCCCCCCCCCCCCCAAAAAAAAAAGCTCAAGGGGCACCAGATAAAGTGCAGACCCTGCATTCGAACTCCAACCTTTGGAAACAATAGGATAAGCGAAATGTAGCATTCATTTGCCCATAAACTTGCACAAAATGGAAAATATAAAATTATTCCATTTCACCAATAATCCGCAGCAAATGTTTCTATTCTGTTTGTAATTTATCTTAAAATCTTTTAACAGTTTCATGAAACTGCAATGAGAAACATGGCCTCACCCAACACTGCATGGTAAACGATGGGATGACGTAGCTTATTATGATAATCTGAGCCACCGCATAAGGCCCCCGCCACGGTCCTCACCATCAATGGTAGATGGCAGCAGGGTGGCTACGATCTCCGCCTGGCCTTTCTGGTTCTTGTAGAGGAAGCACTGGAAACAGTAGAGCACGGCACAGCGTAGAACGAAGGGCTGTCTCTCATTGACCATGGACATTAGGAGCACGACGATGGCAGGCCTGACACGAGGACAGAGGAAATATGACGACACCCCAACAGCGTACAGAGAGCCCCGTTCGAGAACCTCAACCCAAACTGATCTCCATAAACAAAAAAGGTCCCCGAGGATGAAGGAACAGTCCTGACCTTGGAGGGTTGGAAGGGGCATTGACCGACGCGAAGTAGTCCTGGTTGACTTGCGATCCACGGATGACTTCTGACACAGTGTTAATGGTCTGGAAAAGGCACACAGAGTTTTACAACCAGGTTTGAACTTTATCTAGAGATGCTGAGGCACACACTGTACACAAAAAAAAGGTTCGAATGCCTATCAAAACAGAACTGTTTAGGTTTCAGACATCAGCAAGAATGCCAGGAGAACCTGCAAAGACAGCACTTTAAACTGGTCCACAGAAGCACACCTCTGTGAGGATGTCCGCTGGGACGCCAGTGGCCATGAGGATGGTGCAGAGCTGCTGCAGGAGGCCACACTGGTACATGGTCTTCTGGCAGCTGCTGGTGGCGCCTGGAGAGTTGACGGGCGAGACCATCACCCGGACCAGCTGCATTGCCAAAGACGGAGCGGAGGAAGGAATGTTCAAATGCAGAGACTCAAAGGAGTCCCTCAGATCCTTAGCGCACTCCCACAGCTACTCAGAGGCTCGTGGGACTTTAACTTACGCATAACAAAAAATGATTGGTTCAGAGAGATCACCAATCAGATTACACAGAAGGTGGGTGCAAGCACTCTGCTTGGACCCACCTCCTCGGATTGGTTCTCGGTTCTTGATCTGATTGATTAATGCCATGTCAGCATCTACAACTATCTGTGTGTGTGTGTGTGTGTGTGTGTGTGTGTGTGTGTATCAAGTTGACAAATTAAGTAATACATAGAAATGGGTAAATATCAAGATGTTCAGTAAAAATAAAAAGAAATAAAATTCTTTAAAATTTGTTTAAATAAAATTAAATGGAACCATACATCTAGAGAGTGACCCTGGAAGGGATGAGAAGCCCCTACCTGCAACATCAGGTGAAGGTTTGTCACCTTCTGAGCCGACCAGCCCGAGTTGTCGTCCCCCACCTCGAACCACGGCCTCATGCGCTGGACGTAGGATCCCTCCTTGAAGAAGTTTTGGTTGGAGCTGTTGTTCTTCAGGAGGTTTAGCAGTAGCAGCAGACAGTCCTCAACCACAATTCCTGCGAAGGCAAATGGGAGGAGAATCAGCCGATAATGGAACCGATTCCAGGAAAGAAAATTCATTTTGGTCTGCAGCACATAAAATTTCTTAACATCACCACATCCATGACTTGCAGATCACATCAACAAAAGCCCACACTAAGGCTCACACGATGAATATTCTTTTTATTTACATCAATTTGTCAGATGCTTTCATCTAAAACAAAACGTAAGTCAGGAAAATGACAGTACAGACACTCTTCACTTAACGACCTCCCTATTTATCGACCATCCCACTTTCGACCAGCTCTCCGACCAGTTGGTATTGTATGCCGTACGAGAACTTTGGTCATGGAAACGGCAGCGCAGTGTCTCAGCATCATGCATCTCATCGCGCATCACCCTTTCTCAGTCGCGCAGTCTCAGTCTCGGTCTCGCAGTCACTACACTAGCGTTTGAGATCTCCAAGACTAGATATTTCGTCTATAAATTTGTACTTTACTGTGCACCCCATAGTATAGTATATCGGGGGGGAAAAAAAAGATATAAAAATGCATACCTGCCATCTGTAAACTTTTAAAAATTTACTAAAAAATGTTATACATGGTGCAAAGGTGACATTAAAACGATATTTAAAGATGGGTGACACAAACCCACTACTGATATAGCATGAAATATCAGTAAGGGACAGCTCCTCGGTTACTGACCAATTTGTCTAACAACCTAGGCGCAGGATCGGAACGCGGTCGTTAAGTGAGGAGCGTGTTTAATACAATCGTCATTGAGCCTGCTTAGGTACAAATGCTGCAATGGCTGGCCTGAAGAAAATACGATGCGTGGAAAAACCTGCAAATCTCTTTCAGTTTGCATAGTCTGTGGCATCAGAGCCAAGGCCGCATCCTGAATGGACCTACCGCCATCGCTAGTGCCCTCCTCCGTGATGATGTCCAGAAGTCGCTCGAAGGCGTTTTCAAAAGCCACGATCTTCTGAATGGCGGCGTTTCCTTTCGTCAGCTGCTGCAGAAGCAGCAGACCCTATAAGGGAGAAGAAAATGAGATTCAACCAACAGAAAGTATCGTCAGAAGCATCAGCCATCGACACAATATGACTCAAGCCCCCAAATGAAGAAAACAGAATAAAATCTCCTGGCAAGCCGCGAGGGAGGCGGCAACTACGACTTACATCATTCCGGATAACTTCTCTCGAGTCGGCCAGCAGATCCATCAACCTCGAGACACCTGCGAGAAAATCAATGACTGACTTACGAAACCGAATCAAGACTTAGACCAAAAGGTATGACCACAAAAATTTTTCCTACCGAGAAACAAATCAACCTTTGACTAAAATCAATACAATAGGGCTTGTTAATATCTCAAATTCGTTAACAGGCCATAAAATACAAGTAAAATATTAAACGCAGACCAGTGTAACGCTTAAAGCATGGACTTCGTAGGTTCCTGTGGCACTCCAACGAGCTTCTGAAGCACAGACAGATACGTTTTGACGGACATTCCAGAAAGCTGACATCGCGGGGGCCTACCCATGGGGCTGACGAGCACGACGCCCTGCACCTGAGCACACTGGTTCTTCAGCAGGGCAGTGAGAAGCTTCACTCCCGGCCACCGGACATGGAAGTCGAACTCCTAGGAGGACACCACAGAGCGTCAGGCCGCGTTGCTGCACCGCTAAGCTGCTGGAAGTTCACCTCCCCCGCATGTAAAGGAATTCGTGAACGCCTACCTCCAGCAGGGTGAGGATCAGCGTCACGTTCTCCGGCTCCTTGATGAAGATGTCTGTGAATTGAGCTCCCAGGTCGTCGGCCTGCTTCTGAGAGTTCTCCTCTAAAATATTACGAAGACAGAAACAAAACATGGAGGGAAACGAGGAACCGAGCCGACAGCAAGGGCGCCGGGGGCCGAGGACTAACGCTTCTTGCAGCATAGAGTGAAGGTGTGCAGAGAGAGCTTGGCTGTGTGCAGTAGGCAGACAGAATAAATCAACCAGATTTGGCATTAGGGGGGGTTGGGGTGGGGTGGGGGTAATGAGAGCTGGATACCAGAGAGGCACATGGGGGACTCAACCCAACACTGCGCTGAAGGGGTCAACGGACGTGAGCTTATGACCACGTGGGTAAAACCGGCAAGTGACAATAGACAATAACGTCTCGATTTTTATTATTAGTCAATAGTACAGTAGAATAGTGAACCTGTTTTGCTCTCCATAAGACACGCATACAGGTGAGCGTGAGCTTGGAGGTCACAGCACAGAACCAGCCACTCTGCAGCAACCCCGGAGCTGGAGGATAATGGCCTTGCTCAAGGGCCCGACAGACATGTGACTATTCGGCTAAGGCTGGGGCTCGAACCAGCAACCTTCCGGTCACAGGTACACGCCTGCTCCCATACTCTCACTCTGAATTTAGAAAGACAAAAAAAAATCCTGCCTCTCGTTACCACCCTAAATAGACAACAACCTAAGATCCCAGTGTCCTAAACTCATACAGTGACCCCAAGTGTGTCCAACTTGAAATTAGAACCAGACAATACTGTTTATTATTGCCCCTTGTTTTTCTGGTCTTGGGGGGCGGGGTCTCTAAGCAGAATATTGTGGTTACTGGTTAAGGGGATTGGGGGAGTGGGGGGGTTCCATGCATAAGTAAGCGTTTTACCTTCTGATTCATCTGGAGAGTAAAACATGGGAAACAAGAAAATAAAGCGTCAGAAAAAACCACAATCACTGAACAGATGAGTTTATTAAAACACAGGCTGGGAAACCGAAAGGGAGGAGGACTAAAAATACCAAAGGTACAAGCAGAGGTTCAGAATTTAAAAGATACGGACAGAAATGCAGATTAACGAATTGCTGTTACAATCACGTATTTCTGGTCTATAATCATAACGATTTGTCCATGTTCAAGACTTACGTCTTTCATTAGTCGCAGTCAGAAAATGGCCCGCGAGTCATATTTCACAGTAACAGTGAGTTTTAGTTTATACAAGACAAACAATTACAGCATGCATAAAAATACCTTGCTCTTCCTCGTCGTCATTGCAGATAACATTGTATAGAGTGTCCAGAGCGTACCCGATAATTTCCGAGTCTGAGCTGGAAAACCGAAACGGGCCATTAGTTCCTCCGATTCCAGCAGACCAAGAACTTTTGCAGGAACGATACGTCAGTCGGGATCAGAGTACACAGAATCGCAGCCTGAAAGACCCCTGTCATTGGCCGTAAATAATCAGATCAACAAGTAACATTAAACGGACAAGGCTTGCATTATAAAAGTGAAACACATATATCCCATCAACACACCAACGGTGTTATTCGGCAGATAAATGAGACCGACTGCTATCAACACACAGCTACAAATTCCAAGACAGAAAAAAAATCTTTTTTTTTTTTTTTAGAAAAAATAATAATTAATAATGATGATGATGATAATAATAATACCTGTCAGTTTGTAATATACGAATCAGGTGGTCCATAGCCTGTGTGCCAACCTCTAAACGGTATTTCTGCAAAAAATAAATTAAAGAAATCCTAAAATCAGAACTATGAAAAACTCAAACAACGTGATGAAGTGCTTATAGTGCAGGTAAATTAACTATTCTTAAAGGAGTTATAACAAATTGAGATTAGATAGCGGAAGTACCTTTGACAGCGATTTCAAAGCACGTACTGCATCACGCCGATCTTCCAGCAACGTAGACGAGGCCACTCTGTCACACAGTTTCTGGATCTGTTGGGTAAAAAACCCAAATATACACGAGGCTGATAATGGCAATGATGATGCAGAATCTTGATGGCCTGTTGCCGCCAGCTCAAAGACACTCACAACCGTTAACGTACAGAGAAATGTCAGACTTATTTGTCAAACTGACCCAAGTGCAGCAGTATTCGGTTGAACAGGATAAAAAGTGCAATCCGCTGAATCTGACGCATGTCGTACAGCAATAATCAACATCCTTTCATACGTCATTCTCCATAAGTATATGGGGTTAACCAATACGCTGACACCGCCAAGGAAAACTGGGCTGCCAATTCTCACACATCTGGCGAAACCATCACGCTTTCAGACTGTCATGCAAGGGATCTTATGGCAAATCCATATTATTCAATTATAAACCTAAGATTGGCTACATCGATAGTTTTGGTGTAGTTTGCAAACCCTACAGACTATTTACAAGACGATAAACTTGTTACATACATATAAATGAGTGTGCAGAGTCATTTATATGTATGTAACAAGTTTATCGCCTGACCAAAGTTGGCAGCCCTGGGAAGATCTTTTAACCAAAAAATACCAATGGATGTCCCAATTTGGGCGACTTCTACGTAGCTCGTAGGCTACGATGCATTCATTTTCATTTTCTAGATGTTTCCAGACATTTAACATACAAGTTGTTTCCTAAACAAATATTGGATTACACAATGAATTTAGCAGTAAATCCGCCATGCCCATTGCCCTTAATACGTGTCACCCAGCGGAGAACTTAATTTTAATGAAAGTAAATGAATAAATCGGATCACTCCCTCAGGGCAAAACGCTGCTCGCTTCAAGCCAGCTGTACATGTTTCGGCCACACATCGGCTGCTCGTCCTACCGGCTCCTGTCCTGTCAGCACTAAAGCCCAAGAATCCGCCGTAAAACAGCTGAATTACACAGTTAATTTTAAACGCAGATCATCCAGCAATAGCTGGGATTAAGTGGCCGACTGACACGATTAAAATTTACCGTCTCTGCACCAGAAGGTTGGGCCCCGGCAGCCTGCCCTCCGATCACTCCCCTGAAAAAATTCATCCTTTTAGGTCTTCTCCTTATAAAATTTTACAATATTATCTGTGTATGATAGCAAAAAAAAGACCGAGGGTTCTTCGGGAATAGATTCACGGGTTGTTTTCGTTGAGGCAGTACTTGATATTGGGTTCTGAGCACAGGACCCCTTCGGCCGACCCGGAACTGCACCGACACCTGGCTGATCGCGCATGCGCGGAGACGTGGCGAAACGTGGCTGAGCAAAGATCGCTTAAAGTGGCCGCGTAATGTTTAGGGTCTGGACGAGAACGGTCCTAAAATCTTTTCCAGTGGTGCATAAACACCAACGCAAATTCAGTATTTAATTGTTACTGCAATGATATAGTCCAGCACTTAAATGTGCAATTTCTTCGTGCTTCAGATAAGATGTACCGTAATAAATAACCGCCATTAATTCTGGTAGTTTTTTCAAAGATTATTTCCTGTCCGTTTGCAGGGACATAGTGTACCATTTTAGGTGTTTCTGGATATGTCTTTATAATTATTAGTGACATGATGCCATTTTGTCACCTATCCATTTTTTTAAAAAAGGTAGCAATACTGTAGCTGCAAAAAATAATACATGTGTGTTTCATAATAGGACAACCAATCACAATTGGTTCAGTTTTCTATTTATGAAACCATGATGGACTGTGCATGGCAAAATACTTTCATCTGTCCTGCCATCTTCTAACCTGTAATCCAGTACAGCAGTGTTTCACAACCCGATCCTCTGGGACACCCAGCCGGTCCACGTTTTTGCTCCCTCCGAAAAATCCTGGACTCTCTGTGGGTCCCTGAAGACTAGTTGGGAAACACGGCTGTACTGGAGGACTAGCTGGAAGGTAGGGGGACACCTGACTGAGATGCCTGGGTGTTAAGACACAGCTTCCATTTTTAAAAATACTTCAATTGTGTTGATGCCCCTGCGATGGGCTGGCCCCCCATCCTGGGTTGTTCCCCACCTCGTGCCCATTGCTTCCGAGATAGGCTCCAGACCCCCCGCGACCCAGTAGGATAAGCGGTTTGGAAAATGGATGGATGGATGTGTTGATGCTTTAGGTATGTAAACCAATGATATCCATCTTCCAACCTCCAATCCTGGTTAGGGTGGCAGGGTCCTAGAAATCACATAGGAGGCAGAGCACACACACACCATTCACACGCACATTTGTACATGATGAATTACACTATAATATTCTAACAACCAAAAATTGTTAGAATGGAATGCTGAATATTGACTGTGTAAACACGATACATTTGCAAAAATGTAAAAATGTACGACTACATAACATGCCTGGGTAATGAGATTTATTATTTATTAATATGCTGTAGGCCTATATTTGCTTTTAGTACCTGGACCCGTTTTAAAGTTTAGAGCACCGATTTGAGTTGAGTTTGCTGACCTTAAGCAATGCACATGATTTGTATTATAAAAATAATAAGCTGCATGAATGAGGCGAAGTACAAGTCTATTTGAATTCAACTTTGATTAAATCAAGCTATTAATAGCTTCCTCAGGAGCATCATACCTACTGCTTGTCTTTCACAGCAGACTGAGCTGCAACCCGACCAGCTTTTATTAGATTTTAGCATTGGTGTCAGTTTAGATTGCATTAGTATTGGCACCATATTTTCAGTTAATATGTTGAAGTCGTTTTGGTCCAGGTTCCAAATTGCACTGGAAAAATGAAACCACTTGTTCTGCACACTCTGAGGCTGGTTCCAGATGTTTCATTTACTAGCACAAAACTGAATCTCTACCTATCAGTTTATCAGTAAAACATGACAAGGTGTGTATGTATAAGGTCACACGGGAAATATGATTTGTCAAAAGAACAGATGTGTTAGAACATTTCGGATCCCTTTCACACCATTCTCTGTGACATCATAGTTTCTCGGTTCTAAAGCAGAGGCGGGCGGGAAAGTGATTTGCGTCCGTCATTTGTGACGCCATTTGGCGTGCGCGTCTGATTGGCCGGCTCGTTGTGACGGGGGTTCCCTGCCCTAGACTGCAGGGGTAAAACAATAAAACAGAGCTTATCGCTTTAAACACCAATCTCTGAGCGAACAGAGATCAAAAAAGTCACAGAAAAAAAGGTGGGGAGAAAAAAAAAAAAACACAACAACAATAAAAGACATTTTTTTAAATTGCGGAATACGGTTCTTAGCGTGTGAATCTCAGTATTGATATCGCTTGCTGTTCTCGGTTGGGTAGTTAGCGAGGTCTTTGGAAAGGTAAGTGACCGTCGCTGCTTTCGGGGTTCCGGAGCCGCGTTTTCCGCAGTCGCATCTCTGCTCTTCCCGACGCCGCGGACCTCCCGCTTCTCCGGCGACCGCATCGATGCGGCTTATAAGCCCCGGATACTCAGACGACGTTCTCTTTGTTGTATATCGGGAGATACAACGAGGCTGTTAAACGAAGGGCCTTCGATGGCGCAAATTAAAGCCGTAACGCAAATGATTGCCCCGCTGCATGCCAGTGGCCCGACAAACGATTGCGATGCTGGGTAAAAAAATAAAAATCTGCGCCGGTGACGGGATTCTGGTCGTCACTGTAGGGTGACACAAAGCCTGGGCACGATCCGGCTGACGGGTAACTGTTCTGGCTGAGAGGAATAACAAAAATCAGGCTTCTTTATTATTGATGAGCGTTTATAGGCATCGTTTATTTTCATGTCGCGCAGATCGCCGCCGAGGACTCCGAAGCGGGCCCCCCGAAACAAAGCTCACGCCGGCGGTGCTGCATAGCCGTTAGCCGCCCGGCTAACATGCCCAGTCGGTTTCCCCCGGTTAGTTCCGCAACAGGCGTTGAGCTTTTTAAACGCGGCCGCCTGCTTCCGACCGTTCCCTTGGGATATCCTCGGTAGCCGGCGCGGTAGGTCGAAGCTCGGCGGTGGGCTGTGTCGCACACCCCGGACTGTGATGAGGGGCGGGGGGGTGGGTGAAGCTGGACTCGTTGGGAGCTGGAAAATTGAACGACGCCACAGTCAGTGAAACGCCATGAGCGGCCGGCCGGTCGCTTTCGCTATCGCTTTCGCAGCCAGCGGAAACGAAACCGACACCGTGCAGTTTGACAATAAAAAAAGCAACACGCCGATCCAGCCCGTGTTCCCTGCTCAGGTTAGCATCGGAAACGGTGGCCCGGACCGGGAGGGGTGAATGGGCTCGGTTCGTTACAATGGACCGCATCCCCCCACCAAGCGCCGTGCTCGGCCTCTGATGGCAGCACAGGAAAGGCCTGGTCATGTCCCGGCAAACAAGATGGCTAATCGGTCCCCACACCTCGCCTCCCTGCCTTTTTGACGGTGTATTGTTTGCAGATACATGTCAAATGCCAGAAAACGCTGGTACATCCATCGAGTTCCGCGCTATTTCTTGCCCGGACTGTAGCTGTGTGCCTTGCAGGGTTGTACGTTGTCGATTAGGCCCGGGGTTGCATAAGAATCCTGCAAACTGGCGTCTTAAATTTTGTCGCATGATTACATTTTTCCTGACTTCTTGCTGGCATTAGTGTGAACGGTGATGCTGTTGAGTGTGACGCGGGCTTGGCTGGTGATGGAATTTAATGTCCATGTTGGATAAGGATGTATCTGTTCGATTTCTATTTGTTGGTACTTTTGTAATCATAATGGTAATGTATTATTGGTGACTGAAGTGTGCGGACTGGCTACTGTTTTCGGCCAGAGAGCCTGGTTTTGTTTACAGGTATTTCTCACTGGTTTTCTGATGCCATCTGCTGTGTGACGCTTCGGTATTTCCCGTTTTATGTCGGCTCGCCTTTTATGTGCTCGGCAGTTTATCGTTCGTATTATTTCGAAGCTTACAAATTACGGGAGGGCTGCTTGGAAATGCAAGGAGGACTGAAATCCGCGATCACTGAGCTGTCAGGCGGTGTGTGGAAACTGTGGCTTCTGGTTTTGCGATTGTCAAGTTGCAGGCCCTTATTGGGTTTCAGTGTGAATTTCCTGGAACGGAGTGGGTTCCCTTAAATCAGCGTTTCCCTAACCAGTCTTCAGAGCTCCTGAATGCTTGGGTCAGGTGTTCTTGGACCTGGGATAGAACAAAAATGTGGATTCGTCCAGTGTTACCCGAGGACAGGTTTGGGATACGCTGTCTTAGAGAAATACTAATATTTTGATTAGCCTGATCTTTATTTTAGCAGATATGCACTTTTGGGGGGGGGGGGTGCAGTTTGTCAGTTACTGTCATTTGCCTCAGATTTCAAACGTATCCTGTGTAAATGTGTGAGGCTATTTTGCTTATTTTGTCCCATTTTTTTTTTTGTCCCCTTAGTGCTTCAGACTGTTTACCAAAGAAATGGTGATGGAGAAGCCAAGTCCCCTGCTGGTCGGGCGGGAGTTCGTGAGGCAGTATTACACACTCTTAAACAAAGCGCCGGATTTCCTGCACAGGTAGCAGTGCGTTGCTCCGTGTGGCGTCTCGCGTTTCCTCCTTGATCTCCACCCAGCCTAGTGGGTGGCCCCAGGGCTCCCCCGATGGTCTGATCTCTCTGTCTTTCAGGTTCTACGGCAGAAACTCCTCCTATGTTCATGGCGGACTGGATGCCAATGGCAAGCTGGCGGAGGCAGTATACGGCCAGGCTGTAGGTTTCCCGCGGACGAACCGTAGCTACTTGCTGACATGTGCCCGTGGTTCAGCACTAACACTACTGGAAGCTTAAGCACTTTAATTATTTTAACTTGAACTTGGATGACCACTTCTCTAAGTATCGCAATTGCTTTAACCTACAAGATGGAAGTAGACATTGGTCTGTTTAATAGGTCAGACTCATCGGCTTGTTTGCATCTATTAATAGCAATTTTTGTTGTTGTTCAGCCTCATACTCTGACAGTTCATACTCCTACTATTGACTGAATAGGGGCTATGATTCGTTAATGGATTAGATTCCTTGACTACTTCTATTTAATAATAATTATTATAAATATGATCTGTGCTGACCCTCCCCCCCTTTTAGGAGATCCACAAGAAGGTGATGTCCCTGCAGTTCAGCGAATGCCACACGAAGATCCGGCACGTGGACGCACACGCCACCCTGAGTGACGGCGTGGTCGTCCAGGTGATGGGGGAGCTCTCCAACGCTGGACAGCCGATGAGGAAGTTCATGCAGACCTTCGTGCTCGCTCCGGAGGTGTGTGCGCTTGGGTATTTACTCTGCCTGTTAGATCCAGACCATGTAAGGTCGGTGCTTGAAAGGTCACAGTGTGGCGGTTCTTTCCTTTTATTTATTTTTGATTTGAGGCTCAGCCTCCATTTTGATAGAGCTGCCGTTTTGCATATAGGGTTCTGTGGCTAACAAGTTCTACGTGCACAACGACATTTTCCGTTACGAGGACGAGGTCTTTGGAGATTCCGAGGCCGAGCTCGACGAAGGTAGATATGCCGAATGTCACGCGATGCCGGTAACTGGGGCGTTCTTGGCCCCTGTGATTTTCCAAACCGTGGTTTTTGACCCCTTGCGGTAACGTGGTCATGTCGGTTACACTTCATGAAGAGTCTGAAGAAGAAGCTGAGGAGGAGCAGGAGGAGAGGCGACCTTCTCCTGAGCCCATCCAGGACAGTCCCAACAGCAGCCCCTACTATGAGTCACACCCTGTGGCGTAAGTGTCCAGCCTTCTGTAGCCTTCAACCTGTTTTTCCATGACAACACTTGACCATTCATGTATTACTAGGTGAACTTGTTTCTGGTTTCAGTGTCTTGAGGCCCATCCTTGAGTTGTTCAGTAGATGCATCAAGACTTAATCCGATAAGAGTTTTGGACAACACAACCTGCTCAGTTGCTGTGGCTGTGCTCTTTTACAGCAATGGTGTGGAGGAACCTCCAGAGGAACCTGCCCCGGAAGCAGAACCAGAACCTGAACCAGAGCAGAAGGTCGAGGAGCTAAAGCCTGAGATTGAGGAGAAGGTTCCTGAGGAGCTGGAGGAGAAGGCGCCCTCCCCTGTTCCTGTCGAGTCTCCACCCAATACCCAGGAGCCACCTAAGGTCTGCATCTCTGGCTCTTCTGCACTGGATCTTTTTGAAAGTGTGAGCTTTTGGTACGGGTGTATTTTGTGTGGTCGGCTGTGAATTTTGAGAGTAGCGTGGACTTCTCTTGCTTGTAGACCTTCTCCTGGGCTTCAGTTACCAGTAAAAACCTACCGCCCAGTGGAACAGTCACTCCCTATGGAATATCGCCCCATGTTGTTAAAGCTCCAAGCTCACAGGTACTTAAAATCCTGTTGTGTTGTCCCTAATTTTCGTGTAGGAAATGATGGCCACATTCCTTACTGTAGCATCAGGGAATATCTGACGTTTGCCTCAAAAACATGGTCCTCTAAACGCTGCTTGTGATCAATCTCAGCCCAGGGTGGAGGCCAAGCAGGACTCGCCAGCTGCTCCGCTTAGAGTGCGGGACCAACGCACCAGAGAGAGGCCAGCCTTCATTTCACGAGGGCCCAGACCTGGTGAGTCATCCTGTTTTTCCCCCAGTGTTTAAATACGCACAGCCCAGTTAATGCACTATGACCTACCTCTTCTGTCACCTATTAGATGGAGCGACATCTGAGCCACAGGTTGGGAAGCCTCCCTTCAGCTTTGTCAGCAAAGGTCAGTGCCCTGGTTTACTGCCTGATCCGTTTACCTGACTCTGGGCGGTGGTTAACGCTTGCTAATATACCCATTTTAGGAAGGGGAGAGTCGGAAGGGAGCGAAATGGACAGCAGACGGCCTGTTCGGTACCCCGATAGCCATCAGCTGTTTGTGGGCAAACCTGCCTCACGACATAGACGAGACGAGCTGAAAGAATTCTTCATGAGTAAGTGGAAGCAGATTCCAGATTCAAGCTGATTGGTTGGATATCCTGGGAGACCCTCCTGCATTGGCTGACATGTCTGTTCCTGCTCCCCCCCCCCCCCCCCCCCATTTTTTCCTTCCTCTACTGGTAGATTATGGGAACGTTGTTGAGCTGCGGATCAACACCAAAGGGGTTGGTGGCAAGCTGCCCAATTTCGGCTTTGTGGTCTTCGACGACTCTGACCCCGTGCAAAGGATCTTGGGGGCGAAGGTAGGAGGGGCAAGTATTGGCTGTTAAATTTATCCCCATCATTCACGTGGTGGTGGTGCTGGTAAAGGTGGTTTGGGTAATTGGCACATAGTCTCTCTTCTGCACCTCCCAGGTGTAGCACATCCTGTATTTTTATACCAATACTGTCTAATTGAATGGACTGGGAGTAATCCCCCCCCTCCTCCAAGTAAGACTAGATGGTCTCATTCCTGCTTGTCTTTCATGTTGTCTTGTTAAATTGGGAATTACGGGAAGGTGTGGGTGATCCTGTTGAGTGTTACTTTCGGATCAGTTTTTTTAAAATTATTATTTATTTATTTATTTTGTTGCGATCTGTTTGCACAGCCCATAATGTTCCGGGGAGAGGTGCGGCTGAACGTGGAGGAGAAGAAGACGCGAGCCATGCGGGAGCGGGAAACCCGGCCTGGTGGCGCCGACGATCGCAGAGACCTGCGGCGCAACGACCGGGGCCCCCGGAGGCCCGCGGGGTGTCGTGGGAAATGGGATGATGCGCGATCGAGACGGAAGGGGCCCCCTTCCTAGGGGAGGGATGGCTGCCAAGCCAGGCCTGGGCTCAGGGAGAGGAGAGAGCCGCTTTGCCACCCAGCGCCGCTGAAATAGCGCCCCCTGCTGTTTGGAAGTAGTACCACGTTCATCTTTACTTTTTTTTTTTTTTTTTGCGTTAATTAAATCACATGTATAAACACACCTTTTTTCCCTCCCCTTTTTGGCTTTGGAATGTGACAGCCTGTCCTCCATTTTCCTTGATGTGAAACCGACTCACATGCATTATACCAGCTTTCAAGCTGAAATATTCCTGCTCAATTTGTAAACGTTACTTTTTTTTTTTTTTTTTTTTGTCGTTTTTGAACAAGCCCACCATGAGGGGGAGGATAAAACCTGCAATGTGAAGAGGGACCGGGATTTTTTTTTTTAATTTTTATTTTTTTAAGTCATGCAGCCCGCCAGTCGTCAAAGATCATGGTTAAACTTGCCTCAAGCTATGGGGAGGCCGCTTCAGGGAATCCCGTTGCACTTTTCTGAATTTATTGGCCCGTCACTGTTGGAAATGAGGTGCAGATTGCGTAGTTTTGCTGGTGGTGGAGGGGAGAACTGGTCACCTCTATTTTTAACATTGCTTAAATCAAAATTGCAGTAATGCACTCATCAATATGCACTAATGGGTATGTCTGGGTACATTGGCTTTTTAGGTAGGATTGCCGGCTGACAGTGTCTGGCTTGCTGTGACCAATTCATTTCTCCCTCCTATTTTACCGCCGTTGTTTTGACCCATACCGATGTTTCAGTTGCTGCTGGGAAAAGGACCAAGAGTTTTTCTGATTTATCGACCAATCCTGCACTTCAGCTTGTTTTACGATCCCCCTCCTCCTCCTATCCCCCCCCCCCAAGCACAGCAAGCCTCTGGCTCCTCTGTGCCTTTACTGGCGTACCATTTCTGTTGCTTTGCCGTCCAGCTTCAGAACGGTGGGGGGACAAAATATGGAAATGCTGAACGACGTAATAAACGTACAGCTGTATTACTGTGTGGTTCTGCGGTCTTCTTGTGCATTTAACTTCTTGAACGCTTCATGGTGCCTTCTGTTGCATCTTTCCAGGCTTACTGGTGTGGCTGTGGTTCGATCTCACGGTGGAACAGTTGCACGACTCCTTTAAGTTATTTGCAGTATTCTCGTAGGGGAACAGGGTTGCTGGTGTACATGTTTGTTTTG
This sequence comes from Brienomyrus brachyistius, assembly GCF_023856365.1. NCBI lineage: Eukaryota > Metazoa > Chordata > Actinopteri > Osteoglossiformes > Mormyridae > Brienomyrus > Brienomyrus brachyistius. The sequence goes on from NW_026042322.1 coordinate 1,037,501, forward strand.
TTATCCAGGTTTAACTTCGCGTTCCTTTAAGACAGAACGTTTTGTACAAGAGTTTTATATCGTTTCTGGTTTCGGAGACTAAAGGTGCCTGAATCTGTCTTCGCTGGTAAATTTCTGGAGATGCATTAGTGCAAGATGGATCTTGCATACGTTTAATTTTCTCAAACTGCATCTCTGAGCAATGTGTGTCTGCGTGTGTGTGGGAAGAAAAGACTGGAATACCTGGTTTTTGCAAGTGGAAGTGGCTGCCCTGCCCCCCTCCCCCTCCACCCCCGGCACAAAAAAACAAGACGAATCGGGAATGTGGAAGACGCTGCACTTATGTAAAGCATGATTACTGACCATAGAAATGCAGAACTAGAGACACTTGGCTGTGGATGTGTCAAATGGCATCTAAAATCATTGGTTTTGAACCATTTGGGGAAACTTGAGACGATGGACAATATCGAATGGACTTTTAAACGGACTTTCTCATCTCTGCCCTCTGCTGTTAGGTTGGAGGTATTGCCACTATCGAACCCCCCCCAAAATGTGCAAGCTGGGTGGGCCATCCATTCTGCTTGCCTTTCGCTCACAGCTGTCGTAGCACCTGCTACGGTTCATACTGCAAATCTGTGGCCTTTTTGTTTGTGCCCTCCTCCCCCCCCCCCCCCCCCCCCCCCCCCCCCCCCCCAACTTGTTGGTATTGTCTTAAACCCGGGATGTTCAAACTCCGTGTAGAAATGGACTGATGTAGCGCCTTCGGGATTTTCCTCATCTTGCACTACTTCCAGTGTTTCTGGGATGTGTTATTGGTTCAAGACTTTTTTTTTTTTTTTTTTTTCGCTCTTCATTGTTAAATTTAAAGGTGTTAATGTGGTCTAGAAGTTTACATGTAGGAAGTTCACACTGAGGGAAGGTTGCAAGGTTGGGTTTAAATTACATAATAAAACTGCTGGTTACATGCTTTGTTTGAAGTTCCTTGACTCTAGCGCTTGCTTCTGTTTGGGGAAGGCTTGTCTAATGTGCTGTACGTAGCAATTCATCACTATCCTGAAGGTCGTCATAGCCGCTCTTTAAGACACAGGTGTCAAACCCCAGTCCTGGGGGGCCGGTGCCCTGCACATTTTTGGGATTCCCCTCATTTAACACACCTGATTTAGCTCCTTGTACTAATTACCACACAGCTCTTCAGCTGAATCATCTGTGCTCGAACAGGGAAAGAATTAAACTACACAGGACTGCGACCCCCCCCGCAGGACTACAGTTTGACATTCCTGCCCTAAGGTTATTAATGTCTGCCTGAAACTCATGATCACTGTTAGCATAGCTGGCTGTCAGTGTCTGTGGGCCTGAGCTTCCATGGCTCCTCCTTCGACACCCCCTGATGGAAAATGTAAGCGTTGCACATTTCTGCATCCCTGAAAAGTGTTGCAGATGTCTGGATTGGATAAACTGTCATCAAGGCAGGTTGCTGAATGAGCAAAGCACTTTTTAGAGACTTAAAATCTGACTGGTTGGAACTGCCGTAAGCTTCTATGATACCTTTTTTGTTGTCTGGTTTTAGTGGTTAGTCTGACTCTGGAGTTTATACGGTGATGTGTAGATTCTCCACCAGCACTGCTGCTGATTTCATACCAAGAGCTCGAAGCTTCTCTGGGCCCTGCTTTCAGTGGATCTGCATTAGCTATTTTGACTCTAGTGAGTGTATTAATGGCTGGGTTATATTGACATGCTTTATCATTTAACACGAAGACGCCAGATATAGCGTAAATGACGAAACAAATTAACTACTGATTAACATCAGCATCTATTATTTTGTATAAGATGTATTCACCGTGCGTTTGTAAATTTCACAGGTTACGTCTACAGAAATGAGTTAAGGTTCGCTGATTTGACTTAAGATTAACTTTACTGCCACCTAGAGCACATTTTCACATTTTATCCGCGAGCTAAATGCCTAGGTAATAGGTGCCTAAAGACAATCTAGCCGGCTAGTAAATATGTTACAACTTCCCGTTGATGAATCGTAGAATTATAAACACTGGTATAGCATTTTCATATTTTTAGCTTTTAATCTGTCAACTACTCGTTGGCTCATTTTTTTTCTTTTCCTTTTGTTGTCGACATTATAACCTTCTTTTAACCGCTGAATTTAGCAATTTAAAGGAGCCTAAATGAAGTTTCCCTGGTACGGAATCAAGAGGAAAAGGGGTGACACTGTAGATACCGCAATCCAAACGGGATGCGTGCATCCTCACCCAAATAAAAAGGTTACGTCAGAAAATCCAGACATTCTTTGAAATCACGCCAGCGTAAGGCTTAAAGGGGAGTGCAACGAGGCATATAAGCAAGCAAAAAAAAATGCTGGAAGAGGGCATGAAGGTACAAGTGGAGGCTGGTAGCAGCTGTTGGGTCGATGATGCTGTAAGTATAGGTTTCACCAACCACAGCGGCGCTTGCTCAGACCGGCCGACGGACGCACAATGAATGTGAATCACACTTTCATACTGAGTGGAGGATTCTTTGACACAGAGACCTTAGATGTATGTATTGTTTATCCTTGTCATTTTTATTGTCCATGGACGCTGCGGATACGATCAAGGCATTTATTGCTGCTTACAAAGTAAATTTGCCCGACAACACACAGAGTAAGGGCCTATACTAATTCTAATCTAACTTGCATAATCCATGATTTTTTTTAATGCATATTTAAAAATCGTGCCCTGTTAAAGAATCTCTGGTACACCCTGCTTTTGAGGATCACCCTGTGTTTTCCTCTGATGACTTGGAGATCCCTAACTTACTAACTGGTCCGGAAATCCAGCTTGTAGGGAACACGGCAAAACCACGGACAGCGATAGGACCTGAAGACCACGGGCCACCGGCAGAAAGCACATTCCTGCCGGGTGGTAACCCGTAGATTGCTGGGTAGTAGAGGAGTACGCCGTAGGGACGCTGAATCGTAACCGGGACGTACGGTGGTGGTGGTGGGCGTACCGGCGTGCGTTTCTGCGGGGCGGCGGCGAATCCTCCGGTGGCCGTCGAAGGATCATCAGTGACGGGGAAAATTTTACACGGGGACTCCGTGGGGTCCGTCTGTCCATCACCACGATATTGTCCGTCAGGCGCTACATCGATCTCATTCTGCCAGCCTGCTCGATGAAAAAAATGAATGAATTCCTAATATACATATATGAGTAAATAGTGTCGTGGAAAATTCGGTTATCCATAAGGTGCAGATTGATTAATTACCCATAAATTAATATTGATCACAAAATAGCCTAATTATAGTTTGTGATTGAATTACTTCTACTTGAAACATTTCTAATCTAAAGCTTCCCCAAATAATGACTGCAAATTGCAATGCTATCCATTCATAGTCCGTTTTGTTTCTATGTATTATTTTTTTGTGTAGCTTTTTAAAAGTTATGCCTTATCTTATTTTACGTCAGAGGAACTTGTTCTCTGTTTCAGAGATTATATTTCCTGTAAATACCTCACTGATATAATTATTATTGTTGTTGTTATTGATCGGGTCTTGCTTCCTTCTGGTTAATAACAGTAAAGAGTTAAAGTACAAACGATCTTACCTGCAGTTAAAACATGCTGAAGAAGAAATAGGATGAATACAGCTGTAGTCTGTTTGAAATCCATGGTAGAGGAGTGAGTCAACCTACGAGAAAGATACTTTAAGAAACCTGTCACCCCATAATTAATTTGTATATGACTCTATAAACCTGTTTACTTCACTGTCTCCAAAACGAATCAGCATTGTGTAAATCAGGGGTCACGTTGATGCTTCTGCGCAAGACATTTGTTTTACCTAAAAGAAAAGCATTGTTGACGATTCAATAATATTCCTGTATGGGTAATTAGTTTAATACATCCGATACATAACTTCTCACATTGTTATTTCTATCAGGGTTTACCTAACGTTATCAGGGCAGCCTGGCTATGGGTTGTGAAGTTTTTCTTTACTCACTTCTTGCATTAAATCAAGTTTTCCACACCTTTCAATTTACTCAGATATGGAAAAAATTTCGTATCTACGCAGATCATAATCACGATCATGATCGCTTACAACAAGATTTAAACTATTATAATACGACACTATCTTAAGTTTTCCAATATGCTTTCCAGGGAAATTAAGGCTAAGATGTTTTGAGAAACGACGACGATAACGTGTAATAAATGTTAATAGATATTTATATAGTCCTTTCACATCTATGCGAATGATACATATTATGTGCCAGCAGCAGCTAAAATGTGATTGGTTGTAAATCACGTCATTCTCCCTTTTGGTATGATTGTATCCAATAATGAGTAACTGTAGCTAGTTGCCTAGCAACAACGATGGTAAATAAACATAGGTACTTGTATTATTTGTATATTATTACCCCATGCTATAAATTTTTTTCATATAACTTTAGTTACTTTACTGCGATGATAACGATTTAAGAAATGTAAACTGTGGAATAATAGCCTATTTCTTCGTCTCCATTCCTCAAACATTCCTGCGGAAATGTTTCTGAAAAACTGACGAACTTGCACATTTGTCCTGGAACGCTAATGAAAGTTTTTTCATAGACACGTTTTCTGAACAAATTTCTGCTGAAATTAACAGAAATGTGTGCCACAGTGCCTGTGACGCCATGAGTCTTGTGTAACCCGATTCTCCAACAAATGAGACTCTGGGATTTTTGGGAACAACTGGGAACAAGATGGCTGGCGAAGGCGAAGGAAACACTTACCCTCCGCATTAAGTTTTACCTTAAGATTGCAGCTGGGATCCAGTCGCTGATAACAATAGATAGACTGAAAGCGGCATAGTTAATATTCTGTGCGTATAAGTAGATAGTCGGACGCTTCACCATTGAGAAGATTTTGGCAGTTGTCTTACTTTTTTCCCTATCATCAGTTTCTAACTTAACTTTTTAACCACTAGATTAAAAACTTCTTAAAGGCAACTTTAATCGCTCAGTTTGGCTTAGATGTCTAACAGATGACTAGATTGAAAGAAAAAGTGAGCCGTACGTGGGACAGTGTGCTGGTCAGATATACTTTTATGAAGGTCAAAAATGTGTCTGCGGGAAGATAATTTTTGAAAAGCTGGCTGAGGTTCCTGTGGCGCAGCCGTTCTTTCTGGGTTTGGGCATCATCTCGTAGATACATTCCGTAAAACGCCGAGGGTAATTGATGTATTAAACGCATCAGTGCATTGAAGAATATGAGCTCGAATCGAGTTCGGTCCCAGCAGCCACAGAATCGGGCGGCAAGGCTCGGCGCTGGACCCGCTGGAACCTCTATGAGTCACAGGCTGGATCCAAGCGAAGGAATCGAGATGGAAAGGATTCATCATCGGGACCTGGGGCTTGGGGGGTCCCCGGGGGCGTCCAGCCCACCCTCCTCCAGCTCAAGGCAAGCATGGAGCCGTGACAACCCAGGGTTCGAGCCCGAGGAAGAAATGCTGGATGCGGACTGGCCCCCGGCGAGCCCGGGCAGGAGGTCCGTATCCACCGCGTCGAGCAGCAGCAGCAGCGGCAGTAGTGGGCTGGGGAGCTTTAACGGGGGCAGCAGCAGTAGCGGCGGCGGCGCGGCCCGGATGCACCGGGGGCTGTATCCCACCCCGGCCCCCGAAGGCCAGCATCAGGACACGCACGGCCACCGGGACTGTGGGAAGCGGATCCTCGAGAAAATACGAAGTAAGTGCATTAATGATCATGTTAATCCACAGGCGAAGTCAACACGGGACCCCAGCAGTGCGACACGAATATACACAGTACAGTTATTTAACTTTAATAATGTATTGCTGGACGAGGCTGATTTTTGATTTCAGTTTTGTGGGGAACGCGTCTAACGGAGGACAGTGACAGCAGTAGGGAGAGATATTTAAAGAACGTCCTTCGGGAGATGGTCACCTACATCGTCTTTCTCATCACCGTGTGCATGTGTAAGTAACACCGGCTTCAAGCGTTGCCAAAGTAAAGGTACTTAAAGGATGTAACTTAATGAATGTAATACAGTCCCCCCCGCCAGAAATATTTTATGGGTATTTTTTAATTTTACGGATGTGTGCTTGTGTGCGTTTAGTACGGAGGCGCAATAGGAAACCCCATATTCCAAGAAACATAAAGTTAAAGTTTTTACATTGTCCTTGCACATCACAAATCCTCATGGGAGATATTAGATGTTGCCTTACCTGTTTTGACAAGGACAGGATGGGTTAGCCAGTTGCATCTAAATTAAGTAAATTAGAATTTTGCCTAAATGAATCACCCCCTGACCCCCACCCGGCTGGCTTTGTCCCCTGCAGTGACTTACGGCATGGTGAGCTCCAATATGTACTACTACACCAAGGTCATGACACAGTTGTTCCTGGACACACAGTTGTCAAGCTGTGATACCACCAGTTTTAGAAATCTGGGAACCACGGATGAGTTCTGGAAGGTATGAATTCTCTTTTCAAGTGCAATGAGTCATTTGAATCAAATCTCTAAGATATCATTGGTTTTCTCAGGCCAGGAAAAACGATGGAGAAAAATCAAGTCACAACTTATAAATACTGTTATAACTGTAGGTATACAATCATAGATATTCCTTAAAGAGGCTGCATTTTCAGTTTACAGAGGGACCACTTCTTAATGGACTCTACAGGGAGGGTTGGTACAACAACAAGACTCTTACTGAGAATCAAACCTTCATCTACTACGAGAACCTCCTTCTGGGGGTCCCGCGATTGAGGCAGGTGAAAGTGAGGAACGGGTCCTGCTATGTCCATGAAGACTTAAAGGACGAGGTGACAGAATGCTACGGCCTGTACTCCACCGCCAACGAGGACACGTCTCCGTTTGGGCTCAGGAACGGAACCGCGTACGTTCATAACGAGCCGCATGTTGAAGGCACATGTACAGCAGAGGACGGTCAGAATCCTTTATGTAAATCTGAGCAGGCGTTGAAAGCTAAGCTACGTGTCGAGTGGAAGGTTTTGTCAGAATAATAACCTCCAGGGATCCAGCAGAAGATGCATTTATTATGTTTTATTGGAGCGCTTTTATGGAGATAGAAAAGACCCTTAAGGAATGGTTTGGTAAGACTGTCAAATAGCAGTTTTCTTGAATGATCTGTCTGACAGGTGGGTGTACACGGACGCAGCCATTACGAATGGAAGCAGCTACACTGGGGAGATCACCACCTACAGCGGGGGAGGGTACTACCAGGACCTATCCCGCAGCAAGGAGACAGCAGCTGCTCTGCTGCACTTGCTCAGGACCAACCTGTGGATAGGTCGGGGCACCCGGGCAGTGTTCATCGATTTCTCCATCTACAACAGAAACATCAATCTCTTCTGCATCGCCAAGTAATGCAGGCTGTCTTTTTATCTAAGTCATGTTACCTCCATGGTTCATGTCCATATCCTCAGCTCATGGGAGTTTAACTTACACAAAAATGTTATGAGGGCAGAAAGATAGATGATTGGTTGAGAGAGATAACCAGTCAGATTGTAGAGTAGGTGGATCCAGCCGACTAGAAGAGGTGGGACCAACCAATCAGATGTCTCGGACCCACCTTCTCCAGTTGCTTGGATCCACCTCCTCTACAGTCTGACTGGTTATCTCACTCAACCAATCATCTTCTGCCCTCAGAACATTTTTGCGTAAGTAAAACTCGCACGAGTGTACAGGAAGGTGCTCTTTACCTGGGGCCATTTCCCATTGACAGGCTGGTGGTGGAGTTTCCGGCCACTGGGGGAGCTGTGACCTCTTCACGGTTCCAGACAATCAAGCTGACCCGCTACGTATCTGGCTGGGATTACTTGATCGCGGCCTGCGAGGTCGCCTTCTGCTTCTTCGTCATATACTACTTCGTGGAGGAGGCCTTGGAGATTCGTATACACAGACTCCAATATTTCCGAAGCTTGTGGAACTGCTTGGATGCGCTTATTGTTTTGGTGAGTGCGCCTAGCGAAGGTGCTGAGAGCTGATGCTCATCCCTCCATATTACTCCATCTGTATCCTCACGCTGTGATTCTACATTTGCGTTCAGACAGCTTCCATTTCCTTTGTCACCTCCTCCCACAGCTCAGCATCCCTGCCATCATCATCAGCATTTACGGAATGTCCACGGTGAGCAGTCAGAATCTTCTGGAAAACCGCGACACTTACCCCAGTTTTGAGCAGATGGCCAATCTGCAGTTTGACTTCAACAGTCTAGCAGCTGTCATTGTCTTCTTCTGCTGGATCAAGGTGAAGCTTTTTGTCTTCGCATTGTTTATAAAAAATGTACTTCATGTTGAACCTGCCTGCATTGTTTTAAAATTGTTCTGGCGAAACATATAACTAATAACGCACTGGTTCATTAACATCCGTTCTTCAAGGGAATACATTGCTGCTTGCTGTTAGAAACCACTCTGTCTTCGTTCGTTGCAGCTCTTTAAATTCATCAACTTCAACAGGACCATGAGCCAGTTATCGACCACCATGTCTCGCTGTGCCAAGGACATCTTGGGATTCGCCATCATGTTTTTCATTATATTCATCGCCTACGCCCAGCTGGCCTACCTTGTGTTTGGGACACAGGTGGACGACTTCAGCACCTTCAAGGCTTGCATGTGAGTACCGCAGCCGGAAGCTCCCGGCAAGATCGACGCCCAATTTAGGTGTCGTGTGCTATTGTGACTAGGGTTACACAATTCTGGGAATTTTCAAAGTTGGAAACTTTCCATGGGAAATAACAGAAATGTATGGGATTTAATGGGAATAAAGTGCAAATTTGTCTATAACAGGGAACTTAAATGTAGTTGAAACAACATTTTGTTGTTCAATGAAAAAACTCATTTTTCAAATTTGTATTAGAAATCTTTGCATACATGTCTGTCTATATTTATGTTTGTATATGATACAATATAAATTACTCCAAATTTCCAGTTAATTCCCATCAATGCCAATATATTCCCATTAGTTCCCATGGAAAGATTCCAAGTTGAAATTCCCAAAATTCCGCAGTATAACTTCCCATGGAATGGAAAGTTTCTGGTAAGTTTCCTGAAATTTACCACCCTTTTGCAACCCAAATTTTGACTAAATTGAGGTGTATGTGTGGTTTGGGGGCGTCAACCTAGTGTTATTTATCCATGCCAGGCCTTATTAGTTACAGTAGTATGGTGTGTTCGATTATCTCTCAGAATTTGGAAATTCCGAGGCGAGTGGCATCACGTCCGACAATCTCCCGTTCGAGCTACCACAACTCGGAACAAACATGGCTGCCTCCATGAACACGCTGCTGTGCGTTGTTGCTTTATATTTTAGTAGATTTGGAGTGAGATTATTTTTTCCTACATACAGACAAGAAATACGAACTAGTCAAACCACATTAAAAGCTTTATTAAATATTTTAGTACATTCATAGCGATATTCTTTTTTCGAGAAGCAAATAAACAAATCAAAATACACTAAGAAGTCTGGTAAAAATCTGATATTGCATGCTGGGATACTGTTTACGGCCATGATATGGTATTCTCTAAATCGAACACGGGAAATTACATTTATAATTATTAATACATTTAACAAAATAAACATTTTTAATATTTATAAAATAGAATTACTGTTGACTGTGTAAGCCGCCATGTTGAAATGACGTCACAGGGGAAACTCTCAACAAAATTTTGTCCGACATCAACGTTAGAAAGGAGGCACGCTTCTGAAGGGAAGTGACGTTTTTTTGTGACGTTTTCATCCGAGTTCCGACTCGGAGAGAGATAATCGAACGCAGGAGTAGTCGGTCAATTATTTTGATACTGTCTTCCTTTGGTAGCTTCACACAGTTCCGTATCATCCTGGGTGACTTTGAGTTCTCGAAAATTGAAGAGGCAAACCGAATCTTGGGCCCCATTTATTTCACTACCTTCGTCTTCTTCATCATCTTCATTCTATTGGTAGGTATTGAATCAACATGCACTCCGTTTACCTGGAAACAAGAACGCCTTGAACATTTTGGACAAATAATTAATTTCTCACATCAGAGTAATTGCTTTAGGCTCCTAGCATGTCCTAATCGCTTCTTGATGGACTCTTTGAAACAGTACAGTGGTCAATGTATCAGTCAGGCCCTGCCCTGGTAATGACATTGGCTCTTCCCATCTCTCCAGAATATGTTCTTGGCCATCATAAATGACACTTACTCTGAAGTAAAAGCTGACATGGCTCAACACAAGTCTGAAATGGAGCTGGCCGACCTCATTAAGAAGGTATCACCATGAATATGAGCTCTGTATCAAAGTAGGCTTCACATATGGTAGCCATACGAGGTCTTTGCAGGACGTTCTTTAATGAGCCTGTCTCTGCAGGGCTACAACAAGGCAATGGTGAAGCTCAGGCTGAAGAAGACAACAGTGGACGACATCTCGGAGAGCTTCCGGCATGCTGGGGGAAAGCTGAACTTTGATGAGTTACGGCAGGATCTGAAAGGGTGAGATTGCATGGACCTAAACCCTGATCCACAAGTCCAAGTCTCCATACTCCCTCCCCCCAGTAGATGACACCCTGCAAAGCAATGGGTCTCCCATAGACTGAGAGAGACCGTGTTTGTTGCCGAATCAGGAAAGGGCACACCGACGCAGAGATCGAAGCCATCTTCGCCAAGTATGACCACGATGGAGATGAGGAGCTTACAGAGCATGAGCACCAGCAGATGAGGGATGACTTGGAGAAGGAGAGAGTGAGTGGTGGCCCCAGCTGCCTTCATGGGGAACGACCCTGGTTTGGTCACTGGAACACTGGAGTTTGAGTGATAGTGGTGTATTAACATTATGCCAGTCCAAGTGAGTGCTCTCATTGTATGCGTCTGTCTACCCACACCAGGAAGACCTTGAGCTGGAGCGTAGCTCCCTGGCCCGTCCAGCGAGTGGGCGGAGCTTCCCGCGCAGTCAGGATGACTCCGAGGAGGACGATGACGAGGACAGTGGCCACAGTTCCCGTCGCCGTGGTAGCAGCTCAGGGGGCGTCTCCTACGAAGAGTTTCAAGTGTACGTTCTGCTGTTTTGATCAAGTTATGCAACTTACACTCTGCAGTTCTCGTACATGTGTGACCTTACGCATCCTCTGGCTGCTCTGTGCATGTGACCCCGCGGGCTCTGTTGCTTCAACAGGCTGGTGAGGCGCGTGGACCGCATGGAACACTCCATCGGCAGCATCGTTTCCAAGATGGACGCCGTCATCGTCAAGTTGGAGGCCATGGAGCGAGCCAAACTGAAGAGGCGGGATGTGCTGGGCCGGTTGCTGGACGGGGTGATGGAGGTGAGTAGCCTGGGGCAGGGGCTCTTGTCAATTGGGGTCAGGACTGTAGCACTCATTGGTGTTCACTTCCCTCCTTTTCTTCTGGAAGGATGAGCGGATGGGGAGAGAGAGCGAGGTGCACAGGGAGCAGATGGAGCGCCTGGTGAGGGAGGAGCTGGAACGCTGGGAGTCGGACGATGCAGGTTCGCAGGTCAGCCACCAGCTGGGGGCGGTGCTTGCCCCCGGGGCCCCCTCCCGGCCCCGTGGGTCCCGCCCCTCGTCCTCGCAATCGACTGAAGGCCCGGACCCGGGGGGTAACAACGGCGCGCACCTATAAAATCACCCCAGCTGGCATAATTCCGATCGCAGCTGTAAGTGGTTCCTATAACCACTGAAATGTGTTTTTTCAAATTATATAAGCTTTTTAAACCTGACCTGCACCTCAGTTATTTGCAAATTGTGACGTACAGAAATTAAATTATTTTAAACTTCGAAACTACAATGGTACGGTATAACAGTTGATTTCTGTGGACTGTAATGAGGGTGAACTGTGTACCCTTCGCATTGACCGCACACTCCAGAAGTAAAGGAAGACACATCTCCTGAATCCCCAAAGCAAGCGTGGACAGCCGCTGTTGTTAGTCTTACCCTTAATCTACACTCTCAGAAAAAAGGGTAAAAATCTGTACCTTTGCTTGTCCCTGGGGCTGTACCCTCGAGGATTTGCCAATTGTACCCTTAACTGTAGGTAATTGTATCTTTTAAGGTACAGAAATGGACTCAGGAATACTTCTGTACCATTAAAGGTACATTAATGCTGTTTGTACCTTTGGGATGTTACTCAGAGTCTGTTTGTCTGTACCTCACAAGGTTCAATTACATGGGTACAAGCAAAGAGTTTTTTACACTTTTTTTCTGAGAGTGTACAGGCTGCGGACATTTTTTTCTGATGAATTTTAATGAAAATGATATTGCTGGAGGATGGTCAGCGTGCACTGGGCTGAGTGAAATACTCCGCTGTTACGGATAAAAGCGGACCATATGCTTTTTAGCTTTGCCGTTTTTAATTTCAGGATCATAGAGCATGGGCTTTATAGACCAATTCCTGCAAACAGGCTAATTAGGCACTAAGGCTGGATAGTTTAAAGCTTTTTACCGGTTAATCTCCGGGACATTCTGCATTCTGCCTTCCGCAGCTTGCTTCCATCTGTCTAACACAGGCCCACTTTGCCGTATAGGTTGTCATATTTACGAAGGTATTACTCTGTAATGATTTATGCATGACGCCTTTAACAAACTTCGATTTGAAGTGCACGTAGTTTCATGGGAAACCCATATGTAAGACTGTACTATACCATGCGGAATGTTCTAGCCCATTCATGTATATTTTTTCAGGACTTATTAAAGGAGTTTTTAAAATATATAATATTTTCCAATTTTCCTTTGATGGTTTATGGACGGGTAGCACTTACTTCACCACCTCCACCCTCCCTTGAGGATTTAATTCCTGCCTCTGCACTGTTCTGTACAGTGCTGGACATGCACTACTCTGCCAGGCCTGCCATGGAACTGGGCATGGTTTGAGTGATACGGCTGCGGGTGCAGGGTGGGGGTAATGACAGGGATGTAGAACGCAATACTTGCCAGCCAGCTCTGGGCTAGAGAGCTGAATGCTTGTGGGCAGAAAGAAAAACGATTGGTTTAGAGTGAGAGCCAATCAGACTGTAGAGGAGGTGAGACCAAGGCATTTGATTGGTTGACCTCGCCTCTGCCCTCAGAAGATTTTGGTTTAAGTAAAACTCCCACGAGCTGAACAACGTATATTTAAAATAAGAGATGCACACATTAGCAAGTCAGTTTCTTGACCTATTTTATTATAAAGTGCCATATCTACAGTTTATAAAACAAAATGCCATCCGTACAACATAATGGTGTGCAGTTCCAGTCATTAAATATGACTAAGACATGAGTAAACTCACGACTAAACATGTATACCAAACTAACAAAGACAGCTTATTTCTTTCACTTGGAAGTGGTAACTGATGCATTGTAATCGGCATAAATAATAAGATTATATATAAAAGGGCAAAGAGTGTTTTAAAAGCCTTTAATCTTGAAGTGGCACCTTTTGTAAAGGGCTACACCCATTCTGCTGGAGTGGCTTCTTGAAAGCAACAGCGTCAGCTACAAGCTGAGGAACATGAAGATGGATGGATGGATGGTCGGTCTGCCGCATTTATGAGAATTTCTTAATGAAGCGCAACTTCAAGTATGTGATGATCAGAAAAATGATGATCATTATTGCCATGGCCAGGTGGTTCTGCCACAGTCCCCAAGTTGAGTAGTCAATTCCCTGGTAAGTCAGATACTGCTCACCTGTGCACCTGTGAGAATGGAACCGTTTGACAGTCAGATGGTTGACAGTTGTGTGTGTGTGTGTATGTATTTACCACACTGTACAGATGGAATGCGTCACCACAGTGTGGAAATACCCACTACTTTTATTTGTCAGATATTTGTTGAGATATATGTCAGGTCCCCACAATATAAACCTCAGATTTATAATTAAGTCTCTGAATGCAAATCAAACAACTAAAAATGCCAAAAGTCTTGAATTTTGTCTGGTGACTTATGTTTAAGGTTAGGGCTGGATGAGGGTTAGGGTTACAGTTAGAATTAAGGTTTTGCTCATGGAAATGAATGGAGAGTCCCCACAAAGACATAATTACAAGCCTGTGTGTGTGTGTGTGTGTGTGTGTGTAGGCGTGTGCCATCTCAATGAGCTATACAAGTGCCTAACTTCAGCAGCAGGAGGCATTGCTGCTACTTCTCTTGCCCTTGCTCAGCAATCTGTGTGAAACACACAGCTAAGGGGACAGTAATTCTCATAATGAAACCTCTTACATTATATTAGAGGTCGTCATGTTGCAGCCAGCAAAAGCAGTGGAGGTTGTCGTGTTTCCACAGAATGTCAGGCCAGTAAATTCATTGATTTCCAGTGCCTGGTAAGGAATAAAAATACATAATCACACCAGCTACACCTTTAGGGTCACATAAAACACACCTTATATAATTAATCCAAAAGGTCCCATTTGTACTTACTGTCAGACCATAGCGTGGGATACTGAAATACTTCAACCATTCCAACCAGTTCATGACACTAGGGAGGTTCACCAGAAGACCAGAGAAGATCTGTGGACAGAGCAGTTCTGATTTCAAATGGTGGGTAATTATCTACTCTTACGTTCATGGGGAATTCAGTTCAAACAGAAATTCCGTATTGGGGGGGCTCACCATCATGAACACAAAGATCACGGTCATGAAGAGGTTGGCCATGGCCACGATGCTCTGGTCGGCCGAGATGGCATATGCCATGGATGTGGCCGTCCAGGCCACCATCATCACGGTGAACATGAAGATGAAAAAACACGCAGCCGTCTTTTTCAGCCCTACGGGGAAGCGGCGAATTCAGAGAAGCTCGAACTTTCAAGCAAATACCATTCATCTGGCATCAATCTCATGTTCCACACCTATCATGAAGTACAGTATGCAGCTGAAGAGGACAGCAGGAATGGTCCGCATGGTAATGATGTCTGACAGGATCTTGCATAGGAAGTACACCGAAATTCGGTAATAACCACTAATATACTCGTGCCTAGGGAAAGAAAAATTTAGCATCCATTAGCCTGGGACAACATTTTGCATTTCTGATTCAGGCATGACTGGAACTCAAAACATCCAAAGACTTTCAGAATTACAGAAAAGCATGTCACTGTATTTATTTAGGAAGGACTCCTACATTAACAACTAATGATTAGAGCTTTCAGCGGCAGTAGTACACAACCTTGGCCGAGTGGTAATACCCACACGAAGAGTTTCTTCTCTGCGATAAAGAGCTCAGCTGCTGACAGGGTGCTGAAGCACTGGTTTGTCGTGATGAAGAACAGCACTCCTATCCTGAAAGGGCAAAGGTAGACAGGGACTGGTCTGAACCCATCACGATTTTAACCGCAACTACCGAAGTGTGTGGGAACACTGGAGGACACAAGCGACTCCAACGAAGAGCAGATAAACAATAAAAGTTATAATATTCCAAAAGATACAATGGCCATATTTAAATATAAACCTAAAATGAACACTTCTTGGAATGGAGCTACTCCCATCTCCGGTCTCTGAGGCCTGTACACTGATTTTCTTTATTCCTAATCACTGGACAATTAAAATGCGCTTTACAGCCTTGGGGTGGGGTGTAAGAATTTCTGGAAATGCATAAAGACAACGAACCTGTTCTGGATTCCACTCTGGTCGCTCTTAACTCCAAAGAATATAGCGCCAACTATGAGGCCCAGAATGATGGTGACTACAATCTGAAGACAGAGACAATATTATAGCAGAGGTGCTTGTATCTACACTGAACATTGCCCAAGGAGGCGGGTTTGGAACATGCAAATTAAACCGTACACCCTCCGTGATGTTAAGGGCTCTGGTTATATAAAGTGCGTTTGTTCCTGAGCCAGCTGGCTACCTCTAAATAAGTAATCAGATTTACTGAAAAGCATACTTAGTTTGATATGCGCATATGCAAAAACAAACGAAAATGCAACCATTTTAGTAAACTTTTTACCATTTTTTGGTAGAATTGGATGTACAGTACCAGTTAAAAGTTTGGACACCAACCCCCCTCCAAAACATTTATTTGTACTATTGTCTACATTTTAGAATAGTTATAAAGACATAACAATAATAAAACAACATACGGAATTTTGCAGTGACCAAAACAAAAAAAATTATATTTTATATATTTTTTGGGGGGTGGCATGGTGGTGCAGTGGTTAGCACTGTTGCCTCACACCTCTGGGACCCGGGTTCGAGTCTCCGCCTGGGTCACATGTGTGTGGAGTTTGCATGTTCTCCCCATGTCGTCGTGGGGTTTCCTCCAGGTACTCCGGTTTCCCCCCACAGTCCAAAAACACGCTGAGGCTAATTGGAGTTGCTAAATTGCCCGTAGGAATGCATGTGTGAGTGAATGGTGTGTGAGTGTGCCCTGCGATGGGCTTGCCCCCCATCCTGGGTTGTTCCCTGCCTCGTGCCCATTGCTTCCAGGATAGGCTCCGGACCCCCCGTGACCCAGTAGTATAAGCAGTTTGGAAAATGGATGGATGGATGAATATTTGTTCGGGGGGCCAGGGCAGCTATGCCGGTTGGGACTCAGACGTTTGCTGGTTCAAATCCTGTGGTCAGCAGAGTGATGCCACCATTACACCCTTCAGCAAGGCCCTTAACTCCAATTACTGACCCTACTGCCTCCTCCAAGTCATTTTCATGAAGTGGCCTCCTGGGATACTTCTTTAGGTCCCACATACATGCCATTTTAATTCCTCCCAAATCATCTCTACTGGTCAGGTGGCCAAGTCATGTGATGCGACACAATCACTCTCCTGTGTAGGCAGCTTGGCGCGTCCAAACTTTTGACTTGTACTTTCAGTGGGGGCCCATTTGGTTCAAGTGCTCTGGAGTGTGGCGTCAGAGAAGGGACCACAAACAAGTCTTTGATAGAGAGACTCGCATAGTTCTGTTGAATTCCCATATTCAATCAGCACTACCGCCATCTGGCCCTGTTTCTGCACTTGCGTTAATCTCGGATAACTGGCTCAGTCATGGCTACGTTTAAAGGGTTAAGCCATTTTCCCCACCCAATTCCCAGTGTGTGGAAGTGCTGAGAGGGTCACAGTCCCATCATGTGATGGGTTACACCATCACGAAGAGCTTTAGCGACTTCATATCGCTTCGAATTCCGGCGCAAAAGCCGACACCAAGGCCATGAAAGCTACTTAGTGAAGACTGGGCTTATTACGCTTCATTTAAAGCCGATTAATGGCTATTAATTCTTAGGGAGAGTACAACTGATGGCATTTGGTCGCAGAAGGTCCGTAACGAGCACAGAAAATCTCCTGATGTGATGTTGTAGATCACAGAATTCCCTAATTGACATGTTGATTACATGTTGGCTACTTGGCTAAATCCAGTCATAAGGTCATTAGCGATTAAATCCACCTCCCGTCTCTGCAGAATTTGTGATATCGGTCCAGTGGCTGCTTAGAACTTTCGCAACATTTCAGACCAGCTTAGAAGTAGTGAGAACTACAGATAATGTTGCTTCATGGTAAAACTTAATAGGTAACATAATTCTGTTTCCCACATTCAGTACCTTAACCACTGGGCCCCATGTCAAGCAAAGATGGATAATTCATTTTCAGAAGTGTACCTGAGCTATGGAGGTCTGGGGATTGAGCATGAGATTCCGGTATGCTCTCTTGAGAACCCAGAAAAGCTGGTGAAAAAAGGAGGTGTTGTAGGTGATGGTGCGTGACTTGGGCTTGCTGTTGCACTCTCTGCCTTGGAGAATCTTCTCCAGTTCCTCCTTAGTGTCCCGGAAGTGAACAGAGTTTTGGAACTCGTTCACCAGACGCTCCTCTATGGTCTGTCTGAAATTGGCCTTCTCCGTGTCCAACTCTGGTAAAACAGCATGACAGCGAACACCAGCCATTTAAATAAAAAAATCATTTCCCCAGTAGATGGCACCTAGTTTTAGGCTCTCAGGTTTCCATTTTCAGTGCTGTTAGAGGTTATGTTGATCAGTACACACAGATGTTCCCCAGGTTACAATGGTCTGACTTTACGACGGGTATGATTATTGAATAAATTACACGAGATATTCAACACTTCATTATAAAATAGGTTTTGCGTTAATGATTTTGCCCAATTGTAAGCTAACGTAAGTGTTCTGAGCATTTTTCAGTTAGGCTAAGCTGGGCTACGGTATTTGTTACGTTAGGTATACTGTATAACGATATTTTCACCTTACGATAGGTTTATCGGAACGTAACCCCATCGTAACCCGGTGAGCATCCGTAGTGACTAAAGCATCAGGTGACTAAGTTCACATTTAAACAAAGGACTCGTTTTTCATTAAGGATCTGTGTACCTTTTAATACACTGTACAATGACCTTTCTCTGAAACTATTTTCTGCTGAGCTGCAGTATAATTAAAGTGCATGATATTATATATATATATAGTACATATGCAATAATTATATTTTAGTACAGTGGACACGTGTACCTTCGTTATTCTGTATTTTGGTCAAAGCAAATGCTGTGGAATCTCCATTGATGACGTCCAGGAAGAAATCGGCTGGGTTATCGTGGGTTTCACAGGGATACCCTGCATTGGGAGATTCAGGAACACTTGCTATACCCCAAGGCTTTGAAACTCCAGTCCTTCAGTTGTTTGTATACATCAGGGTCAGTTTATATATATATATATATATATATATATATATATATATATATATATATATAAAATATATATATAAATTCTTATAGCCTGCCTTACCAATATTAGTGAAGTAGTCCAAAGCACTTTCAGCTGGTCCATGATAGACTAATTTGCCACTGACTAGTAGAGTCAGAGTGTCAAATAGCCGGTAAATGGAGTAACGTGGTTGGTGGATGGACAAGATTATGGTCCGTCCCAGACTGGACATTCTAGAGGGGAAAAAAAACATCAACTAAATCTCTGAAACAACTCAAAAATTCTCAAGTGACTGGTAACGGATTGTCCTAAGTCAATTGATGTAGACATGGCAAACATGACTGTGACTGGTTAACCAGGAAACCCAGCAGTATACCTTTTCAGTAGGAGCAGGACAGAGTTTGCAGTACTGGCATCCAGACCAGTGGTTGGCTCATCAAGGAACAGGACTGGGGGATCAATGATGAGCTCCATCCCGATAGCGGTTCTCTTCCTCTCCCCACCGGAGATTCCCCGGATCATCTGCGTCCCTACCTACACAACAGAGCACCAACGGTCTGAAGGCACCTCCTGTGATGTACATTTATGCACCTTGAACATCCAAAGGGCAGCAGAACATGCGATCTACCTTGGAGTCAGCCACTTTGGTCAGGCCCAGCTCCTTGATGAGGTCAGCCACTCGAGTTTCCTTCTCCTTCCGGCTCACGGAGTTGGAGAGTCGCAAGGCGGCACTGAAACGGAGGTTCTCCCTTACGGTGAGTGTGCCCATAAGCACGTCATCCTGGGGGACCACAGAGCAGCACTGTCAACATGCCCCTCCAGGGAACGTGTTTTGCCCATTTTAAGGACATCAGTACCTAATGTTGTCAGGGTTGGTGCCCATCTGGTCCTCTCCCATGTGTCTTGTCCCCATTTAGCCAGCAGGTGTCGCTGGCCATTCTGCTTCCCCCTCTCTGTCTTGTAGCTCCTCAGTCCCTACTGTGTTTCCCCACTCTCCTGGCCGCCACAAAGCTCAATTGAGCTAGGTTGAGTGTGCGATTCAGAGGCTAAACCCCATTAGTCATGCCTCACCTTTTGTTGAATGTGTATTGGTTTTATTGTCATTAATGTTTGATATTGTTCATTCTATGTCCTTGCTTTGTGTCCCTGTTTTTTGGTCTACTTCTTCGTTCTTCTTCTACTTTTGTTCCTAGTCTCGCCTAGCATTGTTAGCCCTTGGTGTTTTAATGTTTCCTAATTCCAGTGCTTGTTAATTGAAATTTATTCCAGCTGTTTGCTGTCCAGTGCCTTTATTGATTGGTTGATTTTGGTTATGTTCCAGACCTGCTCCTCGTTAACCCTTGTCATCTGTGATGATGCAAGTGCCTAGCGTCATTTTGTTCTTTAGTTCGTCATCGTACTTGTTACCGAATGTTTGTCTCCTAGTTCTGCTCCCAGTTCTGCTCCCAGTTCCCTGATTAGTGTTTGTTTTCTTTGTGAATGATTTTGTTAGTTTCTTGTATTACCCGTTTTGCTTTTGACCTCTCCTGGACCCTTTATTTTATGGTTTCTGCTTTGTGTTCTTTTGAGTTTAATAAAATCTTGTTTGTGGTGAGCTGCTCAGTGGATCATCTCTCTTTTGCTCCATCACGCCCTTCTTAACAAATGTACACTGTGCATTCATGTAGGCGTCTCTAAAGATCAAACAAATGAAATAGCTCTACAACTTTTGGCCATCTCTAGAAATAAAGTTACTGAAACTAAGACTGCAACTAAAACATAAAAACTAAACTAAAAATATATGTTAAAATAAAAAAAACAATAAAATCACACTGAAAAGTAAACCATTTCAAATGGAAATCAAAATTTTAACAATACAGTTTATAATCATGTTACCCAGCTTATAATCATGTTACCCAGCATGTTACCCAGCATGTTACCCAGCATGAAAAGCCCCTCCCACATGCCATGATGCTGCGTTTTTCTGGTCTGACTAACCATTAAGAATGTGTTACATAATTGCAACTTCCTGCCTCCTTTATTGTTTGTCTTTATCAGTCCACAACAGTGCCAAACCTTCCTTGTCACAATACACATGTACCATTACCGAAAAACCACCAACACTTCTCTGATTTTCCACATATTCACTATCTTCCCTCTCCTCCACCATGTAACTATTCACTTTAAACACTATTTTTTTTTTAATCTATAAATCTAATTATTATTCTCTCACCTCTTCGTATAAAATATTTTTACACGGAACAGCCACAGTATACATCTCTAACGGCCAAAGATGGGGCCTTGAGTCGTACCGGAGTCGCTCTAGAAATTGACTTTCGGCTTGACTTGCAACTCGCTACTTTTTCGGCTCCGGCTCGACTCCGATTCACCGAACGGACAACTCTCCCCGAACCATAAAGGCGTTAAACACAACACAATGTGAGGCTGTGCGCCTCGGCATAGGAACTGGAGCCGGAGAACCGTGATGCCAAGAAGGATCGTCTATTTCTAGGCAATGCCATCTAGTGTTGTAATACAGTATCACAGATACAGCATAGATTGCCATCAATCTTATAATTTAGCAGATATGTCCCAAAGACATATAGAGTAGGGGGGAGTGTGGGGATTAGAGTTTTGCCCAAAGAAATTAAAGGACAGTCCCCACAAAGATATAGCAACAAACCTGTGGGGGGGGGGGAGAGAGAATTATATTTATATTACATTGTGGGAACCAAATGTACCCCACAATGTGATAAAAACTTAATGTTGTAGGTCCATTTTTCAGGTCCCCACAAAGGTCTGTTGAATACAATCAAAAAACTAAAAATGCAAAAGTCTTGTATTTTGTGTGTTACTCATCATTAAGGTTATGGCTGGGTAGGGGTTAAGATTGACATTGTTGGGATTGGGGTTTTCCCCATAGAAATGAATGGAGAGTCCCCACAAAGATGTACTTACAAACCTGTGTGTGTGTGTGTGTGTGTATAGTTGATTGTAAAGTTTGGACCTTCTTTGGTCTTTGTTTGCAATTGTTCACACTAATTAAAAGTTTACCTGTTCTGCTCAAGGGATGTCTTCATTGTAATGTTAAATATGAGAAAGTATTGGTCTTGAAAACTACATGAGAAAAGTACTTGGTACAACAAAAATTGTATCACTTCAAAATCATTTGAAGTAGCGATTACCTTGAAAATGTATATAAGCCTAAGGAACTATGAGACGAGCAGTTTTTAAACTGTGCAAATGGCGATTCCCCATTTAGTCACATCACTTACTAATAGAAAAAAATAAATAGGTGGTTGCATTTTTGATAAATAGTAAATGTCAAACAGGAACCAGGATGGAGACCTGAGACTTGATTCGGACTCTAAATTTGTGACTCGTGAAAATCTCTACTACCAGGCCGGTGTCTGAATCGGCAGAAACGCTTCTCCTCCTCGTCCATACCTGGACAACATATCCAGAGAGGCACTTGAAGTTTGGTGGCTGGGGGGCCCCATCGATCAGCACCTCTCCTGAGAGCCCGGAGGGGTCCTTCCTGGCTGCCAGGACATCCAGGAACCTCCGGAACACCAAGGCGAGTGCAAATCAGGTCAAGCACATACAACTGCTGAAAGGTGGGATGGCACAACTGGACATGAAGAATTAAGAGGCACTTCAAAATCAACTGCCCTCTGGAATCTGGTTTATGTACATATTTTGTGAAGGTACTTACGAGGATTTCCCACCTCCTGTCGGTCCTAAAATTGCATTTAAACCTGGTTTCATGATTCCACTGCAAGTACAAGGATAGGACATCAGTCACAATTCAACTTAAAAAAAGACCCTGTCTGAGTTACTCCAAGCCACCTTTTCATGCAATAATATGGTGATCAGCTTGTAGATTGGAGGAGACAGATCACCAAGATAATTATACAAGAGGGCTGCATGGAAGAGTTACCTAACCAGGTTATATGTAGGACAAGGCCTTTCACCTCCTTCTTGGAGATCCTTGGCTTGTTCTACACGCAAACACTTAAAATGCATATTAAAGTTTTGACAGCCATAGATGATGAGCTCATACCAAATATATTCAACATGCATGTGTTTACACACACACTGCGTGGGACGTCACCAACGCTTGACAAGTTTAACTAGTAAACTAGTGACTAATCAATTTTTCATGACACGACCCATTACCTAGTACACAACTATGATACCAGTGATATAAGCCTGCAGGTGATTTTCAGATTCCTTAACTGGGATGGGGGGGGGAAATGCATCCCAGTAAAAACCAATTGAAAGGCTTGTGTCAGGTGGCAACATCTCTGCCCACCTGTAAAATGGTTTTAATGAAGAGATTATAACCGAGAGAACATCCTTAATATTGATAATACGATGGACTAAAAAAAACAGTGTCATTTGTTAAAGACCACTGCCCCACGCAGTACAGTAGGACACAGAAGGAATACCATCTAGCAGGGCGAAGTAACAATGACAATAACAACAGCAGCCCAACATCACCCACTCAGCAGTCAATAATAACTACTAGCTGACGATAAAGAACCCGGATCGTCCTGACTCCCTTAATAGTCCGATTGCTCCAAATTAAGTTGATGTGACTCAGCTAAACAGTAGTCGCTTCCTTCCGTCAATTCAGTAACATCCTGTAACGCTAATTTCATTGGAATCCGGTCAGCTAGACACACCTAATGAGAAGGGCAGCTAACGCAGTACATGCGATCATTCTCGCCGCTACTCAAAGCAAGCATGATGCAGAAGGTGCAGCACTAATGGGGTTCGGACGGCACTCACTTCAGATCGACCAAGACCTCTTTGGTGATGGTCTTTTTTCTGCATGGGGGGCCCATCTTTATCTTGACCTGGTACTGGATGTTGTGGAAGCTGACAACGGACCCATGTGGCATCTTGGTTTTTGTAACGATCTTTGGCTGGGGGGCGCCATTGGCTTTTACGGTTTCCTCCAAGGGGACGTTCACCTGGTCCGACTCCGCCATCATCTAGTAGCGGTTCCCCCTGTGGGGCCAAGAGACGAACACGTTTAGAAAAATTAAATTAAAAAACGAACACACACACGATTTTCCTTTACAGTGTTTTATACACTTCAGCTTTACAGCTTCAGTTTCGCCTTTCCGAAATAGAAACTCTACAAAAAGTAACCACAAGTAATGGTACGGCATAATAACGATTTAAAGAAGCAGATCAAATTTCGATGCTGGTCTGTGAGGATTCAACTCTGCAGAGAAACCCCCAAGTCAGATGCAGCGCCCTAAAATGTCAAAATCGCACAGATATTCGATTAAGAAATCGAACTCAGAAAAGGATCGTGCCTTGAACATCAAATTCAGGTAATCATGCCAAATGTAGATTCCTGATTATAAATAACAGAGGAATCACACTCTTCAGGACACTCTAGACTCAAAGAAACACTGTAGGTTCTATATGGCTTGCAAGATAAGACAATGACCCATAACGGGGCTCCAAATTACATTTTCCACAGGCAGCATTGGTGCCCCCCTTACTGAATATTTTAGGACCGCAAACACAAAATTTAGGCACACCCACTTAAATCGACGGGCAATGAAACACATTCACAAAAATATCACTTAACTGTATTAGTCGTAAATGCTTTGGTAATAAACATACTGCAACATATGAACTGCTCATGTTTCTACTATGATTGTGCAGTAATGCGTCTATGCATGTTCTGCCACTTGACCTCGGAGCCCCGAGGGTTATTTTTTCCTCACTACCTGATAGTTTTTGGCTCCTTTCCTCCGTTATCTGTCGTTTTTCGTTTCTTTGTGTTTTTGTATTGTTCGTTCTTAATGATGTTGTAATGTATCACCGCACACCCATGTAAAGAAAGCACCTTGGGCTGATTCTATATAAACTATACAGGAACAATATGGGGTTTTAATGGCGAGGTAGTGTTTTAAGTGGAAAAATATCATTAAATTAAACGGTGCTTTTCAAAACAAACACCAACGTTCGTTTCATTGTCGAGAGAGAGAGTACTTATGGAAGGGATTTGACTTTCGTTACTCACATTTTACCCAGACTACCTTAAATCCGACAGGTTATCCCACAAAGCAAAAAAAATGCTGCTTCGGGAAACAGGCTCTTGACGTTTCAAGACGTTTATATTCGAGGACAGTTTAAAAAGTTACAATGGCGAGTTATAAAAATGAGTCCCACTGAATCCAAAAACGGTCGCAAAATCCAACTAGTCGCAGTCTGGAGCTCTGACATAACCTTTTCCGCTAACCAGGTAAGGTCACCCATCATATTTCACTTTGCTTTTCAGATTGATATCAGATGGTCGCTCTTGGATCGCACCTATGTTACACCATAACCGTTTAAGTGATCTGTACTCATACTAATTTAATAGCACCCACGTAATCCTCGCATCTCTCTTTCAAAATGGTGCTGTTAGAAACTAATAGTTTAACGTAAGTGTCAGTGTCCGCTGTGCATGTTTCTACCTATTTAAAAAGTACGTGTAGGCGGCGCGATCGAGGAAGAGCAAACCAGACGGCAGTCCTACACGCAACCCCCCCCCCCCCCCCCCCCCCCCATTTTCAGGTATTTTTGGCACATGAAAGAAAAAAAAACAGGAAAGCAAATAAGACAAAACATCAGAATAGGCCTACGTGAAAGATGGAATCGGCACAACCTTAACCGGTATAATTAAATTAAAATAAATACTTTTCTGTACTCCAGATCTTACCACACTCCAAACGAGGATATATATATATATGAAGACGGAAACATCTACTTAGGTTAGTCTCAGTTTGTTTCGCATTCATGTAAATATTCCAGATGTTGTTTTGAGAACGTAAATATTTGTGATTTACAAGAAACTTTGGCAAACTTATCGTAAAAGTTGACTACGCTTCCGCTGTGAAGTAGCGGTGCCGCGTCTTATTTAAGCGTAACCCGAAACCTTTGCATATATACTGCCCGCCTGCAACGAACAATTCACTTTTCCCAGTCCCTCTCTTCTTCCCGAAAAAGTTAATTACCATAAACTCTACACACGACATACGCGGTGATCTGACTCCAGTTAAGAGTTAAACGCAAGGATAACTACTAGTTAATTGCATGAAAATGTACCTTTTGATACTTTTTTAAATATATATATATATAAAGCAGTGTTTTATATTAACAGCGAAGGACAAAATCAACACAGTGCCAAAAAAGAGCACGCTTTGTATACATCAAAACGTGAAACCCCGTTTTACGTTGCATAATCGAGGGGTATTTATGTAATGATTTTTAATATGTAAATATTATGCTACGTAACGATTGGGCATTAAAGTCGAGGAAAAAGTAAGGCATGAATAAGCCGCTTACCCGACTCTTCGGCGTTAAACTTGCGCCTAGGTTACTTCCTTTGGGTAAGAGCGGAACAGCGCGCCTCTCACTATTTATATGATAAGGGGTGGGCTGGAAACGCCTCGTGGTTACCAGCATCTGTCGCGACGCCAGGAATCTTACGGCAAATCTATATCATCCGATTATAAACTGAAAATTAGCTTCATCAAAAGCCTTGGGGCAGTTTGTAAACCGTACAGACCATTCGCAAAGGTAATGAAACTCTTCCATACATGTAATGCATGTGCAAACTTGTCTCTCTCTCTCTCTCTCCAGCCAAAAGCAAAGCAAAGTGAGCAACCCTACATTAACAAATAGTCAACGGGATTTTCCTAAATCTGTGTGGTTAGGGGTTTCCAGCCTTTAGATGTTCGCGACCCAGTTTACGTCGTACAAAAAAAATAAATAAAAATTCGAGATCAGTGAACCTTGTTAATGGGGCGGGGATGAATGAAGCAGGCTGCTTGATGCTGCGGAGACCATCCATCCATCCATCCATCCGTTTTCCAAACCGCTTATCCTACTGGGTCGCGGGGGGTCCGGAGCCTATCCCGGAAGCAACGGGCACGAGGCAGGGAACAACCCAGGACGGGGGGCCAGCCCATCGCAGCCTATGGGAGTCGAGTGTGGTTAAATCCAAGTTAATTTTTAGCAAATGAGCTTTACAATAAGCCTACAATTTTTAAAACATGCAACAGTGATTTTTTTTTCGTCATTATACATGATTCAGATAGAACTTTTATACTGATAAATTGCGAATATGGTTTGGTCACCTGCAGTAACAGGCGTGCATAGTTTTCCTCAAATGCACATCATAACAGATTCAGCAAAAGTTTATGTATATCCTAGTGGACAATTTTTTTGGCACCATTCCACACACACAAAACAAACCGCCCCCCCCCCCCCCACAACTCTGAAATAACTTGACACTGACCCCTATTGTTTATTCCATAACACGAAATTAGACTTTTGATCGATTCGGTTTTATATGATATATTTTTATATTAAACGAATGGCAGACGAAAAAGACGGCACCCTTAATTTAATATTTTTTTACACTTTTTGCAGCAGTCACTGCCGACGTGCGATCTCCGTACTTCACAAACCGGAGCCTCCTCCATGTTTCACAGTAGCTACGGTCTTCTTCTCTTTTAAAGCTTCATTTCCCTTTCTGTAAACACAGAGTTGATGTCACTGGCCAAAAAGTTCCAGTTTTGTCTAATCAGTCCAAAGGACATTCTCCCAAAAACTTTGGTCAACATACATTTTGGCAAATTCCATTCTGTCTGTTTTATGTTTTTCTGTCAGTAGTGGAGCCCTCCTGGATCTTCTTCCATGGAGCCCATTATTGTTCAAAAAGCGACGGATGGTGCGATCAGAAAGTAACGTATGTACCTTGATCTTGGAGCTCAGCTTGAATGGTTTCGGGTGGTTTCATTGAATCTTCTTCTATACCATCCTTCTGATTAACCTGGGGTTGCATTTCGTCTTGCGTTCACGTCCTGGGAGTTTGGCTACAGTCCCATGAACCTTATACATTTTAATAATATTGGCAGCTGAGGTCACAGGAACGTGAAGCTGCTTGGAGATGGTCTTATAGCCTTTACCTTTAATGCTTATCGATAATCTTCTTTCTGAGCTCCTCAATCAGTCCTCTCCTTTGCTTTCTCTGGTCCATGTTCAGTGTGGTGACACAATGATACCAAACAACACAGTAGTCTGTTCTTTCCTTTTAAATAGGCTGAATGCCTGATGAAAGTCTTGAAGGCACCTATGATACTATCCATCCATCCATTTTCCAAACCGCTTATCCTATTGGGATCCGGAGCCTATCCCGGAATCAATGGGCACGAGGCAGGGAACAACCCAGGATGGGGGGCCAGCCCATCGCAGGGCACACTCACACACCATTCACTCACACATGCACACCTACGGGCAATTCAGCAACTCCAATTAGCCTCAGCATGTTTTTGGACTGTGGGGGGAAACCGGAGTACCCGGAGGAAACCCCACGACGACATGGGGAGAACATGCAAACTCCGCACACATGTGACCCAGGCGGAGACTCGAACCCGGGTCCCAGAGGTGTGAGGCGACAGTGCTAACCACTGCCGCCCCCCTATGATACTAATTAAGGTTAAATACTTAATTTCCGAAACATGAGTATAATGCAAGGATAGATACTAAAGGCATACATTAGATAATTGATTTTAACGGAATCCCTTTTCAAGAGAAATGAAGCATTGTTCCAATGGGCTGTAAGGGTACCAGGAAATATATCCACGTCTGTACACACACACACACACACACACACACACACACACACGCACACACACATATGGGAAGACATTTAAGGTCACATATTTAGAGTATGTATATAAGCTAGGAGTCTGGACTAATAGAAATAAAAAGAACTGTAACGCAGCATAACTGTCTCGGTCATGACCTCAAAATTACATTCCCGCTGGTTATCACAGTATCTATCAACCTGAGTGTAAAATGTGTGCCTTTTCCCGCATAAAATTCAGTTGGTTCAAACAACATATGGCATGTTTTCCCTATCTTAAAATATAAAACGGTTAAGTTCTGTTATACTGTGTTGCGTGCCTTCAAAAAGCCACATATGCGTTTCTGCTGCGAAACAAGAAATAAATGTAGCAGAATTAAGGGAATCAGGAAATCAGAATACCCCGTGACCAAAAACAGGACCAGAGGTTAGTAGGCGGATGGATGGAAATGTGAATAAGCACGTGGTAATCGCAGGTATAATGGACGGGTTTATTAACCTTTATTATAACAAAGACGCACGGCATTCCATGAATGTAATAGCTAAGATCTTACTTATTGAACGATTGTCAGGTGTGTCTTAGTCTGATTCATTTAAATGATCGGTGACACCTGTTTGACAGCATAAAATGCCGGCATCTCACGACATTTCGTTCTGTTATATATCTTATTACGTTACAATAATAATAATAATAATTATTATTATTATTTTATCAATCTATATAAATCTAGAACCTTCCGTGAAAGGATTATGCAGATATAGTTCAAAAGAAACACGTTTTTTTATTAAATTGGCTGATCGTTTTTCCATCCTCCTTATGCGGGTTAGGAATAAACTGCGTTGAACTCTGGCGTCCTCTCACGCGACGATCTAAATTCCACACGCTTCAAGCGCGAGAGGAGTGGAACCGGTACTGTGTGTGCATGCTTTCGGCTGCGTGTTTGACCGCATGTTTTTTGTCTTTTCTTTTTGGCTTTGCCTTCATGTAAGAACAACGCAGCTGCACCGATGCAGATAAGAACCATACGGGCTTCTTTTGGCCAGACGGTGGGCGGGTACGTGAGTTATGTAAAGTTCTGGAATTGTGGCTCATTTTGGTAAACGGACATTTAAAACCAATTGTGGATGTGTATTAACCTTAAATCTCTTGGCCTTTTGCAAAAAGTCAAGAGCTTTTAATAGATAAAAGATCTGTAGCATGTCTGTAAAGTCTTAGATGCATTACAAACATGAAACAGTTCGTTTCTACTGTAGTCTTCGATTTTCAATTTAAATACGTTTAAGTTGTTAACGATAAATAAGTTTCTGTAATATTAATGAATAGTGTGACATTTGCATAACATTTGATATGAATATAGGCTACTTAAGCTTGTGTTTAACAGAAGGGAAATATGTTATAAAGTATAGTCACTACAGCACATCACTTATCTGCTTTGTCAAATGTGACATGCACTTTAACAGGCTGGTATATCTCACCATTTAACGTGAAGACTGTAGCTTCAGATATTCACATCGTCCTCAATTTACTTGTAAGCGTTGATTGTATCATAGGTAGTGTGACACGCACAATTAAAAATAAATGTTCTTGTTAATTAACCAGCATTGTGGAAAATGGTTCAAGATTACTAGTGCAGTTTGGATTTAGGCATAATAATAATAATAATACTACTAATAATAATAAAATAATAATAATAATAAAATAATAATAATAATAAAATAATAATAATAATAAAATAATAATAATAATTGATACTTTATTGATCCTTGTGGGGAAATTCTCTTTGTACCTTCCCCAACTTGCTCTTTGTAGAGTCAGTGGTTCTCAAACTCGGTCCTCGGGACCCACTGCCCTGCTTGTTTTCCTGCTATCCCTGCCCTACACTCTGCTGATTACCTGGATCAGGTGTGTTCAGTCAGTCAGAAGATGAAAGACAGCTGGGACTTGCGTGTGGGGCAGGGATAGCAGGAAAATGAGCAGGGCAGTGGGGCCCCGAGGACCGACTTTGAGGACCACTGGTGTAGAGTAAGCCATCTGTGAAGAGCAGCCACCTGTTCTGGTGCCCAGAAAGCTGGGGGGTGGTTAAGGGTCTTGGGCAAGGACCTGCAGACGTGCAGAAGCGGGGTTTAAACCAGCAACCCTCCACTCACACGCACTCGGGCTTAGCCCACTGAGCTACACGCTGCCCCCAGTTGCCCAGGGAAACTCTTTTGGTTTCTCTGAGTATTGAATACATCCACAGGCGTGTCCATTAATCTGCAGATAATGAATCTAATCGACGGTGCCAGATTGCTTAAAACAGCATGTAGTAAAAGACTATTGGTCAGATTATGCAGAACTGTGAAGTCATGTTCTGGGAGATACGCTGATCACAAAGGTAACCAGCTTGGCAATGTGTATGAGTGCAGGTTTCTGACACATGTCTGAATCTCGCAGCTGTTTTGGAATATGGAAGCAGGAGGTCAGCATACGAGTATTGGGCAGGTTTGGGTGTAAGTGAGAGCAGTAATCGTCCTTCTTTCCTTTAAGTCCTTTAATTACCTAACACGCATAAATTTGCACATACTTAGTCGTAGAAATGTTTATCTGTACATTTCTCTACATTTTATAATAATTCTAAAGACATCTAAAACTATAAAATAACATATGGAATTATGCACTGACCAAAATAATATACATATATTTTTTTTTTTTTTGGGGGGAGGGCAGATCTGCCATCTGAAGGACTCAGAAGGATGCAGGGTCAAATCCCCGGGTTGGCAGAGTGACTCTTCCATCCGTCCCTTAACCCCAAATGCTCCCGAGACTCACTGACCTGACTGTGTCCTCTGCCCCACATATGCTGAGCACTCATTGGCTGCTTTTCCTTCCTCCTCTCTACTGCATTTAAGTCAGGTGGCCAGGTCTCGAGATGCGATACTATCACTCTCCTTTGCTATTGCATCTCCAGCATCTATATCAACAGTAGGCTAAGGGGCAGTCATTTGTTTTAGGTTACAAAACACTCTGCTCTTCACTGCTGAAAAGTATCAGGTCATGATTTAAGAGGTCACGAAAAAATAAAAGTCCCTTTAAAGACTTTATTAAAAGTCATCTGTCAAGTGCAAAATACATAACACACCTGATCCGACACACAGGGTCCAAGACACAAAATTCCCATAATTCAAGGATATGGTAATGTAACAGTCCCACGAGGCTCGGGAGGCATAAACACTGTGTGGAGTCAGAACTCATTGGTGGACTAACCTCTTTGCTAAAGCCCACACTCAGACTCAAAGCTAAAACGAGATTGCGTGTCACATGATGGGATGAGTATCGACTGGCATCTTAAAATGAAATGATTACGCAAGATGAGGCGAAAGACACAGGTTTCACTCACGCAAGGCTGCCGATTTCTCATGCACATTCCACGATTAAAACGACGAGCGTTTTACAGCCGCACAACTAGAGGCATTTAATAATCTGAACTGGCAGTCATGCACACGAACGGAACCGTACCACAGCTACACCAGTCAAAACTGCTACAAAATCAGCAGATTTCTGTTGACAGTGCTGGATTCACAGTAGATTAACTGACAAAAATCACAAGCGTAATGACAAGCAGCTTATTCCATGACACCATATATAATATACATACGTAATACCAAAACGCGTATGTGTAAAATGATGTCGTTTCCATTTCGTGTACGACTTACGACTAACGTTAATGTAATTAATCCCAATCAGGAAAAAAAAAAAATCAAGCTTGTACACGTCTCTTCAGCACATCAAACTTCCTTCTCTTTGTAGAAAAGCAGCATCGGAATGCAGTGAAACATTTCATTAAAAGAACAGACGCTTAAAGGCTTGTGATTTAGCCACAGGGGGGGGGGGGGGGGGGGGGGGGTTGGTGATCTATGGGCTCACGTGGGGTGCGCGTCCTTTCAGACAAGCGAGCCGCGCGTCGGAGGCTGCGGGTCACGTGCAGCCCAGCGACGGCCCACGAGGAGAGCTAGACCAAACACCTGGAAGGGTCTGAATCGGCAGAATCGGAAAAGCAGCTTCCTCTTGTATAGCAGTATTCCTGCTAGGTCTAATTGATCAAGGACTGTCCCTAAAAGGACAGCTAATGAGATACAATCCATCCATCCATTTTTCTGTAACCTATTCAGGGTTGCGGGGCGTCGGGAGCCTATCCCGAAGGCAGGGAACAACCCAGGATGAGGGGCCCAGCCATGGCAGGGCACAATGAGATACAACAACATAAAATACATCCACCAACACATACGGAGTAACTAATTGCAAGTGACAGATGCCTGGTACACGGTTTCCGTACTTGCATATGCACTACAGTAACTATATATAGCTAACATGTGACATAACTCCCAGGATGAAGATTGCAAATGGGACTGACAGTTAAAGCATTGCTTATTTGCGCTTGTGTTACTGCTCATCTTATATAGGTAGGTCCATATTCCTGTTACATAGGGCAAAAGTGATCTCCTGCATTGTTCCACAGCTATTTTTCTGGTCTTCACTGAATGCTCACTGGAAGTGCTTCCCCTGAAGTCCTGTAGGGGGAGGCAGAGGGCCACCAATGCGCACCTCACGCCCACCGGCCGCTGGACACGAAACTGCGACTGAAGGAGAACTGAACGCTGGAGTTTTTGTGCTTCCCCCAGGCCCCGAAAGGAACCACTATGATGGTGCTGTTGTCCTCGGCGCCATACTGAAGGGCCTGCGGGACAGAAATGGGAACATGGAGCTCAGTTTTTGTGTTTTTAAATCGATATAGCAGGAGTTCTAATAGTCCGGACCGCAAATTAATCCGGACCCAGCCAATAATGCACCTTATGATTCAATATGTTTCACGTAAAAAGGGTTAACGTGGTTTGAAGTATCTCTAAAGTAATGCTTATATATGTATACACACTTATGTTCTGATTGGACGTTGATAAAGACCTTCGTCGACCAATAGGAAGCACGCGAAGGCTTTTTTTTGTAACAGGATTATAAGCAGGGATGCAAATACGCGTTATGTGCATTCGAGCTGTTATGAGGAGAAATCACCGAGCATTTTAAGATTTGTGGTTAACTTGTACTTTTGCGCTATAAGGGCTAAAACGTTGCAGAGGTTTCTTGTCATAACAGCGCAAAAGCACATAAAATACGATATGTGCGGCTACAAGTAATTGCCGCGTATATCGCTTTATACGGCTAACCCGTACTTGCGTACCGCTTTTATCTGCATTCCTGATTATAAGACCTTTAAAATGTTCTTTTATTCATGTGCCAAACCGAGAGAGCTTAATGATTAAATAAAAGAACCTCCATAGTTTCACAAAGCCTGAGAGAATCCTGGCTAATAGGACCCCGAGATGGCGACGTCACAGAAGAGGCGTGAGAACCGGGCCGGCAGCCAGACGAGGCGTCGCGTCACACCTGCTCCGTGATGATCTGGGCGGCCTCCTTGGGGTCGTGACACTGGCTGATGACGTCGCAGATCTCCTGGCTGTTCATGATGAAGTTTACCCCGTCTGTGGTGAGCGCCAGGAAGGAATCGTGGGCGTGGTGCAGCTGCAGACAGCAAGAACAGGACCCGGTCACCCCACCGGACGGCTCTCAGGAGACGGCACGCAGGCGGCGGGATGCACTCACGGTCAGCCGCTTGGTCTCCGGCTCGGCGATCACGCCCATCTTCTTCAGGTCAAAGTCTCCGATGCTCCGCGTCATGGCCAGCCTGCCGTTTACGTGCGGCTGTCCCAGACTGTTCCACGTTATGTAGCCCCCGCTCTTTTTTATCCTGGGGGAGAAAACAGGGTCAAAGACGGCAGCCATGTAGCCTCCAATAGAATCACCTCGGGTCACATGGTCTATTTGGTCTATAACAAAGGTTAGGTTAAGCGTCTCGGTACAGAAATAGTCCCCCTCCCTGTGTTGCCCCCCCCTCACCTCTCCTTCTCGTCCCTTCGCTCGGGGGTGTGGTCCACCGTCAGCTTCAGGGCCTTGCCTTTGCGGCACAGCAGGGCCCGGCTGTCCCCGACGCTGGCCACCACCAGCTCAAAGCTGTCCCTCAATAGGGCCACAGTGGCCGTGGATCCGGAGCTCTGCAGCGACGCTGAAACAGCCACCAGAGGGCGTCAGGCGGGCGGCCGCGGCACACTGCCTCTCTGCTCAGTACCGCCACGCCCCTCCCCACTCCATACAAACCCCTCCCCCCTATATTTAACCCTTTATAGCATGTCAAGAGGATGGGAAGGGCTGAGGGGTGTAAGCATAAACAGGAAAGGATATGAGGAGCAGGCAGGTGGGGGGGGGGCACAAGACGGACATTAAAAAGGTTTATTTTGCAGCAGGGTTTCCAGATTTTATTAAATATGGTTAATATCTATAAAAACTAAAAGTGAAACTCAGAGCAGCCAAACATATCCGTAACACTAGCACTGGCTGGCGGACTCTCAGAGACCGCAGAATGTACTGTGGAGAACCGAGCCCACCGTCATGTGACGGGGGCCCGGCGCCATCAGAAGGTCTCCATCACCGCTACACTAACGGGGTGGAGAACGTTCTCCACGGCGGCGCCTGTGGGGCTCGGCTCGCTCGGCCTCCCGCGTCATTAAATGCCAGCAGTGGATTTAACACTAACGAATCAATATTTCATAACCCTGCTGTAAAACGGCGGCATAGCAAATGGGACTGAGCAAGAATAAAAATGTGAGGAAACACAAAGGGGAGATCAAAGCCCGTGGGCAGGAGCAAACTGCTCTATTGTCCTGCTGGAAACGACGGTCGCAGTCACTGGCCGCTCGCCTTTCCAAGCCACACAAAAGAGTTACTCATTTTCGCAATTTCTTAAGCTCCTGGTGGGATTCTGCCCACCACGCAATACCGTTTCCAAGTTAAGAGTGTAAACACATCAAAGTTTAGATGGATGCACAATTCATATTTTCATACAGCGACAGGCTCAATATAGCAGTCTGCCCTTTCAGATAAATAAAAGAGGATGACAGAGGTAAGTGAATAGTAATTACTGTTAGGAACGTATAGCAAAAGGTAGTCTGACAAAACGTGTAGAAGCTTAATTTCTCTGCCGTTGTCATGGAAACTGCCTTTTCACAGCTCGTCGGCTCTACTCACTGAAAGTATGCAGTGCGAATGCAGTTTGAGACGGATTCTCGACTGATATTAAAAACAAGAAAATGGTACAATAACAGGAAGATGACCGGGCAACCCGATAAGTGCCATTTGGGCGCCTTGAGAAGACTGCTTGTTCACATGTGAGATTTAAGCACACAAATCCCAGGTTCGGGATTTAAGGAAAAACGGAAACCTTGAGGCAGTTGCCATGACATCGTTAGTTAGTTGTGGCTTCTGACTACGTGTAAAGTTAACAGGTTAAATTACCAATTATTTCTACATCTATCCAGAGAGAGATCACAGATGCACAACCAAAATCGCAGTCTCCTGACAGACTGTGGCACAAAGCCAGTGGAACATAACGTTTAATCAAATCATACGCACTCACTGAGAAAGTACTACAACGCTTGGCGACCCAACTACAGGGTGAGAAGAGAAAGGATGTGGAACCTTCCAGGAGTCCAGGAAAGAACCCGCTGGACATCTGGGACAAAATCTAGCCCCTCGCCTTCCTTTGACGCCCACCCTTACGGTGCCCGAGCCCCTCCAGTTCTGGAGGCCGACAGCCGGGACAGCAGCTGTTTTGAACAACATGCACACACACAAGCAGATGGGAGAGTCTCGCGTGCGGCTCTGCTCACACATTGCATCAGAACCGTGATGTCAGTTACACAACAAAACGTGACGAGAGTCATATCCCTCAGATACTGGAGGAGCGGCCAAGGGAGGACTCACCCCCAGTCATCAGAACGGAGGAACTGCCCTTAGCGTGCGGCCGAGCTGCAAAGGGACAGCTAGCAGCCATAAAAGCTAAACCGGATCAGTCAGTGCTGGGCTGGGGGGTCATGGAGATTAAACTCTGAGGCAGAATCAATTTCAAGGGAGTGCAACTCTACACAGCAGGGGTTCTCAAACGTTTTGGTCAAGGGTCCACGTTAGATTTCAGTTCACAGTCAGAGGTCTGGAACAATGTCCAGTAACAAAACAGCATTTCATGAACTTTAATGATGTAACAATAACTTTCAATACAGACATAAATATATGACAAATACGGGAATTTAATGTAAAGAACGTTCACTGATTGTTTCGTCTCTGTCACGATGGTGGTGGTGGTGGGGGGGGTTGTACCCTACAAGAATTTCCAAAGGCAGACATTTCTCAGCAGTGCATCGCCTCAGTTGGCAGCCCCCGTGCTTATTGGTCGATGAAGGTCTTTATTAACGTCCAATCAGAACAGGAGTGTGTATACATACATAAACATTACTTTAAAAGGTACTGATTGGACGTACCAGTTAAATGGTTTAAAACCACGTTACCCCTTTTTATATCAACCACATTGATTCAGAAAGTGCATTATTGGCTGGGTTTGGATTAACTTTTGGTCTGGACTTTGAGAACCCCTGCTATATAGATTAAAAATACAGCAAGATTGCAAAAGTTATATCTAAAGTCCCTTCTAAAACTAAATATAGAGATCAGCCCAATCCATTTAAGCTCTGTTCTTTTCTTACTTCGGAAGAGATCATTGTTAATCGTAACACCACCCCGCACTCGACCCGGCCCAACCTACAAGAATTCCCAAAGGCAAAAATTTTTCAGTGGTGCATCACCTCAGTTGGCAGCTCCCGTGCTTCCTATTGGTCGACGAAGGTCTTTGTTAATATCCAATCAGAACATGAGTGTGTATACACATATAAACATTTACATTCAGCCAGTCATGGAGAATCATGTGTGAAGGGCAAGCCTAATCAACTGTGATTTAAAAAAATGAAAGCGAGATTTTGGTAAATTTTTTCTCTATTTCTTACAGAACACTACAATCACATATTGTTCACTGTACCCCCTAATACAGTTTACAATTTACAGTGATTCCTCAGGCAGAAACTTGCGTCACTGTATGTTATTTCATATATTTCATATACAATGAATATACACGGAAACTTAAGGTTGCCCTCTTTAGCTGAGGGAGCTGGATAGCTAGGTGAAGAACTAGGGATAATTATCCTGTGATTTAGACATCATTCACAATTCAGCGTTAATATCAGCCAACTGCAAATTCACTGCCGTTACAAGCGACTTCTCATAATCAGAGTGATTAATACACTGCCACACACTAATAAATCACAGACATGTCATGTTATTAAAGGTCTGATTTTAAAATACTTACGGCAATCATCGAAGTGCAAATGTCTGGCGAGGGCCTTGTTGACTTCCACGAAAGCTCTGGACAGAACCATCTCGAGGTTTTCCTCCTTAGCAACCAGATCTCTAAACAGCGATACATAAAATATAAAAACACAGGACGCGACCAACAGCCAGTCAACTGACACTATTAGGCCAATAATTCGTTTTAAAAAGTATTAATTTTCTAACTGATTCCAGCTCGTAAACTACGCAGTAATAGTATTTCTAATGCTTAATATCGTATTATCCACAATACACTCATAAAAACACATGATTGCATCTGCAAAGAACAGGCATACAAGCCCATAATGTTGTAGCCTCACACAGATATTGTCGAACTGCTTGAAGTTCACAGAAAAGGGATTTTTTTTTTCTTTCAAATTCCTCCCCCAGGACATAAACCTCCACCCCTCAGCGGGCACCTACTTGACGTGCATCTCCATGTATTTGTGGCAGAAATCCGCCGCCTCTGCCCCACCGTGGCCGTCGAAGACGGCGAAGTACAGGATGCTGCCGGTCAGCTGGGAGACCTGCCAGCGGTCCTCGTTCTCCTTGCGCAGGCCGATCAAGGAGGCGGCGCCCACATTGGAGAGGCTCACCTTGGGAATAGGCTTCCCATACCGGATGCTGGGAGGAAGTAGGATGGGCTCGTCGATGCGGTCGTCCCAGATGCCGAAGGCATCCCAAGTGGTAGGCCGGCCGCTCCCGTCTGGGTCAAACCGCGAGTTGCTGGTCAGTACAGGAGTTGGTCCGTGGAAGGAGCGTCGTGTTTCCTGCAGGGCTGTGGCAGTGCGGACGGCCTGTAGCCTCATTCGGGACCCCACGGACCGAACCAGGCCCACGAAAGCTACTGCAGACATCACAGCACCCGTGTGAAGCAGAGGGTGCGGTGGAAGGGGGGGGTTTCTGGATTGCGACTCCAAATACAGGTTCTCCAAAATGGTGTCAATGGATAGCAAGGAGGAAGCAGAAACCTGTAAGGGGATAGACAGAGTTGAGGAGTAGGATAGGTCATTCTCGCTGGAATACCCCAAATTTGACCCACTGTGTTAATGGTTCAAGTCCGCGTTAAAACCTCCGGAGTCGCTAATCCGTGCATAATGGGATCCCGACGTTAACACACCGGAAATGAACATGGCACACTTTGTCCATGAGCCCTTTCGGGTCGAGGATCAGGAATGCGCGCGGACGGCTCACCAGCTCGGTCACGCGCTTCAGTCCTCCCAGCACTGGCATAACGCTGCGCTAGGGGATGGCAATAACAGAAATACCCATGACAGCCTCGCCTAGGGCCAGCACTCCCTGAGAGGGGTGCAGCTCCACGGAACACCACAATGCAGCACCAAGACGCGTCTTTTACAACCGGCCGATAATACGATGGTCAGTAAATCTAATGTAAAACAGTGCCTTTTATGCAACTGGTTGCTTACATTTGAGAATCCGTTTCGGCGATTTTCCAATATTTACACACATATTTACAGAACGTCTCTACCGGTTTGCATGACGCAATAATCAGATTGTGGAATTTAGCATTACACAATAGGAGGCGATCACGGTCCGTGTAAATACGTAACGTTACCCTTGCATATATGATATATTCGTATTTCTGCCGCTTTCATTCAGTATCGATGCTAAACTGGAAGCTCCGTCTGCTGTCCTGCGTCGTTTAAATCGTTCTAGTAAAGCGGCGAAGAAGCTCTTCATGGGCTCGGTAGCTGGAAATTTCGTTACCTAAAAAGAACAGATGTTTTGTTTCAGCCTTACCTTAAACTTTGTACGACAATCACAGCGGAAAATTCTAGTCCTCTTCGTGCAGTTTATAAAAAGGTCAAGGTTAGTCCCTTGAATTACTTAAACCCACAGCCCATCCTACAACAAGAGAAAACATCTCGCTGAATCGCATTGCACAGACGTGCAGCTCCGCCAATCATATCATACTGAACACTGCGAGAACCAATCAGGTACAGGCAAACGTTTCGCCGGCGTTATTTTATGATAGGCTACCGAATAGTGATTGTCGCGAGAGTTCCACCAATTGCCTCTAGAGTGCAGATGAACTTCAGTGACAGTCCCTTTCGCCAAGCTATCGGGTCACTAAATCGATAATTTACATATGTCCATCTTCTGTATTCTTATTGTACTGCACACTTTTAATACACTGATAATACGGTACGTTTATGCATTTCATGCTATACAACTGTCAGTTGCATATAAGAATAAAGGATAAAGGATATTATTGTCATTCCAAAACATAAACATTTAATGTTGTACATGTAAACACTTCATGTTGTACATGAAGGGAATGAAATGAGGCACCGAGGTCCGTGTAAAGGTAGCAATAATAGAAATAAAATCCAAAACAAAAATATAATGAATATGATAAAACAATCAAACAAAAAAATTAAACTAATTAAAATAATAATTACGGAAAATTCGAAAAACATTCCGAAAAATAATAACATTAGAAGAATATCTCCAATATGATCATACCTATATTTTCTTTTTATTAAATTGTTTCTCATTCTTATATTGGTCCGTCCCTTCTTCACAAACTGTGGCACAAGAATTTCATTGCATTGTGTCAATAAAACTTAAGATTATCCCTTTTCCAGTGTCCTGTGGTACCCGGGGTCGTGTAAAAGCTCCTTGTAACAAACAATCTTCAACAAGATATCAGAACTTTTCATATACATATGCATGACTGTGCTCTGCTTTGATTATTGCATAGGAAATAATACACGTAAGTTTTTAATAGGCACACTTCCGGTAAGCTGGGGCTAGGGACCGTAATGTCCCTGCGCAGATACTGTATTTAGGAGGAGGTACAATACGTGACTGAAACTTCTGAGATTCGCACAAGTGAGTTCAGTCGCATCCCCGAAGCCGACCGAGTCAGCGCGCGATGTACAGCTGGGGAGACGGCTCGCGTGGGCATCTTGGGCTTCGCCTGCAAGGCGCTGGCACAGTAGTGGCGGTGCCCCAAGAACTCGCTGACTTCCCCGAACAGGTGACACAAGTAGCCGCTGGAGAATCCCATACCCTGATTCTCAGCAATAGCGGGAAGGTTTGGACATGCGGGCGCAACTCATCGGGACAATTGGGAAGACGAAGAGGAACGAACAATGTCCCAGGTAATATATACAACGCGCAGATTTCCGTGCAGATTAGGGAGCAGGTGGCAAAAAATTCCGCTTCACGCTTACATGCGTGTGTATGTGGCAAATAACACCTGAAACTTAATCACACACTTAATTCATCAGTTTTAATTATTTTGCATTCTCATAAATAAGAACGTTTTGTTACCGGAAAAATAGTCACAAGACGCTAATTTCGCTCATTTTTGTACACATAAAGGCGTCATTTTTGTATTGGAATACCTTTAGTTATGCTAAACCTCTTCTGTTGTATACATACCGGCAACTTCAGCTCGGTTTCGCTTTCGTTTCTCATGAGATAGGAGTAACGAAACTTAATGTAATCTCCATGGGGTACACCCATTCTCCGTCTGCCTCTGCTCCATTTCCTGGTCTAAACCACCAATTCACTAATACATTAAAAATAAAGTAATGAATTTGATGAATTTGAAGCCAATAAGTGGAATCAGACCCACTATAAGTGAAATTTATAATACAAATAGGTGCAAGCGTATAACTTTCGGTTGAGCATTGTGGGGGTTGTGGTCTCCACCCATTTAAGGGGGTCTAGGGGGTTGTATTGGCTGGTTTTTATTATTGGGGGGGGGGGGGGGTACAACCTTAGAACAGTGAGCTAAAGACTGAGTTGTACCTGACCGTTTCAGTGGCACTGGATAGGCCAGAGAGCGCAGTGGGCGTGGCCTGCGGACAGGAGCATTGCCTAGCACTGTGTAAGTCGGGAGAGGTGCTGGCATGGGGGCGTGGCAGCGAAGGCCAGCTGGGGACCGGACGCTTTGATAAACAACTGAAGCCAAGGTAAAGCGCAAGAACAGCAACGCGCATTTATTAATAAACAGCAGCTCTGTGCCAGGCAGCGTGATTTTCATTATGAAAAGAATTACAGTAATTTGGAGAACTGGATCCATTGATGTCAATGATGAAGAAGTGACTCACACAAGCAAAATGTGTTAAAAAGTAAAAAGCACACTTAACGATGATTAAAAATCTTGACTGCCTTATATGTATTTTGCAGGATAATACGTCTTACCGTGTCACCAAGTATGCCTACACCTGTAATTCAAGTTGCATGCGGAAAATATCATTCCCTGGTCCTGACTAAGGGTATGTAACTACACAGTGGTGTTTAAGTTACTGCTCAGCATGATAGTGTACGGTACGTGTAGGACTCATAAACTGACTACATGAAATGATACTGAAACCTTGATCGTCATACAATAAATAATGGCAGCATCTGCACCTGAGGAAAGTTACATTGCCATTATTTAAAGGCTCAGATGAATCTTAGATAAATTGCTGGGTTTTTCTTTTCATCCTGTAGAGGGTGAGATGTTTTCTTGGGGGAGGAACGGCTATGGACAGCTAGGCCTTGGCAGGGCTATTTCCACACAGGCTGTTCCCTCTCGGGTCCTCTCTCTTATTGGAGTGCCAGTGATCCAGGTTTGCGCAGGAGGAGAGTACAGCTTTGCCATCTCCCTCTCTGGGGAGATTTACTGCTGCGGTGCCAACAATGTTGGCCAACTGGGCCTCAACAGGGTGGACGAAAATGGTATGTTTTTCACGATCGCCCGAATTGAGGGTTTACTGTTCAGTGTTTTTGATTGTTCTTGATCTTGTTATCCCTGGTAGGAAGATTCACTGTATGTGCAGTTCCTGCTCTTAGAGCCCTTAGCGTGTGCGACGTGAGCTGTGGAGAAGCCCATTCCGTGGTCCTCACCAAGGTCAGATGCTGATTTTCTTTGCTGTTTCTGGGATGGATGATTATTGGTCCAGCACGTCTCCTTACGCTGCTCTGATTCGCAGGATGGGGATGTGTTCACCTTTGGAGAGGGGACGCATGGTCAGCTTGGACACAACTCCACGAATAATGAGCTGAGACCCAGGAAGGTGGAGGGCTTAGAGGGTGGTGCTAAACAGATCGCATGTGGCAGGTAACGCTGTAAAAAGTCTCACTTACAGAGAGGCCTCTGTCCACTTGTTCCTAAGCACTAGTTCCAGTGTAATTTCCAACACACGATTTCCTGTTTTTCAGCCATCACACTCTGGTGCTCATGGCATCCGGGCACCTGCTGGCCTTCGGGAATGGACCGGCGGGTCAGCTGGGGACCGGGCGGACAGAGAACCAGCTGCAGCCCACCCCTGTGGAACAAACCTGGAGATCCACTGGAGCGTCTGCAGATACTGGTCTGGATAAACCCCCTACCCCATGACAATCGTTCTGACCCCGAGGTTCATAGATCAGAAGATGATACTCGCACTTGAAGTATGTTTGATGCATGAAGATAAATGGTGACGTGGCATCAAGGCATTCGTCAAAAAGACTGAAGACGACGGCTATTAACATTTATGTGATCATTGCATTCGTTTGATTAAAGATTTCAGCAAAGGCCGGCATCCCACCTTCAATAGCTGATGGACAAGACACCATCATTGTTGATTATTTTGGTTGTATTAAAGCACTATTTTTATTGCTTTGTCCTGTAACACTCTCCAATCTCTGGTCTCTCAAAGACATGAAGATAGCAGCGGGTTGGAATGCAAGTTTCATTTACTCTGCACCACCTGAGGTAGTGTTTTCCTGTCCCTGGGGTGGGTTAACTCAGGTCTTTTAAAATTATGTATATTTTTTTAAAATTATATGTATATCACACACACACACACATTGTAGAAATGTTTTCTTTTCTGTTAGTGGAATTTCCCATTGAAACCTAACAATTGAATTTTGGCTAAAAGTTTCTGACTGAAATTTCCAGCAGTATTGTGCATTATTTTATGAATTTCCAGATAAGGTATATTTGTGAATATAAGAAGCATTGTTAAGACGATGTTCCTTAGGAACCTGTCAAACACATTTGCGAGAAGCTGCAGCGATGGTTTCCACTGACTCCAGAGAGCACTGACCCAGGGCACGTGGAAAGGTAGTTTTTATATATTTGTTTGCAAGATGAATTATGTTGCAAGCACTTGCTTTGTAACACATATGTGCTAATTAGATCGTCATCCGTAACTGAATCAACTTTATCCCTTGCTCTAGGGATCCTGCCCTTATCTTTTCATCAAGTTCTGCTCTGGTCGGCAGTTTCCTTAGAGAGAGGTGATTTTCAAAATACCGTCAACGCATTGTCATTAATAGCCGTGCATTTTGCTGACTGACGTGCTTCTTGTGGTCAGAGAATCTCCTTCGCGTGGCCCATCTTCTGTTGACCTACATGCTGCCAGACGGGTCTTCACCCAATTGCAGGGCAGTCGCTGGATGGTACAGCTCGCCAGACTCTGTGTCTGGAATTCTTTAGCTCTTTGGATAATTTGAATAAAAATCAATTTGTATTCTCAATAAATCACCCTTGATGTCCGACGAGCACTAAACATATTTCCCAATGGGGAAAAATATCTCCTGTTCATACAGGAGGCTGCTGTGAACTTGGTCTCCGACCTTTGTCTGCATTCAATGCACATGAGATCAGTGGAGATCTTCCTCATATTGCCTGAATGTCAGCTGTTCCAGAATGACCACAACATCATTGCCTTTATCCAGCCACTGGCACGATCCATCATAAATTTACCTGAATCGTCAATCAAACGGCTGAGTACGTAAGCATTAGACAGAAATATCTAAGGCTACATGATGCATATGTACACCTGCCGTGAAACGCTAATACATTGTTGAATCTCAGAGCCTATTTTCCTCCTCAGGAATCCTGTGGTCCGATTTGGAGCTGGAGTCATTCAAGAAACACCTTGGCATGTGGAGACATGCCCTGTCCTTTCTGCTGAAGACTAACCTGCTTTATGCATATAATACAATTGTGAAAGACT
Organism: Brienomyrus brachyistius; assembly: GCF_023856365.1. NCBI lineage: Eukaryota > Metazoa > Chordata > Actinopteri > Osteoglossiformes > Mormyridae > Brienomyrus > Brienomyrus brachyistius. Next base: position 1,081,974 of record NW_026042322.1, read on the forward strand.
TACTTCAGATTCTGAAGGAAATGTACAAAGTTAGTGCTCACTTATTATTGGGATGCGGGAGCAAAATGATTATGATTGAACAATGAGGTTTCTGCTGCCTTGTTAGCTCCTGTCATAGACAATATAAAGCAGAATTCTTATAACCACATTACAGTGTTGGGTTATGTGGTGAGAGCGGGTTAGTGGATAGATCGCTTGCCTCACATCTCCAGGGGATGGGGGTTTAAACCCCCCCTTCCCCCCTACTCTGTATGCATGGAGTTTGCGTGTTCTTCTTGTATTATGTGAGCCTCCCTCTGGTTTCCTTGGGTAGTCCAAAGACACACAGTTAGATGATGAGAGAGGATTTCCCATAGTGTGTAGATATGCTGTCTTGTCACCTATGCTGCCTATAGGATAAGCTCCAATAATCCTCTACTGGATAAAGATTTGGAAGAAGTCCGCATTGTTGCAGAGTGCGAATTGCATTAAGCTAACTTCAAATTCATCTCTTTCAATTTCACAGGTAAATAAAAACAGAAAAGCATCTCAGACTGTTCCTGCTAGTGAATTCCATTTACTGGACCTGAACCCCCCTGTTTTGATCGAGGACTTGCAGTTGTGGTGTCTTTTGAAGAACCAGGAGGTAAGACAGTGCATGAAAGTGCAGGGATCTTCAAATCTGGCCCTGGATTCCAAATCCAGGCCTTGTTTTCAGTTCTCCCAGGTAGTTAGTTTAGCCATTACTGATTCTGATTGGCTACAGACTGTGGTGTGTAATACTCCCATAAAAAGGGCAGCTTAGGGACGCTCTTGGGAGTTTCACTTACACAGAAATGTTCTGAGGGCAGAACTAAAAAATGATTGGTTCAGAAAGATCAGATCGTGGAGGAGCTGGCTCAAGGAAACGGGGCCAAGGCATCTGATTGGTTGAACCCACCTCCTCTGCAATCTGAACACTTCTATGTAAGTAAAACTCCCATGAGCCTTAGGGACATGAATGAATGCTGGGAAGAAAGCAATCTGAGGCCACAATCGAGCGTATTTAACAGCAAGCTGTGAGCCAGCGGCTCTACCTGCTTAGCTACCATAACGTGGTGGATTAAAAACCAAGAATTAACTTGCAGTGTCCTTCTCACTTTGGCTTAAACTGTGAATTTATTTCCACTGCTAATCAGGAGACCCCGGAGACTCCAGCCATTTTCTGCCGCTTTCCATTCGTTCTGGACCTGCAGAGAAAGACCTTTCTCTTCCAATATACTGCAGCCGCGATTAAGGTGAGTCAGTTCATATAGCTTATGATTCTATATACAGAGACATTGAACACAACTGAGCTTAAATGAAGTCTCATACCAAATGATCCTTATTGTTCCTTATACGGATCATGTCAGTTATAATTCGTTTTGGTATCGAGGAGGTTATCATCACATGAATGTCATTGTCCATTCTCAGAATGGACACCGAACATTAGTTACTGGTAAAATGCACAATTTGGGGTCAGTGTGAGGCTCTACGGGTTAAAACTCAGCCTGTAATCAGACAGTTGCTGGTTTAGGTCCCATGGTCGGAGGAGTGATGTTGGACCCTGGAGCTGAAAGCCCCCTGAGATGCTACACACTGGCTGACCCCAGAACTTGTCCTTCCTTGCATGTACACTATATGGACAAAAGTACTGGGATACATCGCTTAATTATTGAATTCAGGTGTTTCGCTCAGACCTTTTGCCTCAGGTATATAAAATCAGTTACCTAGCCATGCAGTCAGGTTTGCAAACATTTCTGAAAAAACAGGTTCTTTTGAAGAGTTCAGGGAATTCAAGCATGATGCTGTCATAGGATGCCACCTTTGCAATAAGTCAGTTTGTGAAATTTTTTCCCTGGTAGATGTTCCACGGTCAACTGTAAGTGGTATTATTGCAAAGTGGAACCAGTTAGGAACAACAGAAACTCAGACATGAAGTAATTGATAAACCAAGTAAAGTAACACAGCCGGGGCGGGGAGTCCTGAGGTGCAGAGTGCGTGAGAGTCGCCATTGTTCTATTGACTCGTTCGTCCTCTGGTATCGACCCCATCACAAAAAACAGACTGAGCACACTGTCACTGGATTCTGGAGCAGTGGAAATGTATTTTGTAGACTGAAACATTATGTTTCTATGATTGTCAGTCTGATGGTCGAGTCTGGGTTTGGCAGATGCCAGGAGAATGTTGCCTGCCTGACTGCACTGTGCCAACTGTAAAGTTTTATGGAGGAGGGATAATGGTATGAGGATGTTCTTCAGGGGTTGGGCTTTGCCCCTTAATTCCAGTGAAGGAATCTCTTAACATTTTGGACAATTCAATGCTTCCAACTCTGTGGGACCAGTACGAGGACGTCCCTTTTCCGTCCCAGCATGACTGTGCCCCAATGCACAAAGCAAGGTCCGTAAAGACATGGCTGGGTGAGTTTGGTGTGGAAGAGCTTGACTGATCCGGATAGAGTCCTGACGTCAATCCCATGAAACACCCTTGAGATGAACTAGAAAGGAGATTGTGAGCCAGGCCTTCATGTCCAACATCAATGCCTGACTTCACAGATGCTCTTCAGGATGACCGGGCAAAACTTCCTACAGACACACTCCAAAATGTAGTGGAAAGGCTTCCCAGAAGAGTTGCAGCTGTACTGTAGCTGCAGTGGGGGGTGGGGAGTCTACTCCATATTCATGCCTATGGATTTAGAATGGGATGTCATAAAAGTTCCTGTAGATGTGATGGTGAATTGTCCCAATACTTTTATCCATATAGTGAATATTGTATCCCATGGAGAGCTACATGGAATATGCAGAACCTACCCAATTTGCCCACACGCATGAATCATGTGTCTGTATTCTCTAACCCGCCCCAGCATTTCCTGAGGAACCAGATGTGGCCCAATTTGACGCCACCACTGTATCTCCCGCTCCGCCGCTTCGCACTCGTCGAGGACACATTCCAGAAACTCGGCACCATCGACCACGAGAACTTCAAGAAGGATCTTGCGGTAAAAAAATAGATAGGCTTAAAAAAAGCAGCATCACGTATGAAATGAAGTAAGAACTATCATGTTTTTATTACTTATGTACTTTCCCCTTTTTTTATGCTAGGTCAAGTTTGTGGAGAAGGAAGATTCAGAGCTGACACTTCTGGACCGAAAGGACTTCTTCCTTCATATCTTCAAGGAGCTGTGTTTGCCGGAGTCTGGAATGTTCCGGACCAATGATTCAGAAACGTTGCTGTGGTTCCCTGTGAAGGTGAGGCTTTGCGCATTCTAGGAGATATCATATTTACATGGTGCATAGATTTGTAGGAATCCATCTTGTCTACTGGTCAGGATCTCCACAAGGGGTGCTGGAGTCTATTCCAGGCAGCACAGGTCACAGGGGAGGGCAGTCCATCAGAAGGCCAATGCACAAATACCACAGGTGGTTTTGGAGACACCAAAATTCACTTAACTTCTTATTTGTTGATTTCTGGAAGAAATTAAATTCCCAGCGGAAACCAGTGCAGTGTAGGGGGATCATGCAAACTTCACACGTTTTGTGTAGGTGTGGCTTTTGAACACTCAGCTCTTTTGGTGTAAAGCACAACTCCATCCACTAGGGGTCTCACCGAACTGTAGATTTTGATCCACGGTTTGGTGCAATTTTGGTACTGCAGGTTTGAAATTTGTTATTAAATATGCAAACACAAACGGAACAGCTGTAAAGCAAAGGGAAGGCGACTGTGAACGTGTCTGAATGACAAAATCTAACAGATGCTTACTTGCTTATTGTAAACATAAATATATGAAATTATCAAAAAATATAACATTGTAACAATCATAATGAACTGAATCTCATCTAAATCCAGTGTTCTGTACTGTCGACATCTACTTGTGAATTTAGGTTCTGCCCGTGTCAATAAATGTAATAGTTCATTTCATTTTGTGTACTGTAACGAAAATGATGTATCGAATGGCACACGATGAAAAAGTGTACCGTTAAAACCCAACTACCTACTGGTGCAAGTCATCCATACATGGAAATCTAAACTATAATTCTCATTGTTACAATTCATTGATAATATTGAACTTTAGGAAATATTGAAAGGACAATTCTAATGCAAATAAATTGCAAAACATGTAAGACCATCCTGTTTCTCTTGACCAACAGCCCACGCAACCAATGAAAAGGTACTTCCTGTTTGGGGTCTTGTGTGGACTAGCTGTACACAACAACAACACTGTGTACCTACCATTTCCACAAGCTCTTTTTAAGAAGCTGTTAAATGCAAAACCCACATTGGAGGACCTGAGAGAACTCAGCCTTGAAATCGCGAGGTGAGTCGTGTTGGTTTGTGTGTTGGAACAGGTCCATAACATTATTAAACAGTCTCGAGTGGTTGTCTTTCAGATGAATGATACGTCATTGCATTGTTTTGAAGGAATTTGTGATTCTCTTTGTAGTACTTTGAAGAACATCTTAGAGGACAGAGATGATGTCGGAGCAATGGACCTGCCCTACTCAGTACGTGCTAAGCTAATACAAACAGCTAATTGAATAACATTTGATTCCCGTTGGGTCAACTTTGCACATACAGCTACACACTGTACTTCTTCATAGCATTATTGATAGAGCTTCAGTTGTCTTTTTTACCAGGCGAGCTGGGATGGTGTAACCGTGGAACTGGATCCCACTGACAAAGAAAAATCTATCACCAATGCCAACAAGTAAACCTTTATTTATTTCCCATGTATAATGAGCTATTTTTTCTTTCGAAGTCAGAGCTAGCATTGAAATATCTAATTTGTAGTCGTTACCCTACACAATGTATGCCTGCTTCCACATTTATGAATGTAGATTAATTTTCTGTGCTTTTTTTCCCCCCACAGATATAATTTTGTCAGGGACTATGTTGATTACATCTTCAACAAATCAGTGGAGACGATCTTTGGGGAGGTCAAGAGAGGCTTCTTCACGGTTTGTGACGTGGACTTGGTGGAGCTCTTCCAGCCTCGCGAACTGATGGAGCTGATGGTGGGGAACGAGGAGTATGACTGGGAGAAATTCAGACAGGTTGATAAACCACATCGCCCGTAAACACGCTGCCTATAATAACAGGCGGAAAGGGTTTGAGGGGATTCGCAATGAGACCATTTCATGATTTAACCATTTATATTCTCTCCAGAACTCAGTGTATGAGGGAGCGTACGAGTTAAACCACCCCTACATAAAAATGTTCTGGGAGGTGTTTGAGGAGCTGTCAGAAGATGAGAAAAAGACCTTCTTCTGTAAGTTCATTGGGGGGGGGGGGGGTTAATGGATCATATTGGAAAGTTAGAGATTATTTGCTGAGACTGTGAATTGCTCTACTATGTAAAAAGGTAAAAGTAGTGATGGGTAGTTCAGGTCCAGAAAGTAAAAATCCAGACCAAGATTTTGTTTCAACCAACTAGTTGAGTACTCTGTGACTGATTCTTTATAGGTAACTGGTTGGTTGAAACAAAATCTTGGTCTGGATTTTTGCTCTCTGGACCGGAACGATCTATCTCTGGGTAAAAGTAGCATGCAAATGAAAACATTATGCATTTCATTATTTCATTCAGTTGAGTTATGTTGACCTCATCTGAAGCAGTGACACGGGCTCTTCTGTTATTTCAGTATTTCTGAGGGGATCTGAGCGAGTGCCAATCCTGGGGATGGCGCAGGTACAAATGAGGGTTCAGTGCCGCCCTGAGTGGACTGAGGACCACTCCCCAGAGGCCCTTACATGCCACGACCTTCTGTTTCTGCCCATCTATCCTACAAAGGAGATGCTGAAGACCAAGCTCATTCATGCCATCAGGCACGACAAGGACTACTGGAAGGACGAGTTGGCAGCTCGGACTTAATTCATTCACTTTCCAAGCACATCGTTTTCCCCAGGATTTGCTCCTTAGATCAGTGTTTCTCAACCCGGTCCTCGGGGGCCCCCAGCGGTCCATGTTTTTACTCCCTCCCAGCTCTCTGCCAGACAGTCCAAAATGTTGATCCCTCTGGGAGGGAGCAAAAACACGAACTGTCTGGTAGTTCCCAAGAACCGGTTGGAGAAACATTGCATTACATCTATTTATTTACTTGAGGCACTAATTCACAGGGACTTTCAGTTATTCAAATGTATCACATTAGCTGCATATATAAAAATCAACACGGAATCACATCACAATAAAACAAACCTAATAGATATGCGTTTGTCTAATTCCAAAGTAGTATAGATATATATACAATACAGTAATGTTAATTACTTGTATCAGAACCAGAAATATTACACAATAATTTAATTTAATTTGTTGTTTATTTAGTTTGTTCATACTGAAGAATACCTTCTAAAAAGGTAGACGTTTATTCAAATGGGTGTGTCTGTAGATGTTCTATAGTAACAAAGTATTAATCTGCAATTATAATGGTTAATAAATATTGATTATGTAACCCTGATTTCTCGATAAATGGGTAGTGCGTGCCAGTCTCTCTCGGGCTGTGGGTAATAAGCGGGCTACAGTTCCTTTTGTAATCGTTCTTTAATAATCACCACTCGGCAACACAGTACTTACAACTTTTCCAGCCGCGCTCCAACCTCCCTTCCCGCGCTTCATTCTAAACTGTCCCCCTGTGTACCAGGGCAAATAGGAACTAATCATACAATTAACTAAGGGAACATACTGAACGTTAATGCAACACATGTAAATATAACTGAAATAATACAGTACTGTAACTGATAATAAATAAGATGAAATAATAATTAAATCTGATCATTCAACACAACATTGTAATGTAAATAAATATATATTAACATTGATAAAATTACTGCAAAGCATAATAATCATATACAACATAAATAAGTGACATACACTTAATTAAAATAATCCAAAAAATATATAATGTGCACAGCAACTATGGTTACAATTATATAGTATTTTATTAATAAATTAATTTCAATTAGCAGTTGTGGTGTGGATGACTGATCAGGTTTTGTTTCGGTTGTATTACCTGTGACGTTGCTAAAGATTTTGGGCCCCATTAGAGCATATCATATTGGGCCCCCCAGTCCAGACCATCCAATTATTTTGCAAATTTTTTAGGACCCCTGTCACTCCGGGCCCTTTGGAATCCTCCTACCTTTCCCTTTCCTTACGGCGCCCCTGATCTGTGATACGGAATGGGAACGAGTATCCGTGTTATTACGGTGGTGGAGAATTAGGGGGTTTGGTCCATAATTAAGCACGCCGAGTGTGCATCACTCTGTAATTTATCACAACACAGCCCTGTAAAGCGCTTTGGGACAACTTTGTTGCCAAAGGCGCTATATAAAAAAACAGATGAATTAAATCGAGCTGATGTTTACTGCGATCACACGTTGCTTCGTCTCCCGAGTCCGCAAGTGCCCCCCAGCGTAGAAGATATAACATGGCGTCAGACCTGATATTGCCGGTTACTGCTATCCGGTTTCAGCAGCATGAAAATTAGAAAGAAAAGCTTGATTAGGCACTTAACAGAAATGAACTTAGCTGTAAAAGGATTAGTCTGTTTTTAATGTCTTCCACAGGCAAACATGCTGCAGGATGTAGAAATCCTTACATTCGCATGTCCAATTAGTGCTTTCAGTGATTCGTAACTAACTATATAGATACAATCAAGCAGAGCTTATATACATTCTTGTTCAGTCTCTATTTTTTATCGTTTATTTGTCGGAGCTGGGCTAGGAGAGGTAACTAAGTTTTATGTCAATTAAAAGCTTTAAAGTTACAAGATACATTTTAATATGGGATGAAAAATTCCAAATAATAATCATAATAATTTAAACCATATTTCCCCTGCGATGGGTTGGTACCTCCATCCTGGGTTGTTCCCTGCCTTGGTGCCTCCGGACCACCGCTACCTTGAATAGGAGAAGCGGTTACAGAAAACGGATGAATGGACAATTCTCTCTTGCAACCGGGAACCACTACATGCTCCCCAACCTGAACTGACCTGATACTTTTCCAAAATTCCCAATAAAAATAGCTGTTGTTTATGATAATGGTGGTTGTCCTTATGCTGAGTGATAATAATGACGGTGGTTATTATGATGATTATGGTGATAATGACAATGACGGTGATGATGATGCGGATAATGAACGGCAGTCCCCCCCCGCTCCTCCCCCTTCCCGGCCCCGCGCGCACCTCTGCCGGATACCTGTGACGGACATGTCACGTGACCAGTGACGCGCGCCGATAATCTGCATCGCTACTTCCTTGTTATCGTCGAGCTTGACCAGCGATCCGGGAGTCCAAATGCACAGGTACGGACTATAGGATTTCGCTGCCGGTTTTAATGCTTTATTTATCCTATCCTCGGGCCATAGCTGGTTACGGATTGATGTGGCTTTTGGCCTCTCTCTGGGGAAACTGGCCCGGAGCGAGGGGGGACCGCGACGCCCGAGAAGCTTTGGGCTGCCCGGAGATGGATCTGCCTGGGTGTTATCGCCGTGTTAGAGACGGTCGCCTTCTTGCGTTCAGCCAGTTCCCTGTCGGCTTGGCTGTACTCCCGTGGGTCTCTTTTGGTCAATGCAGACTAAGTGGCTCCCGCCCCTCTTCCACTGGAGGAGCGAGTCTGCCGGTGGCGAGTCCGTCTCCCAGGTCCTGGGTAACGGCGTTAGCTTGTTAGCCAGAGCCGCGAAACGGGCACCCCCGGTTAGCCCGTCGCATCGGCCCGGCCGCCGACAGTCCAGTTTAGTTTACTTTAGTGTACTTTGGTTAACTTACTGCTGTAAAATGGCACCGTTAGCCGGCTGGTTAGTCTTCCTGTCCGTGTCTCCGCTTAACGCCCCTGTTATCTTGGAGGGTAGCCGGATACCTACCTTGGGAAATGCCTTAATATTTCCTAAAAGACTAAACTAAAGAGACTAATTACCTCATGAATAACTAACTGGGAGATTGTGCTTTATTTAGCCGGGAGTCCTATTTGTGTGCTGATCTGGTTGTCATTACCTTCTTTCGTGTCTACTTGCATGCATAATTTTTAATTCGTCGGTTTACAATCCCTGAACGTATCTGAAAATGTGCAAGGATGCTCTGTAAAACAGACTCGTTGTGCTTTGAAACGTCGGGCAGACGGTGTTTTTGATTTACTAAAATACAGAGTTTTATACGAAGCTGACTTGTGTTTCGTATCAGTATTTTTAACTGTCCTTCTGTCCGTATTTATTAATGTAGTGAGAACTTCGAGTACCCCCATATACCCGTGATAAATGCTGTTCAGCCTTGGTTATCTCCTCTGGAGGAACTGTTATTTTCAGATGTGGTTTATGTACAGAAACAGAAAAGAATGGCATCAGATCCAAGGTCGTCATCGCGAAAACCAACAGTGAAAATCAGCTGATTTAAAGACGCCAGTTGGTGAAAGAATGAAACTGGAAGTATAATGTAATATAACCTACAGTGCGAATGACGAACTAGAGTTGTGGAAGGAAACAAACTTTTCATTTTCGTTTTGTCACTGCCTGAATAGTGGCGTTTTAAAAGTGGATTTCATCTCTCTTGCTAAACAGCCCTGAAGATGCTGATGTCCTGCCCAAGGGCTGCAGTGTGGCGAAAGTTATCGGCTGGAAATGAGCAGCGATCAATTTTGGATCATTTTGAATATGATCCGATTTACCACAAAAATCAGCTTATTTTTAAAGGCAGCTAACCAGACTGAGGTTATTTAGTTTGTATATTGGTGTGTCTGTCTATCCATCCATCCATCTATCTGTCTTTACACAGTTGTTTATCTGTGTGATTCTCACCACGGTTTCTGCACCGCGTAATCGACGGGCACATTATAGATAGTGAAAGGCATTAGGCCCTACATCAATTTTGTGAAACAAACATTTGTCGTTAAATTGCAAAAAAATACGATTCCCAGACAAGCAAAATGTTTTCCGTATTTTTTTTTTTTTTTTTTTTAGCAATTTCACCTATATACATTTTTATTAGGCATATCGTATGTGGAATATTATCATTCTGATCCATCGATTTTAACGGGAATAAGAATCAACTTAACATTACCCCTTTTTCAGTTGCTTCCGAGTGATAGGAGAGAGAAACGATCCGGAAGGTCAGCCTTACAGACCGGAGTTTTTTCCGTTTTTGTAGGAGATCCAGGGGCGTAGATTTGCGTAGGGACCAGTGTTGTGCGTCTACCGTTTGTGTTTAGAGGGGCGGGGGGTGTGGGGTTTGACTCCTATGGTTCATGGTATATCTATCCTATGGTATATCTTGATGGTTGAAGCCAGATTTGCAAATGATGGAGTCCTTTGCTAAAAGAGAAGCGTTCTATTCTTCCCATGCCTCTGTGATGTTTGATGTATTTAGTAACCATGTCTAACCAATTTTAAATCTAATGAAATTTTCAGTGCTGTTGTAACCCTGATCAGCTCAAAGGTCCTTCTGCGGTGGCCCTGATGTCAGTCTGGTTTGCTGTGGAGTTGAGCACAGCTTGCGACTTCGTGGCTTAAACTCTAATTAGCACATGCCAGTCTTCTCTGCTCTATCTAGACCCTCGCCTGCTGCGGTAGTCTGACAGACATCTCTGCCAGAAAAACGTTGCACTGTTACGTTAGGCTTATTTAAACGCTTGGTGAAGATGGCCTTCTGGGACTGCAGGAAAGTGAACAAATATATGGTTTTCGTGATGTAGACTTTTTATATTTGAGTGTCGTTGCTGTGTTAGGAGAAAATTCAGCAATCAGGAGGAGGACTTCAGAAAAAAATTATTGTATGTTGGGATGTTGTATGTTGTGCAATAAAGGCTGTTCTATTCTAAAATGGATATTGGTAGTTTGATACTGAAGTAAGTGTGATCTGAAGCTTGGAGTGTTTTACCGCCAGCCATGCGGGGGTTGACTCTTGGCCGCATACTTATCTCAGTACTGGAGCTCGGAGCTGCCGTGTGGTGACCTGCGATCAGCCGGGGAGTGTCTTGAGCTGTGGGTTAATCAGTGGGGCTTTTTTTTTAAAAAAAAAATATTATAAATGTGGTGTGGTTTTGTGCTCAATTATTTGTGGAGGGGGGCCGCTAATCACGTGCCAGTGCGCAGTCAGCAGGCCTGCTGTCAGATGCCCAGTGCTGGCTGCCCCACAGCGGCAACTCTCGCCCAGAGCTGTGGCTGAAGTTAATGATTAACCTCGAGGGGAGCGGCAGTGACCCCTCAGCCTGCCTTCACAGCATTCTGCTAAGTGGCTTGTTGAGTTTCAGAACCAGAAGAGAAACTTTAGTATTAGGTGTTTTTATGCCCCCCACAAATCTCCTTGCAGTTTTTATTTTCTCCTTCTATGTAGTTATGAGTCATCTGATATAGCTGTAATTCCTCCCTCCCTCCCTCCTTTAGGCCTACTGTCTGCCCTAAAGAGAGTGGACCAGGCGTCCAAGCTTAAGGCCTCCCCAGCCCTGAGCGACCATGCTGTGCTGGGGCAGCACGGTGGCGGGCCAGCTGGGCCTGGGCGACTCGGGGCCCATGATTCCCGAGCCATGCTGCTGTCGGGCCTTTTTTGGCCGCGGCCTAAGAGAGGTGGCCTGCGGAGGGAGCCACTCGCTGTTCCTGTTGCAAGACGGCAGCGTCTACACCTGCGGCTCAAACAGCTGCGGCCAGCTGGGTCACGGGAAGGCCAGCGGCATCCCAGGTACGTCCGCCCCCGAAAATAAACCTCGCTTCCCGTACCGGGGCGCTGATTAGTTGCAAATGGCAGCCCAAGGAAAACGAATGTAAATAAAACCAGATATGTTACTGGCCCTCAGCCAAATAGAAGTATCTGCTTATGGGCTACTGATAAAGAAACCACGTGAATTGTGAATAGCTATTTGTGGAATGACAGTTTTTTTAGGGCTTAGGATGCTTTCGTTAAACACAGAGAGGTGTGACTTTTGTCTAAGATAAAGTAAAAGCTGCCAGGGGTAATTCTCCTGCATTTGCACCTTTCTTCCCAGTGTCACCGTGCAGGATCCGTTTCATGTACATAGTTAAACTGTGGAGCTTGTCTTAACTACAGCTGTAACCTGTGTACCTACGCCTGGATGATAGCATTGGTTCATTGCACTATCCCTGGAGCTGTGACCATGTTTGCCGACCCCCATGGTACTCTGGGATATCGTGGGGTACTTTTGGGACATTCCACTCTCTTCATTAATTTAGACATTAGCTGTAGAAGAGGGCACGCGTGATGAGGTGAACAAGAATCACCAGAATCACAGATTAGGTATTTTGGTGAAAATCCACAAATGAAATGGTCAGTTATACACTGTATGGACAAAAGTATTTGGAAACATAGAATTGGTATACATATCAAGATATTTTGGACAATTCTGTGCTACCAACTTTGTGGGACGAGTTTGGGGAAGGAAGGACCTTTTCTGTCCCAGCATGACTGTGCCCCAGTGCACAAAGCAATAATGTCCATAAAGACATGGCTGGGTGAGTTTGGTGTGGAAGAATTTCACTGGCTGCACAGAGCCCTGACCTCAGTCCCATCGATCACCAGGCCTTCACATCCAACATTCCGGATAAATGGGCAAAAAATTCCCACAGACACATTAAAGTCTCGTGGAAAGCCTTCCCAGAAGAGTGGCAGCTGTTATAGCTGCAAAGGGGGGACCAACACCATACTGATGCCTATGGATTAAGAATGGGATATGATGAAAGTTCCTGTAGATGTAATGGCCAGGCGTCCCAATACTTTTGTCCATATAGCAGAGGAGGGGACTTGAGTCACAAATTTGATGACTTTTGACTAGACTCTGCAAAACTGATGGAAAGACTTGGACTCGACTTGGAATTGAGTGTGGTGACTTGAGACTTGGACCAGACTTGAAACCTATGACTCGAAGACTTGAGGTTATAGTCCCACCTCTGTACATGATATCGTTAATTCTATAATATCTGTGTATATTAATTTTCTGCTTTCTGCGTTTTCAACTGGCTGAGTCTCCTGTCATAGTTTGTTAGAAAGATGCATCGCTCCCTGCATATTGAAGGACATAACTGACATGACTGTGCGAGGACAACTGTTGAGTAGATATTCTTTCAACCTGTGTCTACCTTTAAAGAACATAATCGATGACATACTGTGGCGGGTTTTTGCTGCAGCAAGGTAAAACAAAACGGACATAGGTAGGAACTCAAGTTACATACTTACAACTCGACTTGGACTTGTCACAAGTTTGATTTGACTTGGACTTGTCACAAGTTTGATTTGACTTGGACTTGTCACAAGTTTGATTTGACTTGGACTTGTCACAAGTTTGATTTGACTTGTGACTTGACAGCAAAAAAAAAAAAGACTGACTTAGGCAAATGACTCAAGTCTTGACTCGGACTGCAATGCTTGGACTATAAAGACTTTGAATTGAACTCGCCAAGGAATGACTTGTTTCCATCCCTGCCATATAGTGTATGTCTGAGTGTATATGTGCTATGTCAGAAGTTTCCTTAGGACTAACCAGTAGTTTCAGTGTCATGTTTAAGTATTCGTTTGGTAGTTGAGATGACCTGTTTAACCCACGGCTGTAAGATTCTGTATTTAGACATAATCAGAGTATGAACTTGTTTAGGTAGCTGGCCAGGTGAGCTGTGACGCCCCCTGCTGGTGTGCATATGATGGTTTCGCGGTGCTGACGCCCCCCCCCCCCCCACCCACTTTTCAGAGCTGGTCGGGGCTCTGGATGCACAGAAGATCGCGGCAGTGTCCTGTGGGCGCTCCCACTCGGTCGCCGTGAACGACCAGGGCCAGGTGTTCGCCTGGGGGGCGGGTGGTGGGGGCCAGCTGGGCCTGGGCACTACGGAGGAGGCTGTCAGAGTCCCCAGGTGGGTCCATGTCCTGCACCTGCTCACAGAAGGATGGCATGAAGCGAGATGTTTGACCCCCTGGCTCTCTCTCTTCCTTTGGTCACCTAGGTTGGTCAGGAAGTTGTGTGAACATCGCATCTCCCAGATCATGTGTGGCAACCAGCACTGTATTGCACTTTCTAAAGGTAATGACCTAAATGTCAGCTTTCTCTGTTCCTAAATGATGGTGCTTTGTCAAAGCTGACTTTTGACCCCATTCCTGCTCAGACGGCCAGCTCTTTACATGGGGTCAGAATTCCAGCGGTCAGCTGGGTTTGGGAAAGGCTCACCCAAGCACGCCATCGCCGTTGCCCCTCAAATCCCTGTCGGGCATCCCCCTGGCCCACGTTGCCGCTGGAGGGGACCACAGTTTTGCCCTGTCCCTCTCTGGGGCTGTCTTTGGCTGGGGCAGGAACAACGCTGGGCAGCTGGGACTCAATGATGAACAAGGTAGGTAGGATTAGGGTTAACGTTGCATGCGCCAAGAAATTGTTATAATAAAGCCACAAAGCTACTCTTAACAGATAGTGGTAGTTTAGTATACAGATAAAAGACTGGAAGGTTGGTAGTTTATATCCATTGGTGCTATGTGCACTAAACTCGAATCGCCTCATATTCTTAGTAAAAATATTCCCCGATCAAGTTCCTTGTTTGTACAGTCATCGTACCTCGGTGTGCTTTCATGCTAAGTTGAACATGTGGCTTTGTGTTTCCCGTGATCATTTCCAAGACCGCGCCGTTCCCTGTCATATCAAATTCCTGCGGTCGCAGAAGGTGGTGTTCATCAGCTGCGGAGATGAGCACACGGCCGCCTTGACGAAGGTACGCCACCCACGCTCTCGTTAGCGTGATGTCAGCTTGCGGTGTTGCTGTCTTGGTTTGCTCACCCGGCGAAGTTCCTGTGTATCACATGTTCCCAAAGCTTTGTTGAGGTTCGGGCCTGCAATCCATCTTCGTCCCATTTGTCCACTTGCTTTCATGACTGCCTTGACGGAGCTCTGCCAAAGATTACACATGAACCGCTGCCCCCTCCTCAACAGGACGGGGGTCTTTTTACTTTCGGGGATGGCTCGCAAGGGCAGTTGGGCCACGATTCCACCAACAACGAAGTCCTCCCCAGACGGGTCCTGGAGCTGATGGGAAGCGAGGTGTCGCAGATCGCCTGCGGAAGGTGCGTGACGACTGACTGCGCTGGGCGCACACTCCTCTCCTCTGCTCTGTTTAGAAGGACGTTTTTCGTATTGTATATCAGAAACATGAACCCCCATTTAACCACAACCCTACTTTATCACACCAGCTACTTCACTAACGCTAGCCGAGCCCTGAGGAAGCTGGGCAGGTTTTTAATGCAGCCGCTATCACAAAGCACTACAGCACGGCGACTCTCGAGTGCGAAATCTCTTACCATTTCCCTGTTTGCATGGGTCTGCGTTGGCAGCATGATTACCCGGTTGTTGTAGCTTGGCGCCGCCTTGTTTTTCATCTCCGGCTGTCATCCGTGTTCCTTTCCAGACACCACACCCTGGCTTTCGTGCCTTCTTCTGGCGTGGTCTACGCATTCGGCTGCAACACCAAGGGCCAGCTGGGCACAGGAACCAGGGCCAACACCAGCAGCCCGCTGCCCATTAAAAGCAGTCTCTTCCATAGGGGATCCCCCACGACAGGTGACCTTTGCACTGTTCTCCTCGTTTTATGTTGGGATAGCTGTTGGGTGCGGCCGATTTTCTCAAGTCTAGGCAACGAATAAGCAGAGATGACGATGGTCTGGTTTGTATCCAACCCATTACATGCAGGGACCCTCGATTTCAATGTAACTTGCAATTGAAGTCAAAATATATGCCCGACACTTTCCTTGCCTGAATTCCGGAATCCCGGGCTCAGCTCTTTCGTCGACATCTCCAGGAATTTTCTATTACTGTGGGACCGTTGACAGAATGGAGGCTCTGTGTATGGATGAAAAGCATATGCAGGCTTTTTTTTTGATGAGCTTTTGCATGTTGAGACAAGTCTCACATTGAGTATGAACAGGCACAAGGGGTTTGATCTGTTCCTTTAAAAAAGATACGTGTTTGAAATTTTATTTGCTCAGTACGAGTCGAGTGTGATATGCATTAGAATGCACTTTGTGGTATTGATCTGTTGTGTTTACTATTGTAAGTGGATTTAATGTATAACTAAACTATTAAAGTTTGCCCTGAATACTACTGACACATGCCCTGTTTTCAAACATGTGTGTGTTTACTAAATTTGCTGTCCACCTGTTTCTTGCTGCAGAATCTGGAATTTATGCCGTTTTCAAAATTCATTGTGGAGGAGACCATAACTTTTTATTGTACTCCAACCAGGAGGTAAGTTTCACTTGCAGAAGGTGCCGGAACACACTGTGCCATTCTCTGGTTTGGTGACATTCCAGCGGCGTCCTGTTTGTAGGAGCTGTCGGGCTCCTTTGGGATGGCCGAGCGTGAGCAGAGCGTTCAGACGCGGGGCAGAAACGTTCCGGTGGCGGGGAGCTGGATTTAGCCCAGAATCATGGGCTGAACCAGTGGTAGATAAAAGCCGATCACACATTAAATCTAAGCTAAGATCTGCATGTGGTTTGAAGTTCCTGCGTTCTGCGATGCAAACTAAAATCAGGAATGAATATGGTCCATCGTACGGTAAAACGGAGGAGTGTGGATAGAAAGGCGAGTTGCGATTGAAGTAGATTCCTTCCTAATTGTAGATCCCTGGCTGTTTGCTCCTTGAGGTTACTGGGCTGGTGAATTTGAGTGCAGTTGCACATCTACGTCACACGGTGGTGCTGTCGTTCAAGCAGTAAGGCTGCAAAGACTACCATTACATGGTATTGTAAAGCAGGCCTTTTGTAGGTCGTTCTGTGGTCGGTCTGATGCTTTCCGGGACTGTGTTTCTGTTAAGACGTTCTGTGTTTTTTTGTGGCTAGCTGTCAGCCACACCGTGAGTGCTGAGAGCGTTCTAATTACATCCTCACTGGCGATGCCAGTGCTGGTCTGTCGCAGAGCGGCTGTGTACGGTTCTCGCTCCATCAGCACATCACGCCTCCGCTCCTCTCTTCCCCACAGAGCTGTGTGCCCCCCGAGGACTATCGTGTTATCAGCGCCACCAAAAGCATCTCGATCATTAATCACGAAAGCCTAAACGCATGGAGGACAAAGCTGGTGGACAGCACGGACTCCAGTATCACCAAGTAAACATTTAATCTCCATTACGAAGCCTTGACTTGTAATGCTACAGCATCGTTCTGCTGCTGTTGACTTTCTCTGTAAGACAATGAAGTTTGTTCCACTTCTCTCGCGTGCAGTAATGTTCCCATATTTACTTTCTAGCGACATCATTCTTCTCCTTTCTTCAGCTGCTTGCTGGAATGCCAGTTTCCTGGACGAGAGGTCAGAATCTCAGTGGTTCATAGCCATCGTTTGTTTTTGTTTTTCTTTGATTTCGTCCTTACTGGTTGGAAATGGGCGTTTGGTGGATTTTGGAGTGTGAATGCCGTTGCCTGAATGTTGTTGAGGGTCCATTTTATTTACTTTTTATATTCTTTAAGGAAGTTGTTTTGTTGAATTTTCATTTGATTTTACTGCTGCCCCCATAAAAAATATTTGACAGCATAATGCATGTCAAAAGTGCCATTAGTGGCTGATATCTAAAAGCATCAAAGTAGATACTTTTAATTAACGTATTAAAATTAAGAATAACCAGTGGTCCGGTTCGCCCTCGGGTGATGTGCGGCAACAGAGCTAGCCAATGAGCTCCCGTGTGATCATATGATGATAATGACAGACCAAATTACATTAAACACAATATTCATTTAATAAATATAATTTACAGGCCAAGTTCGGTTTATTTCCGTGACATTGCAAGTAAGATTGGTATGTTCTGCAGGAGTGGTAGGGAGGTGGCCTTGGGAGAGAATTGCTTGTTTTCATGTAATAGTGCTCATATTCAAGAAACTGATAAACGGGCCATATTTGCATGATGAATTATGGCTACCTAAGAGTGCTATCAGCAGCCTCTGGAACATTCTGTGAATGGTGTTTGTCCTTCATACCCTTCGGTCATTGTTAGGCTCTACTCCATTTCATCACAGGAGGATATGAGGACCTTCTGATCAGTATGACCTTATGGACTAGAGAAGTCCTTACATGTTCGGTCAGAGTTTCTTCCTTTCTCAACACTTATTTGACTTAAAAGAGTGTGAGGTGGTTCCCTTTGAATCTCTTTGAACTGTCTAGAGAGTTACTGTTCCTTTCCAAGCCCCACCCCCCACAGTAATTGTAATGACAGACTCCGTTTCTCACCCACCAGTGACGATGGACACTTCAAGACCAACCCAAAGGTCCCCGGCATTGATCTGACCTCGGTCAGGCTGTTCTTCGAGACGCTCATGAAGCCAGCGTTTTCCAGGCTGCTGGAGCAGGTACGTCTCCTCTGTCTGTTTGGCAGGCCTCCCTAGAGCAGGTACGTCTCCCCTGTCTGTTTGGCAGGCCTTCCTAGAGCAGGTACGTCTCCCCTGTCTGTTTGGCAGGCCTCCCTAGAGCAGGTATGTCTCCCCTGTCTGTTTGGCAGGCCTCCCTAGAGCAGGTACGTCTCCCCTGTCTGTTTGGCAGGCCTCCCTAGAGCCGGTACGTCTCCCCTGTCTGTTTGGCAGGCCTCCCTAGAGCCGGTACGTCTCCCCTGTCTGTTTGGCAGGCCTCCCTAGAGCAGGTACGTCTCCCCTGTCTGTTTGGCAGGCCTCCCTAGAGCAGGTACGTCTCCCCTGTCTGTTTAGCAGGCCTCCCTAGAGCAGGTACGTCTCCTCTGTCTGTTTGGCAGGCCTCCCTCACACCCAGGCCAGGGGGATTCTCCAGTCAAATGCAGCTGGAAACATCTGCCACCAATTTTTTTCCCCTCCATTTGCCGATGCATCAGATCTTCCAAAACGGAGTCATTTCCAGTGTGCATAGTTTTGACGGATGACCTGGTGCTGCCATTTTAGTGCGTGCTCCACCAGCTCTACTAGCTGTCTGCTTTGGCTCTAAGTTGCTCCCACGCATGCAGAATTGGACTGCAGAGTTCAGCTCGCAGGAGGATTAACTCGTGGCCAAACAGTGCTGCGGTTTGACTGGGCTTTTAATGGAGAACAGCCATTACGATGACTCATGTGTTCTGAATCTGTACATAGATGGAACCAAAGTGAAGTCAATGTTCCCTTCCACGTTCTTGGAGTCTTGGGGACAGTGGTGTGCAGACCACACCCTGCCATTTGCCGTCCGGTGTGTCTGTTATTATTATGATCTGTTTGCCTCTGTCTGAAGACATTGTCATTAATGGATGTCCAACTTGGTTCTGTTTGGGAAAGATACTGCAGTCATGTTCGTCTCCCAAAAGTCCCAATATCGTCTTTTAGGACGTTCCATAAATGTGATGAGACCCCAGCAATGACACCGGTTTCTGTGCCGCCCCATCAGGCCACCAAGAGCTTCGAGAGCTTCCTGATCCCTCAGCTGCCGTGCTCTCCGCCGGACGTGGAGGCCATGCGGATCTATCTGATTCTTTTCGAATGTCCTGCGCTCCAGGACTCCAAGTATTATATCACGCTGACCATTCCTCTGGCCATGGCGATATTACGGCTGGATGCCAATCCCAGTAAAGTCCTTGGTATGCCTTGCCTTCACATCTCAGTGTCTTGGGTTATTCCATCCGTCACAATCTTAGTTACTTCCTTATAGATACATTAAGAACCCCAACCTTGCCTGTCTTATAG
This sequence comes from Brienomyrus brachyistius, assembly GCF_023856365.1. Classification (NCBI taxonomy): domain Eukaryota; kingdom Metazoa; phylum Chordata; class Actinopteri; order Osteoglossiformes; family Mormyridae; genus Brienomyrus; species Brienomyrus brachyistius. The sequence goes on from NW_026042322.1 coordinate 1,101,584, forward strand.
ATAACTGGTGGTCCCTGGTTGACTGCAGCGTATTCTCACGCCTGCTGGAGATGTACAAAAGCACGGTGGTTTACCTCCTGACGGGTGGCAAATCGCTCTTGATCCCAGTGTTCCTGGAAAGCTACATTAGCGCCACACTGAGGCTGCTGGAGAAGCTGCACAAGGTCCGGGAGGGACGCCAGCGTGAGATCTCTAGTCCGTAAAATTCGGCATCTACTTTTGGCTCTGCGTGAATGAAATCCTGAATTGAACCTTGCGTTCCAGGTGAACCTGAAAGCCCAGCACGTGGAGTACAATCGGTTCTATATCCCTGACATCACGAGTCTAGTGGACATCCAGGAAGACTACCTCAAGTGGTTTCTGAGTAAACCAGAAATGGTAAGTCTTGGCGGCCTCCGGTGTGATCAGTCGTAGATACCAGCCGTGCTGTAGAATCTGGCTCCTAGGATTCCGGGCTGAAACGGCCTACAGAAGGAGGGATAATGCATGCAGTAGCTGCTGGCGCCTCCATTGAATTTTGGCAGGCAAGCTCGTCTGGGATGAGGCTGTGCTTCATGCTGTTTTGTAGGCATCGTGCTGGGGGGCCCGCAGAGATGTATCGCTCCAGCCAGTATCTGACAAGAGTATGAAGCAACACCTCAAAGTCTTGGTTCCCATATGAAAGTGGACTCAAGGGCAAATGAATTATTTTCACTGAATGAAATTATGCAACTCACATTTTCCTGTTTTTTTTTTTTTTTTAACAGAAAATGACGTCACCCACCGTACAGGTAAGATAGGGAACAAGATGTGCCGTAACTGTAGCAGCTTGAAAAAAACAGAACTGTCAACAAAGGCTTGTTGTTGCAGAGCTCGGTGACGCTGTGTGCCTACCCATTCATCCTGAACGCACAAGCTAAGACAACCATGCTGCAGACGGACGCCGAGCTGCAGATGCAGGCAAGCCGCTCGCCCTTTCTGGGACCTTGATTGGATGAGGGGGTTATGAATATGCACAGACGGACAACATGATTGGTCGGATGGGTTTATGGGTGGAGTCTTGGGGGTGAGTGACGTCCAATGGCTTTGGGCCTCACCGGTGCTGCTTCTGTGGGTCCAGATGGCGGTGAGCGGCGCCAACCTGCACAATGTCTTTATGCTGCTGACGCTGGAGCCGCTGCTGGCGCGGAACCCCTTCCTGGTGCTGCACGTGCGCCGTGGGCACTTGGTCAGCGACGCCCTGCGCGAGCTCGCCCTCTATTCCGACGTCGACCTCAAGAAACCGCTCAAGGTTGGTCAGGGCGCGTTCCTTCCTCTACTGAGCCGTCTGGTGCTGGTGGATCGATACGTGCCAGGGGAAATGAGAGAGCTTTTGGCTTTCACTTGTTGTCATAAGAGCTGGTGGGTGGTGGGGGTGGGGGGTTTGTGTGTAAAGAATCAAGTTTTGAAATCGGGGGGGGTTGGAGGCAAGGTGGAACCCATTGGGACCAATGCTGGACCCACTACCCACTACAGAAATGCTCCAGGACACTAGACACTGTTTCGGAAGACGTCACCCGGCTGTAGAAATGGCCGCTATTGGACTGTTATGAGAGTACTGAGGTTTTGAAAACTATCAGTTATCAAATCCTGTCGGTTCCTCCAAGGCATCCGCTCTGGATGGAGCCTGTCGACTAGGGCTTTTTGGGGACGCCTGTCTGACGGTGCCCGTGGCTCCCACAGGTTATTTTCGATGGTGAGGAGGCAGTGGATGCCGGCGGGGTGACCAAGGAGTTCTTCCTGTTGCTGCTGAAGGAGCTGATGGACCCCGTGTACGGCATGTTCACCCAGCACTCCGAGTCCAACCTGCTCTGGTTCTCCGACAAGGTGAGTCTGTGGTGGCGGCCGGCCAGGCCTCCAGAGGGAACGCCCAATGTCGTTCTTAGCTTTGTGAAAACCCTCGTACTGGATATTTTTGATGCCACACAATTAATCAAACTTCTGATTTTCATCAATGTAATAATCTCGCAGCTCGATGCTGGATGATAATTAGCTGAATCCTGTAGACAAAATCTTCCAGGTCCCCTTGACAGTTTTCCTAAATTCGGACACGGTATTGAGGCTGTGTCTGTCTACCAGTTCTCCTGTATCCCTTTGAAACATCCTGCCTCTTTTGAACCCTTCCCCCAGTGCTTTGTAGAGCACAACTGGTTCCATCTGATTGGCATTGTCTGCGGCCTGGCCATTTATAACTCCACGGTGGTGGACCTGCACTTTCCCCTGGTGCTCTACAAGAAGCTTCTGGACGTGGCTGCCACGCTGGAGGACCTGAAGGAGCTGTCACCAACAGAGGGCCGGTACGTTTGCCGCTTCCTCAGGAGCCGCCGTTCCCCAAGGATTCGGCGGTAGGTGTGGTGGTCAGGTGACCATCTGGAACTAGGTAATGGAGCCCACTGAGGTCTCATGAAGCTCCCCCTTATGGCCTGGTGCTGTCACTGACGCTCTTACTGCTCCTGGTTTGTCCACTAGGGGCTTTGCGCAGGGATAATGTAAAGTGTCTTGAGATAAAGTAATGTGAAAATGCACTACACAAATAACATTGAGGTGAAAGTGACTGAATGTGTTTGCTCGTGTTGTCTGGTGGTGATTCATTATGTCACTTGTACTGATGCTATGTTTGGAGTCTGCTTCAGATACTATTATGGGCAAATAAATTTCTTCTTAGTGGGAAACATGAGATGTTTTAGTCCAAGACTGCATTTTTTTAGTAATCTTCCTTTTTAGTAGCATGTAACTGGCTGTAACCATGACAAGACAGTGATTAATTGCTGGCAGGTGGCCTGCTGATGGAATGATCTGTTCTTATGTTGAGTAGTGTAGTCAAAGGGAAGCAATGCATTATGGGTAGGCCCTGCCCCTATATGGACTCACAGTCAGCCACTTATGCTCGTGTGATTATATTTCTGTAGCTGAATAAATAAATGTTGGACTTTGTAGTGCATCCTTTGCAACTTCCTATTCAAAATAATAGAACTCTGGGTTTCTGGGTTTAATAACGCTGTCCCGGGGGGGGGGGGGGGGGTGGCACGTTGAAGGCCCTCCAGGAGTGGGATGCTAACTGAGATATATCGGCACTTCCTGTGTTCAGTTCCGGAGGCAGTCGCCCGCTGCCATGTTATTAATAAGCACACATACCTACACCCCCCCAACCCACTGTGCTTTACATCTGTGAAATCTGTAACAGAGCCCCTTCACGTCTCATGAAGCGCCCCCTTGTGGCCTGGTGGTGTCACTGTAGCTCTTGTACTATGCAGGTCTGGTTCAACAATCATTCTGGAACTGGCACATCCCCCAAGAAATCTGCTGACTCATCACTCGCTGCGCTGGAGCCCGCTTGTGTGCTTGATGGGAAGAGCAGCCTGGACCGAGCCCTGATAGGCCCTGGGCAGCTGCGGATCTTTGTGATTCGTTGTTCTCTGCCAGAATGCCCTTACTGCAGTGTTTACCTATGTGTCTGTCCGATAGGAGTCTGCAACAGCTTCTCGATTACGAGGGGGATGACATCGAGGACACCTTCTGCCTCAACTTCGCAGTAAGTGGGATGAGGAGGGGCGTTGGGGGACCTGGTGTCTTGGCCACGAACCACTGATCTATATTCATGCCTCAGCAGTCCCTCTCGGCGCTGGAATCTGTCACGTCTATTTCGATGTAATCGTGAAGATCCGTGTCTTAACTGTGACTCAATCGCCGGGCAGCCCCCCCCCTGAAAATAGCTCCCATTGCACTTAGTGACCACCACCATCTCCCCCCTCAGATCACGAGAGAGCACTATGGCCTGACTGAGGTGAAGGAGCTGCTCCCTGGGGGAGAAGACATTGTGGTGCTGAAGTCCAACAGGTCTGTTCCACACTCCCCTTTCCTAACAGTAGGAGGCGCTGTCATCATCCAAACATACCTACATCTGCCTCTATGGTTTTATTTTTTTTTTTATGTGTGTGTGCTTTTTTTCCTGCTGTTTTCCCCCCCTTAACCACTAAATTATTGCAGTTATGTACTTGAATTAATAAATGGATGTAGGGCCTTTACAGATCTGTTGAAATATGAAGAGGATTTTTTGCATCTTTAGATGCCGTGTAGACAGATGGGGACTGTTTAAAAAAAAAAAAAACGTGCAAAAATACTCGTGTTGATTTTTACAGTCTGCCTTGGCGTCGGAATCAGATCCACAGGCAGAGACCCAGAAAAGGCGAGTCCTGCCAAGTCGAAGGCCTTTGTTTACTGGCAGGTTTACAAATCGGCCATTTTAAATGCAGCCTGTCGACTTTGGGGAGGAAAGACCTGCATTCGGCAGACAAAAGCATTGACTGAGCAGTCGATAGCCAGATCCGAGCCGGGCCAGCGGCCTGGTCTCAATGGGTTCGCTTTCCGGAGGGTAGGGGTTGCGCCCCGCCGGTGGGCCATGCCCGTTTCCTATTTCAAAGTCCGTGCAGTTTGGACCCTTTTTGGCACAGAGGAGCAAGCCGGGCCAATGACTGGGCTGTGTTTCCTGCCGCCGGGACAGATTCCTGTGCGGGGTGAGGACCCAGGCAGGGGGTGCGGTGCCCGCTGAGCCCCCCCAGTGCTCCTCGGGTTAGGTTATCTGGTCCGGGTGGGGCGGGGGGAGGATCATGTACACGGTGACGGAGCAAGGCAGATGTCTGGCCCCCTTCCAGCGCACATCACGTTGACGGTCCGCTTACGGAAAACACCAGGCTCCTCTTTCGGGGCCGGAATGTTTATTTTGCGTTGCTGTTTTTCTCCCGGAAAGAATAACGTTTGTCTGTGAAGGTCTTCTCCGATTTTTGTTGCCATTGTCATCACATCACAGCGTGCTTCAGGAGGGGGGCGGGGGGAGCTGAACCCGCGAGGAGTGTTGGGTGTTTGATTTTTACAGTATGAATAATAATAATAATAATTGTTATTATTTGGTGGGCCATTCCCAGTGTTTACTCTGTGCTTGGCCCGTTCGTGCAGTTTGTGTAACCAGGAGTCTGAAGTAAGCCTTGGATGTACAACAGCATGTACTTCTGAGAAGCGAGCCTGAAGCCTTCAGTAGGATTTAAATACCCACTGGACATCACCGTGCAATGTGTGGCTCCTCTTTCAGGGAGGAGTTCGTCATGGCCTACTTGCGCTACGTGTTCGACGACTCTGTGAAGGAGCTGTACAGCGCCTTTTCCAGCGGCTTCCTTAAAGTGTGCGGGGGCAAGGTGCTCTCGCTGTTCCAGCCCTCGGAGCTCATGGCCATGGTGGTGGGCAACAACAACTACGACTGGGAGGAGATGGAGAAGGTCAGAGCCGGGCCTCGCACACCGCCATGACGGATGCTGTGCTAGTTAGCTTTGGCTGAGCAAGAAATGCACATGGACGTCTGCTGTTACCTAATCCATAGCATTTATTGGGCGTTAGCCATTCTGCTGACCATGAGAACTAATCGTGTATTAGTAGGAGTGCTGAGTTTGGTTCAGCTGTGTGGTTGCAGGTTGCTCACCAGACAAGAGATGGTCTTGGTTCCCTAAAAGAAGAGAGAGATTTCCCACTCTCTCTTTGCTGGGGTTGTGGTGTGGCGACTGTGAGCTCTGTGCCTGTTTGCTCACTCCAGGCTTCCGCTGGGAAGATGTTTTCCCAGCAACCTCCACCAGATCCGGGTCCCTCTCCGCGGATACGTGGGACCATGTTTGCTCTTGATCGCTAAAGATTGCAGGAGGGCGCGGCCGAGTCTGAGTTTAATGACAGAGCCAAACTTTCATTGACTCGCAGCCTTGAGGAAGCGTGTGAGGCATGTAAAGCGATGCTGTGGCTGATTCAGGCCTTCTGAAAACAGCCCGGAGAGCGATACAGTGTCTCTCATTAATATCGTTGGTGGTTTTTTTTTTTTCCCAGAATGCTACTTACCGAGGGGAGTATTCAGCGACTCACCCTACAGTGAAAATGTTCTGGGAGGTCTTTCATGAATTTTCTCTGGAAAAGAAGAAACAGTTTTTATGTAAGTACCTGTCAGTCAGATGAATTTGTGTCCCTTTACATTTTGAGAATAAACGCTAGACGCTGCTGGGAAATTGATTCATGTGCCTGTTCCATGGTACAGTGCGGGTCCATTTAGTTGTGTAACGCTGGAGTAGATGTTTACAGCTGGTACAGAAAACCAGCCTCATTCTGCTGAGTTTGTGTTTTTTTTTTTTTAATGGCTATTTAATCTGAGAGAGTTTGTGTCGCCCCCTAGTGTTCCTGACGGGCAGCGACCGCATCCCCATCTATGGCATGCAGAGCCTGCGGATCGTCATCCAGTCCACGGCGGCCGAGGAGGACCACCTGCCCGTGGCACATACCTGCTACAACCTGCTGGACATGCCCCGCTACCAGACCAAAGACAGGCTGCGTCAGCGCCTCACACAGGCCGTCGAGCAGTACGAGGGCTTCAGCCTGGTGTGACGCCCCCCTCCGAACCTGCCATCCTTACTGCCGCTGCACTTTATCACTCTGTTTTAGGGTGGGGTCTGTCAATTGTTTACTGGAAGAACAATTAGGAGCAGGCCTAAGGATGAGTAAGATGTGGGATGCAGGTCTTCAGGTGACTCGAGCTGTTCCTTCTCCCGTTACCACGTGGACAACGGATTAATTTTTCTCTCGGTTTTCCTCGTGCATCCTGAAGATGTGTGGACTTGAAGTGAATTTTCAAGCCTGTTGCTGTACTCATGTTCCTCCCTCGTTCTCGCTCGATAACGAGCGGCTCGGGGCTCACGGCAGGACACGCGACCAGCTGTTTTTCTAGGCCGTCATCGCCAAGGCGAACGACCTGCTCCCCGCTTCCCGCGGTGCTGCCCTACAGTCTTTCCCACCCCCTGATCTCCACCCAGCCCCGCCGTGACACACAGTTAATCCTCCAGGCTATGGAACGCCGGCCCGCCTTACATTCCCGGCACATCGCGATCTGGCCGCCTTTTCTCTCCCAGCACCGCTTCCCGCTGCACATGCGGCAGTCAGGCCCGTGACCTGCGCATCCTGCCTCGACTTCGTTTTTACTTGCAGAGTCTTCGCCTCCGACGGCAAATTGCTGGACTCGAGGCATTTCTAGTGAGTGTGTGCGTGTGTGTGTGTGTCAGCGAGAGCATCCAGTGAGTGGGGTCTGCTCACAGCAATGGTGATTATTTTAATATCGCCCTGCCCTTCTCTCCTAATAAAAAGGGGTCAGCTTCGTAAGATAAATGCTTTGAGTTGGAGAAATGCTGTTTGTTGGATTGCCGTGTTTTTTATTTTTCGCAGTTTCTCCTTTTGCTCTGAATATTAAATCTTATGACCTGAAAAACACAGTAGCCATAATATTAAATACGATTATTAGCTTTTTGCTCCCAGGATTGAATGTCCTATGTATTGTAATGTTTTTTTTTAAATATATATCACATGACTATCCCTTCCACCTTGGCTGAACAAGAATTGGGGATGGAGTGAAGCTGAATCCTCACATTCAAAAGCAATAAGTAACAGCGCAGGGGCTGTGTCGCCGTCTGGACGTATCGGCGAAATCTTTGCAATGTTCGGTGAGCTGGGGCTCCAGCCCACCCCTCCCCTTGTCCTCCGGGACTGTGAATATATCCATTATATATATATAAAATGGTGCAGTTACTAAATATACCTACACAATCATGCTTGTATACACAGCCTCATTTTTTTTGGTTTGGCATTGCTGGTGGTTTGATGTAGGTTGCAAAAATGTGTTCCATATAGTGAAGGAAATGCTCTATTGCTGTATATGTTTGGCACAGCAGCTGCTGGTAGGTATTAGTGAATAAATATTCACCCTGTTCTGCCTCCTGAGAATGTTACGAGTTGTGTAGTGTTATGCATTACAGGTACATTTCTTTTTTTTTGGGGGGGTGGGGGTGTCAGTGTGTAAACAAGGGCTTCGGAATGGCTAGTCGTGGATTTTATGAAATATTTAATTTTATACCTTCTGAATGGAATATTTTCTTTAAAACCCCTTTTTCCACAGATTGCACCTGATTCCAAGGCTTTGATTTTTATGTTTATTTTAGGCCAAATATGCTGGTTTCATAAAAATAAAATGAATTGTGAACACGGAGTTTTTTTTTTTTTTGCAACAAACCGTAGTTAAGACAAGTCGGTCTGCCGCTGTCCTCTGCATTTGTATTGATGGAACAGCGTGGGAAGTTTCCCTCGACCAGAAATCTCACGCTCCTGGAATGTTCAAAACATACCAGGTGGCAAGTCAAGTAAAAATAGGTTCTTTATATAATATGTACAAAATACAAATACAATTATGTACTAAAATGTACACACCCATATTCATTCCACCAGTGTTCGCTTTCAGAAAAAGGTCCCACTGTTATTTTCCATCATTGGGGGAAGAAAAGTCCTTGCCCTGATGAGACAGGGGAAGCCAGCTGCAGTGCCCTTAGCAGTGCCCTTAGCAGTGCACTTCAGAACCATGGAGGCCACTGGAAAGGCCCAGACAGGATTATAGTTCAGCAGGAGGAAGACGAAAGGGGGGGGCGGGGCACAAGTATTGTGTCTATAGTATACAATCACTGTGCACACAACCTCTGCAGCAAGGATTCTGTGTCAACTGTAGAACACCAGTAACAGCACAGATTTAAACAGCATCGGCATGAGCTGGACATCAGCGGTACAGGTCAAGGGGCTCACGACAAATCAGCACATTTGCCTTGTTTTAGGAGGAGCCACTTCGTTGTCTTTGGCTGGTAACAGCAAGAAGCTACAGCTGTAATCGTACCTTACAAATGATCCTCTTTTCCTCAACATTTCTTTGCATAATCAGGCAGATAAAACAGACATGAATAAATAAGTGAAAAGGGCTGCGTTTTTTTTCCCAGCATTGCAGTAACTCGTGCTTAACGTACAGCTGGGACAATATGGCAGTAGATAAGGACTGAAATCTGGGTAGAGGACATAGCTACTTGGGTTCTGTACGCACGCACAAAACACCTGCACGCAAACACAAAATTCTGTCCCATATCCAAGAGTAACTGGCAAAATAACACACGGTGCAGAAATGCTGGTTTGTCCGGCTTGACAAGGGCAAGCCGTTAACAGCAGCAGACGTATAGTCAGACAAGCTCAGCGCACTGAGACTGCCTGCCCATTCTGTCCTTAACATTGAAAGGCCTGACACATGACACCCTCCCTGTGTCGTCTTCACCTGAAAATTCAGTCCGGAATTTGATTCTCAACGCTCTTAACACTAATCCACAGGTGTTTTAAGGTAACCCCCTGCCCCATCATCACTGCAGAAAAAATATGATTAAAATCCTCCCCACAGCTTGGTACCTTATACCAATAATCAAATGTAGGGTGTATATAATAAATAAATGAGTTATAAAATACATTTTTCTTAAGCAGTGTTATCAAAATGATTAGCGATTCCTTCAGAAAATATCTGGATACGTCTCAGGATTAAAAATCTCCAAAGTCCTGTTGGACAGGAACATGCTGGCTGCCTCGCCTTGAGAAACATGGTCCATGCTTCCTGCTCATTCCTTGGTTCTGGGGGGGGGGGAGCCCCAGAGGCCGCTGGATCCACGTGGGAAGTGTGAAGTCCCTGTCTTGAGCTTATGAGCTTATGGCTACAGTGTACTTGTGTCTGTGACTGCAGTCTTCTGCTCGTCATCCTAGATCACCTTGCCGGAGTCTCTTTTGCTGATGAGAACCTCAAGGAGCTTGAGCTTGGCCTTCACGTGCTTGTACTCACTGTACTCCTCAGCCAGAGGGGAGCGGTCTTCCTTCTGGACGCTTCTACAAGGATGCAGAGATCAGTCGTTGAGGTATGTAGCTGTACAGGCACAGATATAACCAGACAAAACAACAAAATCCTCATACAAAAACTATGGGGTAGATGTTCTCTTCACCTTCCATTTTGCCGGAAAAACTGATCTTCAAAATCCCGGAGGTTCTTGCGCAGACGCTTCTTCTCCTCCCGTGCCTCCTGCAGCTGCTCCATGAGCTCCTGCCTATGTGCGAGAGAGAGAGAGAGGGCCGTAAGGACTCTGTGCGATTCCACAGTAACCTGCAGACAAGTTGAGCCGTTATCGATTTTAACTCGTCGTGGATCAGTCTCCCTAACCCTAGCACAAGTAGCCAGTCACATACATGGTGGCAGAGTGAAGGTTGGAGAGACGCATGTCAGCGCTGCCCTTGGAGGGAGACAGCTCATCCACGGGGGAAACGAAGCCATCAGCCTCCTCTTCTAGGTGCTCCAGGAACCCAAGCATGCTGAAGTCCGGTTTGGCTGTGACCGAAAGCTGGTTCTTGGCTTCGCCATCTTCCTCAGACCCGTCCTCCTCCTCCTGGAAGACAGGGGGGCAGGGAAATAGTTTAACGGAGGGAAAAACTCAGGGTCACGTATGAGGCCAGCCACCATTGCTAGAGTTGAGTAGGTGTGGGACGATTGAGCAGCGTCCCCCGCTGAAGGTTAGGAAGAGGACAGAGTTCATAGCAATGCGTGTTTCCAGCAGCTAAAACACTAGTCATTAGTCCTATTTTTAAGTTTCCTTAGCAGCTGATTTCTGTTTTTCCACCAAGTAGCATCACCTGCAGAATCACAGAGCTGCTTACATCCGAATTAACGACGACGCAGCTTTTCCCAAGTGCCATTCACTTTGGGGTTGTGATTTTCGATTTAATCCACTTCGTTTAATTTGAGTCTGTGTGTACCACAGCCAATCTCTGAAATTCACACAGGAACACACCAAAACCACCGAGCAGGTGAAAGGAATATCTCTCTAGTTTGATCACAAATCACTACCTCTACATAGAGGCTTTGTGTGGCTAATCAGCTACTAATTTGAGTAGTACAGGTGCTAGGGGGTAGGGATGGGTGGTTAGGCTACAAGTTGTAGAGATGGGATAGTA